>NC_041391.1:443696972-443798075 GCF_002162155.2 Triticum dicoccoides | reverse complement strand
CCCCTCCCTCTTTGCCGTCCGCTAGCCGACGGCAAAGAATCTTTGCCGTCCGCTAGCAGACGGCAAAGAACTGGCTGATGGCAAACTTGGTCTTTGCCATCAGCCAGTTCTTTGCCGTCCGCTTTTGGAAGTTGATGGCAAAGAGCTTCTTTGTCGTCCGCTAGCGGACGGCAAAGAACTGGCAGATGGCAAAGTAGCTGATTCCAGTAGTGTCTATCTATGGAGAAACCAGCAATAAGGGGAAGGAGAGGTAGGGTTGCACCAACAGGAGAAGAACTTTGTGTGTTGGGCTGCCCCTTTGCCTCCACTATATATAGGGGGAGAGGGGGGCTGCGCCCCCACCTAGGGTTCCACCCCTAGGGGCGGCGGCCAGCCCTAGATCCCATCTAGGCTGCGGCCAAGGGGGGGAAGAGGGGAAACTTGCCCCCCAAGAAAGGTGGGTGCGCCCCCCTCCTCAAACCCTAGGCGCCTTGGGCCCTTGTGGGGGGGCGCACCAGCCAACCTGGGGCTGGTCCCCTCCCACACTTGGCCCATGCAGCCCTCCTGGGATGGTGGACCCACTTGGTGGACCCCCGGGACCATCCTGATGGTCCCGGTACATTACCGATAAAACCCGAAACTTTTTCGGTGACCAAAACAGGACTTCCCATATATAAATCTTTACCTCCGGACCATTCTGGAACTCCTCGTGACGTCCAGGATCTCATCCGGGACTCCGAACAACATTCAGTAACCACATACAAACTTCCTTTATAACCCTAGCGTCATCGAACCTTAAGTGTGTAGACCCTACGGGTTCGGGAACCATGTAGACATGACCGAGATGTTCTCCGGTCAATAACCAACAGCGGGATCTGGATACCCATGTTGCCCACATGTTTCACGATGATCTCATCGGATGAACCACGATGTCGAGGATTCGATCAATCCCGTATACAATTCCCTTTGTCTAGCGGTATTGTACTTGCCCGAGATTTGATCGTCGGTATGCCGATACCTTGTTCAATCTCGTTATTGGCAAGTCTCTTTACTCGTTCCGTAAAACATCATCCCGTGATCAACCCCTTGGTCACATTGCGCACATTATGATGATGTCCTACCAAGTGCGCCCAGAGATACCTCTCCGTTTACACGGAGTGACAAATCCCAGTCTCGATTCGTGCCAACCCAACAGACACTTTCGGAGATACCCGTAGTGCACCTTTATAGCCACCCAGTTACGTTGTGACGTTTGGTGCACCCAAAGCATTCCTAGGATATCCCGGAGTTGCACAATCTCATGGTCTAAGGAAATGATACTTGACATTAGAAAAGCTTTAGCATACGAACTACGATCTTTGTGCTAGGCTTAGGATTGGGTCTTGTCCATCACATCATTCTCCTAATGATGTGATCCCGTTATCAACGACATCCAATGTCCATGGTCAGGAAACTGTAACCATCTGTTGATCAACGAGCTAGTCAACTAGAGGCTTACTAGGGACATGGTGTTGTCTATGTACCCACACATGTATCTGAGTTTCCTATCAATACAATTATAGCATGGATAATAAACGATTATCATGAACAAGGAAATATAATAATAACTAATTTATTATTGCCTCTAGGGCATATTTCCAACACTATGATCTCGTGGTAGATCAACTCTTGTAATACTCATATCATCAAGATCAATCAAGTAGGAAGTAGGGTATTACCTCCATCGAGAGGGCCCGAACTTGGGTAAACATTGTGTCCCCCGCCTCCTGTTACCATCAGCCTTAGACGCACAGTTTGGGACCCCCTACCCGAGATCCGCCGGTTTTGACACCAACACCCAGGGCCATAGTTTTGACAAGAGGCTTCTCTTTGAGCACATAACATACAATGGGTGCACAAATCACTGTTGTGCAATTGATAGAAAAGCGCACAGTTATGGCAATATTCAAGGCAATGATCATGTATATAGGCATCATGTGCGACACAAGTAGACCGACGCCTTCCTGCATCTACTACTATTACTCCACCCATCGACCGCTATCCAACATGCATCTAGGGTATTAAGTTAATAAAAACAGAGTAATTCCTTTAGCAAGATGGCATGATGTAAACAAACTAAACACAGGCAATTTGAATAAACACCCTCTTTTTATCCTCAATGGCAACAATAAAAATATGTGTCATGTCCCTTTTTGTCACTGGGATTGATCACCGCAAGATTGAAACCATCACAAAGCACCACTCCCATTGCAGGAAAAATCAATCTAGCTGGACAAACTAAACAGATAGGTTGGAGAGAAATACAATGCTATAATAATCATGCAAAAAATAATTCAAAAATGAGTTAATTAATTTTCATGAATAATCTGATCATAAACCCAGAATTAATCGGATCCCAACGAACACAACGCAAAATAATATTACATCCGATAGAACTCCAAGAACATCGAGGAGAACATTGTATTGAAGATCAAAGAGAGAGAAGAAGCCATCTAGCTCCTAGCTATGGACACGTAGGTCTGTGGTGAACTACTCACCAATCATCATAAGGGCAAGAAGGACCATGTACTAGCCATCCGTGATCAATTCCCCCTCCAGCAGGGTGCCAAAAAAAGGCCTCTGGTATAATGGGAATATTTGGGAATTTATAGAGGTGGAATTAGGTCGGGAAGTGCCACAAGGGGCCAACAAGCCTGGGGAGTGCCCCCCTCCCTGGGGCGCGCCCCTGAGCTTGTAGCTCCTTCGTGACTCCTTAGGTCTTCCCCCGAACCTTTGTGGGTCCCTTCTGGTCCAGAAAAAATTAATCCAAAGTTTTTTCTCCGTTTGGACAATATTTGATATTGATTTTCTGAAAAGCCAAAAACAAGCAAAAAACAACAACTGGCACTGGGCACTAGGTTAATAGGTTAGTCCCAATGAAATGATATAAAAATGCATATAAAACATCCAAGATTGATACTATAATAGCATGGAACAATAAAAAATTATAGATACATTGGAGACGTATCAAGCATCCCAAGCTTAATTCCCGCTCGTCCTTGAGTAGGTAAATGATAAAAAAATTGATGTGGAATGCTACCTAATATGTCTATCATGCAACCTTTCTTTTATGGTATGAATATTTAGACCCGATGATTCAAAGTAATAGTCTATAATTTGACATAAAGACAATAATACTCAGGAATACTGCTACTTGTGAGCTGCGTTGAGATTTCCTCGAAGAGGAGAGGATGATGCATTACAATAGAGATAAGTATTTCCCTCAGTTAAGACCAAGGCCATCGATCCAGTAGGAGAACCATGGAAGACCTCGTGAACAACACCTACACAAAAAAGAACAAATACATGCACCCAACGCTATCAAGGGGGTTGTCAATCCCCTCGACAGTTAATTGCAAGGTTCAAGTCTGATAATGGTAGATAGATAAACAAAAACACAAAATAAAATAATAGTAAATAAATTATAGTGAGGTATTTTTGAATTTTAATAAATGATAAAGATACACCCGGGGCCATAGTTTTTACCAGAAGCTTCTGTCTAGAACAAAAAGCATATGGTGGGTAAACAAATTACTGTTGGGCAATTGATAGAAAAGCGCATAGTTTATGACGATGTCCAAGGAAATGGTCATGTGCATAGGCATCACGTCTGAGACAAGTAAACTGACTCCTGCCTTACCCTACTACTATTAGTCCACACATCGACCACTATCCAGCATGCATCTAGATTATTAAGTTCATAAAGAACGGAGTAACGCCTTAAGCAAGATGACATGATGTAGACAAAGTAAACTCAATCAGTATGAATAAATACCATTGTTTTATCCTTAATGGAAACAATACAAATATGTGACTTGTACCTTTCTTTCACTGGGATATAAAGCACCACAATATTGAACCCATTACAAACCACCTCTCTCATTGCAAGATAAATCAATCTAGTTGGCCAAAGTGAACGGATAGATCGGAGACAAAGGCAAAGCTATAATAATCATGCACAAAAGAGTTCAGAGAAGACTCAAATAATATTCATAGATAATCTGATCATAAACCCACAATTCATCGGATCCCAATAAACACGCCGCAAAAGAAGATTACATCGAATAGATCTCCAAGAACATCGAGGAGAACATTGTATTGAAGATCAAAGAGATAGAAGAAGCCATCTAGATACAAGCTATGGACCCGTAGGTCTGTGGTAAACTACTCACCCATCATCGGAAAGGTAGCAAGGGTCATGTAGAGGCCCTCCGTGATCGATTATTCCTTCGGCAGAGTACCGAAAAAGGTCTCCAAATGGGATCTCCGAAGAACAGAAACTTGCGGCGGCAGAAAAAGTATTTTGGGTGGCTCTCTATTGGTTTCCCGATTTTAGAGAATTTATAGAGGCGGAATTAGGTCGGACAGAGCCATGAGGGGCCCAAGAGGCACTAGGGCGCGCCCTACTGCCCTGTCGTCTCCTTGTTGCACATCTGGTCTCCTCCCGAAGCTTCTAGGGTCTCTTATGTCCAGAAAAAAAAACGTCAAGACGTTTCATGCATTTTGACTTTGTTTGGTACTGATTTCCTGGAAAACAAAAATCAGGCAAAAAATAGCAACTGAAACTAAGTTAATAGGTTAGTCCCAAAAAACGATATATAATTGCATATAAATGCATACAAGATTGATACTATAATAGCATGGAATAAAAAAATTATAGATACATTGGAGACGTATCAGATACCAACAAAAAATCATGCCTTTCAAAATAAAAAATGCTAAAGAACACTATCCTTACAAAATCATATATCCTTGTCATGCACCATGTTCTTAACACAAAATATAAATCATGTACTACCCCGGTGTCAGCCAAGCAATTGGTTCATACTTTTTAAGGTGCTTCGGCTTTTTCATCATCCATGCAATACATGAGCGCAAGCCATGTGTCGGTGTACTAAAGTAGGGGCACTTCTTTGTACCCCTTACTTGTGCACGGGCAGTCAGAGTCGCGCCCACGGCCACGCTTAGCAGGGCAGAGGGAGGAGTCAAAACCGCAAGGTGGTCAAAACAACGCCAAGACAGAGACACAGAGAGCAAGAGGGCGAGGTGAGTTCCCCCGGCGAGACCCTTGCCGGGGCGGCCTCCACGGCCCCGGCAAGGACCTTGCTGGGGCAGCTTGCCCAACCCCGACAGGGTGCACCACACTCGAGCCCAAGGCTTCCAATCCCAACAACCACGTTGGAACCAAGGCTCAGGAGGCGCCTCCATGATGGCATGCAGATCTTTGTGAAGATCATGAACACTCCAAGTCAGATGAGGATTAGAAGACGACAAACCTCGGTGAGATCCTTGCCGAGGGAACCCACAAGACCTCCGGCAAGATCCTTGCCGGGGACGACCACGACGCCACGGCAAGACCCTTGCCGGGGCCCCGTCAAGGCCCTTGCCAAAGCCATCCGCAGGGCCACAGCCAGGCCCACGCTCGCCAAGTTTCCACCGCTGCTCCCATGCAGCTGCCAGCCCACCAGCTAGTTAGGAACCTGCATGTCGATGTGAGGCTTCCAAGCCAACTCAGCGAGCGCCTACGTGGTGGCATGCAAATCTTCATGAAGGCCCTACCAACGCACCACCTTAGCAGCCTGCTAGCCTACATGGCGGTGGCCGCCTCGCTGGCACGGGTGTGTGTCGAAGCAAGGCGAGGCGGCGGAAAAGCAAGGGGACACTTCAGAGGCGCATTTAATGCGTCTTGTCCTGTAATGGCTAAGCGATAAGCTTAGCCACTGTACACCGATGCCACCTCCTGTGTGCCACTGTGGCGATCCCCTTGACTATAAAAGGAGGCCCGAGGCATCCATGAGAAGGATTCGGACCTTTGGACAAGTTACACTCGTCGTAGCTAGCTCAAGAACTCCAAGAACACTCAAATAGATACAAAAGCAGGACTAGAGTATTACGCATCCTTGCGGCCCGAACCTGGATAAACGACCCGTGTGCTTATGCTGATTGCTGATCCCGCTCTTCTCACGACCCCGCGCCCCGCAACTGTAGTAGGGATTCCCGTGATCCCATAGGTGTCGTTTCCACCGAGACCATGGATATAGCACTATGGGTAGAATAGAATGCGGTGGTATAGATTTGTATGGAGAATACAAAAAAGGAAGATAATCTCACATCGACGCAGCTAATCAACCGGCTATGGAGCTGCCCATCAATTGATGTCAATGCGAGGAGTAGGGATTGCCATGCAACAAATGCACTAAGAGCTATAAGTGTATGGAAAGCTCAAACTAAAAATTAAGTGGGTGTGCATCCAACTTGCTTACTCTACAAGACCTCGGGCATTTGAGGAAGCCCATCATCGGAATATACAAGCCAAGTTCTATAATGAATGTTTCCCACTAGTATATGGAAGTGACAACATAGGAAACTCTCTATATGAAAACATGGTGCTACGTTGAAGCACAAGTGTGGAAAAGGATAGTAACATTGCCCCTTCTCTCTTTTTCTCTCATTTTTTGTTGAGCTCTTTTTGGCCTATTTTTTAAATTTATTTCCTCACTAGGAAAATGCTCTAATTAATGATGACCATCACACTTCTATTTACTTACAACTCAATATTACAACTCGATAAAACTGAACCATATGGCTCTATATGAATGCTTATGGTAGTGTACTAGGATGTACAATGATACTAGCATAAGATGTATAATAATGATGAACGGTGGCTGAGCCACAAGTACTATTTCAGCTATATGATCATGCAAAGCAATATGACAATGATGATGTGTGTCATATTAACATGACGGTGGAAGATGCATGTGAATATATCTCGGAATGGCTATGAAAATGCCATGATAGATAGGTATGGTAGCTGTTTTGAGGAAGATATAAGGAGGCTTATGTGTGATAGAGCATATCACATCAAGGGGTTTGGATAAACAGAGAAGTTTGCACCAACTCTCGAGGTGAGGAAGAGCAATGCACGATACCGAAGAGGCTAGCAAATTGCAGAATGGCGAGTGTGCGTAATGGACTCACATTAGTCATAAAGAACTCACAAACTTATTGCTAAAGTCTATTAGCCCTTGAAGGAAAGTAGTACTACGCATGCCCCTAGGGGGTAGGTTGGTATGAGTTAACCATCGCGCGCCCCCAACCTTCATGCAAAGGAATATTCTTAATAATAAATCATGCTCCAACATCTTAGCATAACGAGAGGCCATACATTTCATAACCCATGCATATTGCTTTCACTATTGATCAGACTCTCAAAAATATATAAGTGAAGCATGAGAGTGCAATTATTTCTTTTAAAATATATCCACATCATGCTCTAAAAGATATAAGTGAAGCACTAGAGCAACTGCATAGCTCAAAATATATAAGTGAAGCACAAAGAGTATTCTAACAAATCATGAATAAATGTGTGTTCCTCTCAAATGGTGTGTGTAGCAAAAATGATTGTGGCAAACTAAAAAGCAAACAAAGCAAAGACTCATATAATACATGACACTCCAAGCAAAACTCATATCATGTGATGAATAAAGATATAGCTCCAAGTGATATACCAATGGTTTGTAGATGAAAGAGAGGATGCTTTCTGGGGTATCCCTGAGCTTAGACGCTTGGGTCTCCTTGAATATTACCTTGGGGTGCCTTAGTAATCCCCAAGATTATGGTCTTGCTGCTCCTTATTCGTTAATCCATCATGGTCTCACCCAAAACTTTAAAACTTCAGCACACAAAACTCAACAGAAACCTCATGAGATCCATTAGTATAACAAGGAAATCATAAACTTTAGGTACTGTTATCAACCCATTCATACTTTTTATTGCATAATACCTACTGTATTCTAACTTCACTTATACCCCTCGATACAATCCATAGATTGATTAAAACTAGCAAACTATGCCACAAAAATAGAATCTGTCAAAAATGGAACAGTCTGTAATGATCTGAACAAACACAATACTTCTGTAACTCCAAAAATTCTGAAAAATTCGGGAAACGTGGGAAATTTGTATACAAATCATGTGTAAGAAATTTAGAATTTTATCAAGTTCCTATGAATTTAAAGAATTCCAGAACTGGGCATAAAAGTTTCTATTTTTTCACAAAATCAAATCAACTATCAACCAAATCATCCCGAAGGATTTACCTAGCACAAACACTAACTAAAACACAAAAACACAATCATGAAAGTAGTGTAATTGTGTGGACACAACAAAACAGAAAATAAAAAGGAAAAATAAAGATAACTATTGGGTTGCCTCTCAACAATCTCTATTATTTTACACCCCTAGCTAGGACGCATAGTTTCAAGTGTTGTCATCCTTAGTTTCCACATCCTTTTTGATCAAGTTATCCAGAATTTTCCTCATTAGTTATATCCTCTAATGTTCTTATTTTCTAGTAGAACTTAAATATTTAAAGGGACTTTGTTCAGCAATTTTAATATTCATTACTTTGAACTCTGAATCATCACCATAGACATCTTCATACACAACATGCATTTCATCGTCATTGGGGTCTCCAGCTGTATTTTCAAACCAATCACCACTGAACCCTTCATCAATCCCCTTAGTTATCCACTCAAATTTATTAGAACTATGGTGGTACAAAGTTTTATAATTTTAGCATAAGGGACTCTCTCCTAAGATTTTCACCATACCCAAAATAATCCTTAGATTCCAGCCTACGTATAGTGTCCTTGTCATGAACAACTTCTTCTATATGAGGATGCTCAAATTTTATTTTATAAAATGCAAATATTTCCCTAGCTTCAAATATTACATAGTCAAATTCATGCATAAGGATAACAGTTGCAATCTTTTTAATTTTACAATCATGGATATTGGGAAGTTCATAAAATATCTTCCGTAAAACTGAATGAATAGTAATAGTAATAGCATCCACATAGCAAATTGTTTTAATCAAGAGTAGATCATTTTATTATAGGTATGACTCCCGTGCAATTAAAGAACTCCTGAATAATGTTCTTCCCAACAATATATTCCCTACCCACATGACATATTTAACTTTTCAAACTTGTGGGAGCTTCATGATCCTGAGGATCATGATTAAAAAAAATAAGTTTCTCCTCAAGATACTCACTAGTACTATCTTCACTAGCGCTTTCAACAATAACTTTCTCAAATTCAGACATGGCAGCAACTTCAAGCAACCAAACAAAAATATTTTTTGTGTTTCCGTAAAAAAAAAATAGAAGTGGGGGAGATGAAAATGAGTGGAAAAGGGAAATAAAAATTAAGAGCAAGTAGATGATAGTTTGTGTGAAGGTACATGATAAGTTTTGGTGATGCCTCCCCGGCAATGGCGCTAGAAATTCTTTCTACTACTTGTGAGCTGTATTGGTATTTTTGCGAAGAGGAGAGCATGAAGCAGTACAATAGAGATAAGTATTTCCCTCAGTTAAGAACCTAGGTTATCAATCCACTAGGAGAATGATACGTCTCCAATATATCTATAATTTTTTATTATTCCATGCTATTATATTATCTGTTTTGGATGTTTAATGAGCTTTAATATGCTATTTTATATTATATTTGGGACTAACGTATTAACCGAGGGCCCAGTGCTAGTTTCAGTTTTTTTGCCTATTTTAGAGTTTTGTAGAAAAGGAATACCAAACGGAGTCCAAACAGAATGAAATCTTCGCGATGATCTTTCTTGGACCGAAAGCAAACCAGAAGACTTGGAGATGAAGTCGGAGACACAACAAGGAAGCCACAAGGCTGGAGGGCGCGCCCAGGGGGTAGGCACGCCCCCAACCTCGTGGGCCCCTCATGGTTTCCCTGACCTAGTTCCTTCACCTATATATACTCGTATACCCTAAAAACATCAAGGGGAGCAACGAAACCACTTTTCCACCGCTGCAACCATATGTACTCGTGAGATCCCATCTTGGGGCCTTTTCTGGCAATCTACCGAAGGGGGTTTCGATCATGGAGGGGTTCTACATCAACACCATTACCTCTCTGATGAATCATGAGTAGTTTACCATAGACCTTCGGGTCCAGAGTTAATAGCTAGATGGCTTCTTCTCTCTCTGCGATTCTCAATACCATGTTCTCCTCGATGTTCTTGGAGATCTATTCGATGTAATACTCTTTTGCGGTGTGTTTGCCGAGATCCGATGAATTGTTGATTTATGAACAAGATTATCTATGAATATCATTTGGTTCTTTTCTGAATTCTTATATGCATGATTTGATATCTTTGCAAGTCTTTTCGAATTATCGGTTTAGTTTGGCCTACTAGATTGATCTTTCTTGCAATGGGAGAAGTGCATAGCTTTGGGTTCAATCTTGCAGTGTCCTTTCCCAGTGACAGTAAGGGAAGCAAGGCACGTATTGTATGGTTGCCATCGAGGATAACAAGATGGATTTTCATCATATTTCTCGAGTTAATTCCTCTACATCATGTCATCTTGCTTAATGCGTTACTCCGTTCTTTATGAACTTAATACTCTAGATGCATCCTGGATAGCGGTCGATGTGTGGAGTAATAGTAGTAGATGCCGGCAGGAGTCGGTCTACTTGACACGGACGTGATGCCTATGTTCATGATCATAGCCTTAGATGTCATCATAATTATGTGCTTTTCTATCAATTGCTCGGCAGTAATTTGTTCACCCACCCTAATATTTTCTATCTTGAGAGAAGCCACTAGTGAAACCTATGGCCCCCGGGTCTCTTTTCCATATTATTGAATGTCATTTACATCTTGCTAGTTTTTGATCTACTATTTTGCAATCTTTACTTTCCAATCTATACACCCAAAAATACCAAAAATATTTACTTTACCTTTTATCTATCTGTTTTAGATCTCACTTTTGCGAGTGACCGTGAAGGGATTGACAACCCCTTTATTGCATTGGTTGCAAGTTCTTGATTTTTTGTGCGGGTATTCGGTGACTTGTGTGTCGTCTCCTACTGGATTGATACCTTGGTTCTCAAAACTGAGGGAAATACTTATGCTACATTGCTGCATCACCCTTTCATCTTCAAGGGAAAACCAACGCAAGCTCAATAGGTAGTAAGAAGGGTTTCTGGCGCCGTTGCCGGGGAGATCTAGATCAAGTCAAGCCATACCAAGTATCCATCATAAACTCTTCACCCTTGCATTATATTATTCGCCATTCGCCTCTCATTTTCCTCTCCCCCACTTCTAAAATAATTTTTGAAAACCTTTGCCTTTTCTTCTCCCCTCTTTCGTTCGTCTCTTTTCGCTTGCTTCTTGTGTGCTTGTTTGTTAGTTTGGTTCGTTGCCGTCATGTCTGAAACTGGGGAGGATATCATTGAAAATCTTGAAGAAACACATGAGTCTTGCTCTTTGAATCATGAAACTGAAACTCCACCTAATTACAAAACCAAAATCTTTCACGTGGGGGACGGTAATATTATTGGTAAAAGTATTAACCAAGAATTTTTGATTGCATGGGATCCATGCCTATTAATAAAAAGTATATTCTTCTTGAGACCAACTGCTATGCAGATGCCATTGTTATGCTTGTTCAGAAATTAGAAAGAAAATTTGTGCATATCCATCCTGCTTTGCAAAAGGTGTTTTATGAACTTCCCAATATCAATCACCCAATAGCTAAAAGATTGCCACCATTATCCTTATGCATGAATTTGATTTTATAATAGAAGAAGCTAGGGATATTTTTTCTTTCTATAAAAAGGATGTTGAACACCCGCCAATTATAGATATTCTGTATGATAAAGAAACCATGTGTAGTTTGGAAGCTAGAGATTATCAATCTTATAGTGAAAATCTTAGAAAGAGAGTTCCCTATTCTGAAATATCTCAATCTTTGTACCTTGAGGCTTTTGAGGAGTTTGATTGGATTACTAGAGGAATTTGTGTAGGATTCAATAGGGATTGGTTGAATAAAATGATGAAGGAACCCGTTAGAAATGAGCTACACATTTTATATGATGATATATACGGTGATGATCCCGACTATGGGTTTATGAATGTTAAAATTACAAATCAAAGTCCTTTCTATGATTTAAGTTCTTCTTATAAAAGGGAAATAAGGGAAAGGATATATTTCCTAAGACTACTTTTGGAGGATTTGATGAGGAAAGAATTGCATGCCGAAGATGGCAATACCTAGATCTATTCGTGTTTTTATGACTAGCTAGAGGCGTTAAACGATAGTGATTGTTGGGAGGCAACCCAATTTTATTTTTGTTCTTTACTTTTTGCTCCTGTTTAGTAATAAATAATTCATCTAGCCTCTGGTTAGAAGTGGTTTTAAGTTTTAATAAGTGTTTGTGCCAAGCAGAACCTTTGGGAAGACTTGGGTGAAATTAATGCAATCTTGCTGTAAAAAAACAGAAACTTTTGCGCTCACGAGAATAGCTCTCATTTTTTTTACAGAAGAGTGATTTTAAGTTGATTATCCTTGAAGAAGATTAATAGACAAATTCCTCACGTCCAAAAATTTATTTCAGAATTTTTGGAGTTACAGAAGTATTCGAGAGTTACAGATTACTACAGACTGTTCTGTTTTTGACAGATTCTGTTTTTCTCGTGTTGTTTGCTTATTTTGATGAATCTGTGAGTAGTACCGGGGGGTATAAACCATAGATAAGTTGGAATAAAGTAGGTTTTATACCAATATAAATAAAGAATTAGTTCACAACAGTAACTTAAAGTGGTGATTTATTTTCTTATACTAACGGAGCTCATGAGATTTTCTGTTGAAGTTTTGTGTTGTGAAGTTTTCAAGTTTTGGGTAAGGATTTGATGGACTTTGGAATAAGGAGTGGCAAGAGCCTAATCTTGGGAATGCCCAAGGCACCCCATGGTAAAATTCAGGGATAACAAAAAGCCTAAGCTTGGGGATGCCCCGGAAGGCATCCCCTCTTTCGTCTTCGTCTATCGGTAACTTTACTTGAGGCTATATTTTTATTCACCACATGATATGTGTTTTTCTTGGTGCGTCTTGTATGACTTGAGTCTTTGATTTTTGGTTTACCACAATCATCCTTTCTGTACACACCCTTTGGGAGAGACGCGCATGAATCGTGATTTGTTAGAATACTCTATGTGCTTCACTTATATCTTTTTAGCTAGACAATATTGCTCTAGTGCTTCACTTATATCTTTTCAGAGCACAACGGTGGTTTTATTTTATAGAAATTGTTGAACTCTCATGACTCACTTATATTATTATGAGAGTCTCTTAGAACAGAATGGTAATTTGCTTAGGTTATAAAATTAGTCCTAATATGATGGGCATCCAAGACGGGTATAATAAAAACTTTCATTTGCAGAGCATTGAATACTATGAGAAGTTTGATTCTTTATGATTGTTTTGAGATATGAAGATGGTGATATTAGAGTCATGCTAATAGGGTAGTTGTGAATTTGAGAGATACTTGTGTTAAAGTTTGTGATTCCCATAGCATGCACGTATGGTGAACCGTTATGTGATGAAGTTGGAGCATGATTTATTTATTGATTGTCTTCCTTATGGTGGAGATCAGGATCGTGCGATGGTTAACTCCTACAAACACTTCCCCTAGGAGCATGCGCGTAGTACTTTGTTTTGATGACTTGTAGATTTTTGCAATAAGTATGTGAGTTCATTATGACTAATGTTGAGTCAATGTATTATATGCACTCTCACCCTCCCACCATTGCTAGCCTCTCTTGTGTCGCACAATTTTTGCCGATACCATACACCCACCATATACCTTCCACAAAACAGCCACCATACCTACCTATTATGGCATTCCATAGCCATTCCGAGATATATTGCCATGCAACTTTCCATCGTTCCATTTATTATGACACGCTCCATCATTGTCATATTGCTTTGCATGATCATGTAGTTGACATCGTATTTGTGGCAAAGCCACCGTTCATACTACTTTCATACATGTCACTCTTGAATCATTGCACATCCCGGTACACCGCCGGAGGCATTCACATAGTCATATTTTGTTTTAAGTATTGAGTTATAATTCTTGAGTTGTAAGTAAATAAAAGTGTGATGATCTTCATTATTAGAGCATTGTCCCATGTGAGGAAAGGATGATGGAGAATATGATTCCTCCACAAGTCGGGATGAGACTCCAGATGAAAAAAAAGAGGCCAAAAAAAGGGAGAAGGCCCAAATAAAAAAATAAAAAAATGATGAGACAAAAAGAGAGAAGGGGCAATGTTACTATCCTTTTTCCACACTTGTGCTTCAAAGTAGCACCATGATCTTCATGATAGAGAGTCTCCTATGTTCTCACTTTCATATACTAGTGGGAATTTTCGTTATAGAACTTGGCTTGTATATTCCAATGATGGGCTTCCTCAAAATGCCCTAGGTCTTCATGAGCAAGCAAGTTAGATGCACAGCCACTTAGTTTCTTTTTGAGCTTTCATACACTTATAGCTCTAGTGCATCCGTTGCATGGCAATCCCGACTCACTCACATTGATATCTATTGATGGGCATCTCCATAGCCCGTTGATACGCCTAGTTGATGTGAGACTATCTTCCTCCTTTTTGTCTTCTTCACAGCCACCATTATATTCCACCTATAGTGCTATGTCCATGGCTCACGCTCATGTATTGCGTGAAGATTGGAAAAGTTTGAAAATACTAAAGTATGAAACAATTGCTTGGCTGAAACCGGGGTTGTGCATGATTTATATATTTTGTGTGATGAAGATAGAGCATAGCCAGACTATATGATTTTGTAGGGATAGCTTTCTTTGGACATGTTATTTTGGGAAGACATGATTGCTTTGTTAGTATTCTTGAAGTATTATTGTTTGTATGTCAATATTAAACTTTTGCCTTGAATCTTTCGGATCTGAACATTCATGCCACAATAAAGAAAATTAGATTGATAAATATGTTAGGTAGCATTCCACATCAAAAATTCTGTTTTTATCATTTACCTGCTCGAGGACGAGCAGGAATTAAGCTTGGGGATGTTTGATACGTCTCCAACGTATCTATAATTTTTGATTGTTCCATGCTATTATATTATCTATTTTGGATGTTTAATGGGCTTTAATATGCTATTTTATATTATTTTTGGGACTAACCTATTGACCGAGGCCCAGTGCAAGTTTCTGTTTTTTTGCCTATTAGAGTTTTGCAGAAAAAGAATGCCAATCGGAGTCCAAACAGAACGAAACCTTCGAGATGATCTTTCTTGGACCGAAAGAAAACCAGAAGACTTGGAGATGAAGTCGGATACGCAACAAGGAAGCCACGAGGCAGGAGGGCGCGCCCAGGGGGGTAGGCGTGCCCCCCACCCTCGTGGGCCCCTTGTGGGTCCCCTGACCTAGTTCCTTCGCCTAAAAACATTAGACGGGGCCACGAAACCACTTTTCCACTGCCGCAACCATTTGTACCTGTGAGATCCCATCTTGGGGCCTTTTCTGGTGATCTGCCGGAGGGGGATTCGATCACGAAGGGCTTCTACATCAATACCATTACCTCTCCGATGAAGCTTGAGTAGTTGACCACAGACCTTCGGGTCCATAGTTATTAGCTAGATGGCTTCTTCTCTCTCTTTGATTCTCAATACCATGTTCTCCTCGATGTTCTTTGAGATCTATTCGATGTAATACTCTTTTGCGGTGTGTATGCCTAGATCCGATGAATTGTGGATTTATGAACAAGATTATCTATGAATATTATTTGGTTCTTCTCTGAATTCTTATATGCATGATTTGATATGTTTGCAAGTCTCTTCGAATTATTAGTTTAGTTTGGCCTACTAGATTGATCTTTCTTGCAATGGGAGAAGTGCTTAGCTTTGGGTTCAATCTTGCGGTGTCCTTTCCCAGTGACAGTAGGGGCAGCAAGGCACATATTGTATTGTTGCCATCGAGGATAACAAGATGTGGTTTCATCATATTGCTTGAGTTAATTCCTCTACATCATGTCATTTTGCTTAATGCGTTACTCCATTCTTTATGAACTTAATACTCTAGATGCATGTTGGATAGCGGTCGGTCTACTTGACACATACGTGATGCCTATGTACATGATCATTGCCTTAGATGTCTTCATAATTATGCGCTTTTCTATCAATTGCTCGGCAGTAATTTGTTCACCCACCCTAATATTTGCTATCTTGAGAGAAGCCACTAGTGAAACCTATGGCCCCCGGGTCTCTTTTCCATATTATTGAATCTCGTTTACATCTTGCTAGTTTCTGATCTACTATTTTGCAATCTTTACTTCCGAATCTATACACCCAAAAATACCAAAAATATTTACTTTACCGTTTATCTATCTCTTTCAGATCTCACTTTTGCAAGTGACCGTGAAGGGATTGACAACCCCTTTATCGCATTGGTTGCAAGTTCTTGATTGTTTGTGCAGGTATTTGGGGACTTGTGCGTCGTCTCTTGCTGGATTGATACCTTGGTTCTCAAAACTGAGGGAAATTCTTATGCTACTTTGCTGCATCACCCTTTCCTCTTCAAGGGAAAACCAATGCGAGCTCAAGAGGTAGCAGAGAACCAAACAGAACCTTGTCAGCAGCACCTACACACACAAAAGGAAATACTTGCACCCAACACAAACAAGGGGGTTGTTAATCCCCTCGGCGGTTATTCACATGGATCAAATCTCTGAGTGGTGGGTAAATAGATAAACTGCAAAAAAAGTGCAGCAAGGTATTTTTGTGTTTTTATATATGATAAAAGTAGACCTGGGGGCTCATAGTTTCCACTAGATGCTTCTCTCTCGAGCACATAACATAAGGTGGGTGACAAATTACTGTTGGGCAATTGATATAAGAGCGCATAGTAATGATGATATTCAAGGCAATGATCATGTATATAGGCATCACGTACAAGACAAGTAGACCGACTCCTGCCTGCATCTATTACTCCACCCATCGACCGCTATCTAGCAAGCATCTAGGGTATTAAGTTAATAAAAATATAGTAACGCCTTAAGCAAGATGACATGATGTAGACAAAGTAAACCCAAGCAATACGAATAAACCCCATCTTTTTATCCTTGATGGCAACAATACAAATACGTGTCATGTCCCTTACTGTCACTGAGATTGAGCACCGCGAGATTGAAACCATCACAAAGCACCTCTGCCGTTGCAAGAAAAATCAATATTGTTGGCCAAACTAAATAGATAGGTCGGAGGGAAATACGATGCTATAATAATCATACATAAAAGAATTCATAAAATACTCAATTAATATTCATGAATAATCTGATCATAAATGCACAATTCATGGGATCCCAACAAACACGCCGCCAAAGAAGATTACATCGGATAGAACTCCAAGAACATCATGGAGAACATTGTGTTGAAGATCAAAGTGAGAGAAGAAGCCATCTAGGTACTACTCATGCATGATCGGAAGGGCAACAAGGATGATGTAGTAGCCCTCTGTGATTCAATTCCCGCACCGGCAGGGTATCGGAAAAGGCATCCAGATAGGATCATGGAAGAACAGAAGCTTGCGGCGGCGAAAACAATGTTTCGAGTGGCTCTTTGGTATAACGGGAATATTTGGGAATTTATAGAGGTGGAATTTGGTCAAGAGGTTCTACAAGGGGCCCACAAGCCTAGGGGTAGCACCCCCTAAGATTGTCGCTCCCTCGTGACTCCTGAGGTCTTCTCCCGAAGTTTTTTCTCCATTTGGAGTCTATTTGATATTGATTTTCTGAAAAGCCAAAAAACAAACAAAAAACAGCAACTGACACCTGGTACTAGGTTAATCGGTTAGTCCCAAAAAAAGATATAAAATTGCATATAGAACATCCAATATTGATACTATAATAGCATGGAACAATCAAAAATTATAGATACATTGGAGATGTATCAGAAGCCCACCTTCTGAAGAAAGGTGACGATGCGTTGGAACCACACTCTCGGCGCCTACTTCAACCCATTTAGAGATCGGGAGAGCATACACACACGATCAGGATGAGCAGCATCGACGAGTCCAGTAGGTTGCTATCAATAGACCTGTTCAGCGAGGTGGTCGTGGAGCAAAGTGTTGGAAACACCAACTGATGCACCGGCCAGGCACGGGACACCGCAAGTTGGAGGACAGTGCGAATCATGTCCGGCTTAACAACCAGAGCGAAGGTGTCGGTGAAGTCCACGCCGACGCGTTGCTGGAAACCACGAACCACCCAACAGGCCTTGTACCACTCGAGGGTACAGTAAAGACGAATCTTGTAGTGAAACACTCACTTCCCGCTAATGATATTAGCATGCCGGGGAGGTGGTCCGAGCTGCCATGTGTGGTTGCATTGCAACAGGTTGAACTCCTCCTGCATGGCGGTGAGCTAGTTAGGGTCGGGAAGCATGGCCTGAACCGACAACGAAACCGATGATGACGAGGAGGTCGATGCAGCATAGAGGAACTGCTCGGATGGATAGCAGGTTCTCGGGAACAAGCCGCCGACACAAGCTCGAGTCGTGACACCCAGCGAAGGCACCAGAACAAGAGGCAGGTCAGCTTCTCAGGAAGCTGGAGACACGACAACCGACATAGAGGATCCCGAGGCCGACCCTGACGAGGTCGGTGTAGATGGGGATTACGAGGGGGCGCAGGAGGCCGGGCCCAAAGGATCCGAGGCCTCGAGGGCCGCACCTGGGCTGACTGGAAGGGCCGCACCGAGGCCGGCTCAAGAGGTCGAGCCCGAGCCGGATGAAGAGGCCGCCCTCGAGCCGACTGGAGGGGTCGCGCCCGAGCTGGATGGAGAGGCCGCACCCGAGCCGGCTAGAGGGGCTTCCGGCGCGTCGAGCTGGCGGGCGTCGATGGTGAACACCCCCCAAGTAGAGGCTGTGATGATGATGATGGTGCATCAGCGGGTGGTACCTGCTGAAACGGGAACACTTTTTCGTCAAAGTAAACGTGTCGCGAGGTCGTCACATGATGGGAGACTGGATCGTAGCATCGATAGCCCTTGGTGTAAGGAGGATAACCAAGAAGGATGCACACAAGCGAGTGGGGAGCAATCTTGTGTGTGGTGTTGGAGTTGATGCTAGGATAGCAAAGACATTCAATAACTTGAAGTTCATCATAGGTTGGAGGAGTGCCGTAAATCAAGTGGTGTGGCGCATAATTCACGCAAGCGCAGTGGGACCGGATCTTGAGCAAAAGGGATGCGGTGGCAAGGGCATCCATCCAAAAACATGGTGGGACATTGGCATGAAGCAAGAGTGTCTGAATGCAATCATTGAGAGTGCGAAGGACAAGTTCAGGCCGCTCATTTTGCTGTGAAGTGGAGGGACATGTTAGATGCGATATAGTACCATGTGCGTGTGGTGAGTAAAGTGCGAACGACAAGATTGTCGAACTCTTTCCCATTGTCAGTTTGAAACGCAAGGATGGGGCGGCCAAAGTGCATGGTGACATATAAGTAAAAATCTTAAGAGTAGAATGATACATCGATTTTGCATCATGTTTACCTACTGTTATTTATGTTGTTTTATTGTATAATAATGCTTTTTGGAGTAATCCTAATGCCCTTTCTCTCATAATATGCAAGGTATATACAAAGGGGGAGAATTCTGGCAGCTGGAAATCTGGACCTGAAAAGGCTATGTCAGGCTACCTATTCTGCACAACTCCTAATGAGATGAAACTTTAGGAGGAATTTTTATGGAATATTTGAGGAATATTGGAGCAAATAAGTACCAAAGGGGCCCACCAGGTGGGCACAACCCACCTGGGCGCGTCAGGGAGCCCATGCGCGCCCTGGTGGGTTGTGCTCACCCAGGCCCACCTCCGGTGCCCCTGTTCTGGTATATAAGTTATTTTGACCTAGAAAAAATAAGGACAGGACTTTCAGGACGAAGCGTCGCCGTCTCGAGGCAGAACCTGGGCAGGAGCACTTTTGCCCTCCAACGGAGCAATTCCGCCAGGGGAACTTCCCTCCCGAAGGGGGAAATCATAGTCATCATCATCACCAACAACTCTCCCATCTTGGGGAAGGCTATCTTCATCAACATCTTTAACATCACCAACTCCTCTCAAACACTAGTTCATCTATTGTGTTCAATCTTTGTACTGGAACTATAGATTGGTGCCTGTGGGTGACTAGTAGTGTTGATTACATCTTGTATTTGATTACTATATGGTTTATTTGGTGAAAGATTATATGTTCAGAACCATTATGCTATTTAATACCCCTACGATCTTGAGCATGATTATCATTTGTGAGTAGTTGCTTTTGTTCTTGCGGTCACGGGAGAAATCATGTTGCAAGTAATCATGTGAACTTGATATGTGTTCGATATTTTGATGATATGTATGTTGTGATTCCCTTAGTGGTGTCATGTGAATGTCGACTACATGACACTTCACCATATTTGGGCCTAAGGGAATGCATTGTGGAGTTGTTATTAGATGATGGTTTGCGAGAGTAACAGAAACCCTAGTTTATGCGCTATTCCGTAAGGGACCGATTGGATCCGAAAGTTTAATGCTATGGTTAGAATTTATTATTAATACTTTTCTCGTAGTTGCGGATGCTTGCGAGGGGGTTAATCATAAGTAGGAGGTTTGTTCAAGTAACAACAACACCTAAGCACCGGTCCACCCACATACCAAATTATCAAAGTAGCGAACACGAATTAAGCCAACACGATGAAACTGACTAGATGAAATTCCCGTGTACCCTCAAGAACACTTTGCTTATCATAAGAGACTGTTTCGGCTTTTCCTTTGCCTCAAAAGGATTGGGCTACCTTGCTGCACTTTTGTTACTACTATCGTTACTTGCATGTTACAAATTATCTTGCTGTCAAACTACTCTGCTACTTACAATTTTAGGACTTGCAGAGATTACCTTGCTGAAAACCACTTGTCATTTCCTTCTGCTCCTCGTTGGGTTTGACACTCTTACTTACCGAAAAGGCTACAATTGACCCCATACAGTTGTCTCCGCAAACCATCATCTAATAACTACTCCACAATGCATTCCCTTAGGCCCAAATATGGTGAAGTGTCATGTAGTCGACGTTCACATGACACTACTAAGAGAATGGCAACATACATACCATCAAAATATCGAACACATATCAAGTTCACATGATTACTTGCAACATGATTTCTCCCGTGACCTTAGGAGCAGAAGTAACTACTCACAAATGATAAACATGCTCAAGATCAGAGGGGTATTGAATAGCATAATGGATCTGAACATATAATATTCCACCAAATAAACCATATAGTAATCAACTACAACATGTAATCAACACTACTAGTCACCCACAGGCACCAATCTATAGTTTTGATACAAAGATTGAACGCAAGAGATGAACTAGGGTTTGAGAGGAGTTGGTGTTGTGAAGATGTTGATTAAGATAGCCCTCCCCAAGATGGAAGAGTTGGTGGTGATGATGATGACGATGATTTCCCCCTCTGGGAGGGAATTTCCCACGACGGAATCGCTCCGCTGGAGGGCAAAAGTGCTCCTGCCCAAGTTCCACCTCGAGGCGGCAGCGGTTCGTCCCGAATGTCCTCTACTTTTTTTCTAGGTCAAAATGACTTATATACCAGAAGATGGGCACCGGAGGTGGGCCGAGGAGGGCAACACCCACCAGGGCGCGCCTGGGCCTCCTAACACGCCCAGGTGAGTTGTGCCCACCTGGTGGCCCTCCTCTGGTGCTTATTTGCTCCAATATTCCTTAAATATTCCATAAAACATCCTCGGGGTGTTTCATCTCATTTGGAGTTGTGCATAATAGGTAGCTTGACGTAGCTTTTTCAGGTCCAGATTTCCAACTACCAGAATTCTCCCCCTTGGTGCATACCTTGCATATTATGAGAGAAAAGGCATTAGAATTACTCCAATAAGCATTATTATAAAATAAAACATCATAAATAACAGTAGGAAAACATGATGCAAAATGGACATATCAACATGGTATAGGCTATGCGATGATATTGGATCTTGGAACTGGAATCGGTTGAAATTGGAATTCCATCAAAAATTCTATCCTATGCATCTAGTTCATCGTGATCGGAATTATGTATATAATTTTTGGCCTTGTGAAGGAGAAAGTATCGCTCTAGGTTGGGGGAGGCTTAAGTCAATGTTATATTCATGCCCCAATCATGATCTCTCAATAGAAATTATTATTCAAAATTTTTATGCTCGGCTTTCTCGCAATGATCAATCCATGCTTGATACTTCTTGTACTGGTTCTTTTATGAAGAAGACAATTGAATTCTGGTGGGATCCTTTAGAAAGAATTAAACGCAACTCTGAAGATTGGGAACTCAATGAAGGTAAAGAGTCAGATATTGAACCTAAGTTTGATTGTGTTAAATCTTTTATGAATATCGATGCTTTTAAAAAGTTTAGCACTAAATATAGACTTGACTCTGTGATAGTAGCTTTATTTTGTGAATCTTTTGCTACTCATTTTGATCCCCCTAAAGAGAAGTGGTTTAAATATCACCCATCAATTAAAGAAGAAATTAAAGAACCGGTAAAAGCTAAAGAAGAAACTATCATTTACAATGTTGATCCAGTTGTTCCCACTGCTTATATTGAAAAACCACCTTTCCCTGTTACAATGAAGGAACATACTAAAGCTTCAACTGCGGTTAACAAAAGTTATGTTAGAATACCCAAACTAGCTGAACAAATCAGAGTTGAACCTAGTGTTGCTATGATTAAAGATCTCTTGGTCGATAATATCGATGGGCATGTTAAGTACTTCTGTGATGAAGCTTCTAGAATTGCCAAAAGGATAAACATAAACCAGTTGTTAGCATGCCTGTTGTCTCAGTCAAGATAGGAGATCATTGTTATCATGGGTAATGTGACATAGGTGCTAGTGTGAGTGCTATTCCTTTTTCCTTATATGAAAAAATTAAGAGTGAAATAGCATCTGCTGAAATAGAAGACATAGATGCTACTATTAAACTTGCCAATAGAGATACTATATCACCAATTGGTATTCTTAGATATGTTGAATTCTTGTGTAGGAAAATAAAATACCCTACTGATTTTATTGATCTTGGCTCCCCACAAGATGACTTTTGTCCCATTATCTTTGGTAGACCTTTCTTGCACACCGTCAATGCCAGAATAGATTGCAAGAAACAAATTTTCGGTGTTAGCTTTGGTGATGAATCTCATGAATTTAATTTTTTCAAGTTTAGTAGGCAACCTCATAAGAAAGATTTGTCTAGTAAGGATGAAATTATTGGTCTTGCTTCTATTGTTGTACATCCTACTGATCCTTTAGAACAATATTTGCTAGACCATGAAAATGATTTGCACATGCGTGGAAGAAATGAAATAGATAGAATCTTTTTCGAACAACAACCTCTGCTTAACCACAATTTGCCTATTGAAACTCTAGGAGGTTCTCCTCCAGCTAAAGGTGATCATGTGTTTGAATTAAAACAACTGGCAGACACTTTGAAATATGCTTGTCTTGATGAGAAAAATATATATCTTGTTATTATTAGTGCTAACCTTTCATAACATGAAGAAGAAAGATTATTGAAAGTTCTAAGGAAGCACGGAGCTGCTATTGGATACACTCTTGATGATCTTAAGGGCATTAGTCCCACTCAATGTCAGCACAAGATTAATATGGAACCTGATGCTAAACCCGTTGTTGATCACCAACGTCGGTTAAATCCGAAGATGAAAGAAGTGGTAAGAACAGAAATATTGAAACTTCTGGAAGCAGGTATAATGTATCCTATAGCTGATAGTAGATGGGTAAGTCATGTTCATTGTTTCCCTCAGAAGGGAGGTATTACTGTTGTTCCTAATGATAAGAATGTACTTTTTCCACAAAGAATTGTCATAGGCTATAGGGTGGTAATTGATTATAGAAAATTAAACAAAGCAACTAGAAAATATCATTACCCTCTCCATTTTATTGATCAAATGTTAGAAACATTATCTAAGCACACACATTTTTGCTTCCTTGATGGATATTCTAGTTTTTCACAAATACCTGTTTCACAACCTGATCAAGAAAATACCACTTTTACTTGTCCTTTTGGAACTTACGCTTATAGACGTATACCTTTTGTTTTATGTAATGCACCTGCTACCTTTCAAAGATGTATGACTGCTATATTCTCTGATTTTTCTAAAAAAATTGTTGAGGTTTTCATGGATGACTTTTCTGTTTATGGGAAGTCTTTTGATGATTGTTTAAGCAATCTTGATCGAGTTTTTTAGAGATGTGAACAAACAAATCTTGTCTTGAATTGGGAGAAGTGGGACTTTATGGTTAACGAAGGTATTGTTTTGGGCCATAAAATTTCTGAAAGAGGTATTGAGGTGGACAAAGACAAGGTTGATGCAATTGAGAAAATGACATGTCCTAAAGATATCAAAGGTATTCGTAGTTTCCTTGGTCATACTGGTTTCTATAGGAGGTTTATCAAAGACTTTTCTAAAATTTCTAGGCCTCTTACGAATCTTTTGCAAAAGGATATTCCCTTTGTGTTTGATGATGATTGCTTGGAAGCCTTTGAAACACTAAAGAAAGCCTTAATTACTGCACCTGTTGTTCAACCACCTGATTGGAACTTGCCTTTTGAGATTATGTGTGATGCCAGTGATTATGTTGTTGGTGCTATTATAGGACAAAGAGTTGATAAGAAATTTAATGTTATCTGTTATGCTAGTAAAACTCTGGACAGTGCTCAATGAAATTATGCTACTACTAAAAAGAATTCTTAGCAGTAGTGTTTGCATGTGATAAATTTAGATCCTACATTGTTGATTCTAAATTGATTGTTCACACCGATTATGCTGCTATAAAATATTTATGGAAAAGAAAGATGCTAAACCTAGACTCATTAGGTGGGTTCTTCTGCTACAAGAATTTGATTTGCATATCACCGATAGGAAAGGAGCAGAGAACCCCGTAGTTGATAACTTGTCTAGGCTTGAAAATATTCTTGATGACCCACAACCTATTAATGATAGCTTTCCTGATGAAAAGTTAGCTGCAATAAATGTTTCTAATAGAACACCTTGGTATGCTGATTATGCTAATTATATTGTTGCTCAATACATACCACCTAGTTTCACATACCAACAAAAGAAAAAAAATCTTCCATGATTTAAGACATTACTTTTGGGATGACCCACATCTTTATAAAGAAGGAGTAGATGGTTTTATTAGATGTTGTGTACCTGAGCATGAACGGGAACAAATCCTACGGAAATGTCACTCGAGGCTTATGGAGGACATCACGCGGGAGAAAAAACCACCCATAAGGTATTGCAATCTGTTTTTTATTGGCCTACTCTCTTCAAGGATGCCCGTAAGTTCGTCTTATCTTGTGATGAATGTCAAAGAATAGGTAATATTGGTAAGCGTCAAGAAATGCCTATGAATTATTCACTTGTTGTTGAACCATTTGATGTTTGGAGATTTGATTTCATGGGAGCTTTTCCTTCCTCTAATGGGTATACACATATTTTGGTTGTTGTAGATTATGTTACTAAGTGGGTAGAACCTATTCCAACTAGTAGTGCTGATCACAACACCTCTATTAAAACGCTTAAGGAAGTTATTTTCCCAAGGTTTGGAGTCCATAGATATTTAATGACTGATGGTGGTTCACACTTTATTCATGGTGCTTTCCGTAAAATGCTTGCTAAGTATGATGTTAACCATAGAATTGCATCACCTTATTATCCTCAGTCTAGTGGTCAAGTTGAACTTAGCAATAGATAAATAAAACTAATCTTACAAAAGACTATCAATAGGTCCCGGAAGAATTGGACTAAGAAACTAGATGATGCACTTTGGGCCTATAGAACAGCATATAAAAATCCTATAGGTATGTCTCCTTATAAAATGGTTTATGGAAAAGCTTGTCCTTTGCCTCTTGAGTTAGATCATAAAGCATATTGGGAAATCAAAGAACTCAACAACATTTTCAAACTTGCTGGTGAAAAGAGGTTATTTGATATTAGCTCATTAGATGAATGGACAACCCAAGCTTATGAAAATGCAAAGTTATTCAAAGAAAAATTTAAAAGATGGCATGACAAAAGAATCCAAAAGTGTGAGTTCAAAGTTGGAGAATATGTTATTTTGTACAACTCTCGCTTCACATTCTTTGCAGGAAAACTCCTCTCCAAATGGGAAGGACCCTATGTTATCGAGGGGGTCTATCGATCCGGAGCTATCAAAATAAATAATGCCGAAGGTACTAACCCGAAGGTTCTTCATGGACAACGAAAAAAACCTTATATCTCAGGTACGCCAATTAGTGTTGAAAGCAATATTATCCAAACTATGACATCGGAAGAACACAAAAAGAAACCTTTCGGAACACTCCAGAATCATGAAAAAAGGGAGGTATGTGATACGGTAAGTAAACGTACTCCGAAAAATCCGCAAAAATATATTTTTGTTAGTTTTGGAATATTTAAAAATTAGGAAAATAGGAAACTCCCAGGAAAGTGACCCTGGTGGGCACGATACACCAGGGAATGCCTGGCTTGGGTTGTGCCCACCTCGGGTACTTTCCGG
This sequence comes from Triticum dicoccoides, assembly GCF_002162155.2. Classification (NCBI taxonomy): domain Eukaryota; kingdom Viridiplantae; phylum Streptophyta; class Magnoliopsida; order Poales; family Poaceae; genus Triticum; species Triticum dicoccoides. Next base: position 443,771,598 of record NC_041391.1, on the reverse strand, counting down.
ACACTGTTTTTTCTTCTGTTCTGCTTGTTCCCCAAGATAAAATATCTTTGTATACCCCCCGAACCTGTTGACCTCTGTATCACGGAGAAATCTCCTGTTTTCTTTTCTCGCTCTTTTCTATCAGATCCGTTGAGTCAGGCATCATGTCTTCTCCCCCATCCAACACTGAAGAAGGCAATGCTTGGTTGCTTCAGGTAGGGTCCAGGGGAGATGGATTTGAAGAGGTCATTATGGAGGAAGATGAGGGGGACTCGTTTGGAATTCACCCTCTGGCCTCTGAGAGAGGCACTCTGGTGGCATCTCCACTCATCCTAACCCCGATCAAGCCATGAGGCCCACAAACAATCAAGAGGGTCCAAGAGATCAGGAAGAACTCCCTATAAGGAGACCTCTACATAAGTTACATCAAAACATTTTTCACAATTTGATTCATAATTATGGGTTCGAAAACACTCCTCGTGTGCATATACTGTCCAGTTGGAAGATATTTCGTCCAAGAGAAAGTGATGCAGGGAGAAACACTTGGTGCCCGGAAAATAAACATATCATGGCTGAAGTAGAGAAGAAAACTGAGCTGCTTCATCAAGCTCTTCGGGAGATTCACAGCTTGAGAGATACACTCAGAGCTATATTGGACCAGATCGCTTCTACTTCATCACCACCACCTCCTTCTTCGTCACCAAAAGAAAATTGAGTATCAGGTATGGGCACTCCCATCGGCTTTCGCCAAGCTTGGGGGAGGTGCCCCGATATCGTATCATCTCCACTATCTTTTGCCTTTACTTTTCTTAGTTCGATCCATGGTTATCTTTTGGTTTAGATGAATAAAAGTTTAGTTCGATCTTTTGAGAGTTTGGTTAGTGATCAATTTTTTAATCATGTGCGAGATATACAATAAAGTTTAGTTTGAGTTTTGCCTTCTTTACTTTCTTGTTTCAATAAAAAGAAAGGAAATAAATGAAAAAGATCATATGCTAATCTTATGGTAAGTGATGACATTACACAAGGAAAAGTATAGGTAGAAACTTTTATTGTAGATTGACGAACACAGCATTGGTCAATGATGCAACTCATGAAAGAATTAATCAGGGAAGAGAAGATTCACATGCAAATACACTATCCTGGAAATCTTTTGTGGTTGTGAGCACCCATCAAAATATTATATGCCAAAATTGTTGACGTTGGACAAGGAAGACAACATAATGATTTATGTTTGTTCATATTCACATAGAAGCTATATTGTCATAGATCCTTCAATATGTGGTGCTTGCCCCTCTATTTGCTAGACAAAAATTCCGCACTAAGTAGAGATACTACTTGTGCATCCAAAACCCTTAAACCCAAATCTTGTTTGAGAGCCCACCATACCTACGTATGAATTGAGTAAGATCCTTCAAGTAAGTTGTCATCGATGCGGAAAGGGCAATACAAATTTCTTCTAAAAGTGTAAGATCATTTAGTGTAAGGAAAAATTGAGCGTTGTACGAACTTGTGATGGCGAAGAATAAAAGCGACAGACTGCATAATAAAGGTTACCATCACAAGGGGCAATATAACGCGACGTTCTCTTGCACTACGGAGTTGAGCATACAAACAAAAAGCGCATGGCAACCTCTACTTCCCTATGCGAAGGGCCTATCTTTTACTTTCATGTATTTGCTTTCATGCAAGAGTCAAAGTTCTTCTCTCTATTCCTTTTGTTTTTCTCCTTTGGCAAGCATCATGTGGTGAGGATAGATCTAGGCACATATATCCAGTTGAATATGGGTAGCATGAGTTATTATTGCTGACATCACCCTTGAGGTGAATACGTTGGGAGGAAAAATAATAAGCCCCCATCTTTCTATGTGTCCGGTTGAAACGTTTTGCTCATGTGTACGCAGTGAGTGTTAGCAATCATAGAAGACTATGGTTGAGTATGTGGACTTGCCTAAAGGCTCCGATACGTGACCCTTCCTAAAAATATGATGAATTGTAGTTGCAAAGTTGATCGAGAACATAGTTTGTTGGTTTCCAATAGAGTTTAAGCTTTATACTTCGATGTTGTGATGAATTGTCACTTGTTCATGAGAAGTCTATGATAAAAGTTTTATGTTAAATTTTTTGGCTGTTATAATGAGTTACATGATGCTGCTATGTCTGTATTTTTGTTTTTATCGACACCTCTCTCTCTAAGCATGTGGACATGTTTTTCGATTTCGGTTTTTGCTTGAGGACAAGCTAGGTCTAAGCTTGGGGGACTTGATACGTCCATTTTGCATCATATTTACCTACTGTTATATATGTTGTTTTATTGTACAATAATGCCTTTTGGAGTAATTCTAATGCCTTTTCTCTCATAATATGCAAGGTATATACAAAGGGGGAGAATTCTGGCAGCTGGAAATCTGGACCTGAAAAAGCTACGTCAGGCTACCTATTCTGCACAACTCCAAATGAGCTGAAACTTTACAAGGAATTTTTATGGAGTATTGAGGAATATTGTAGCAAATAAGTACTAGAGGGGCCCCACCAGGTGGGCACAACCCACCTGGGTGCGCCAGGGAGCACAAGCGCGCCCTGGTGGGTTGTGCTCACCTAGGCCCACCTCTGGTGCCCCTGTTCTGGTATATAAGTCATTTTGACCTAGAAAAAAAATAAGGAGAGGACTTTCGGGACGAAGCGCCGCCTTCTCGAGGTGGAACCTGGGCAGGAGCACTGTTGCCCTTTGGCGGAGCGATTCCATCGGGGGAACTTCCCTCCCGGAAGGGGAAATCATCGTCATCATCATCACCAACAACTCTTCCATCTTGGGGAGGGCTATCTTCATCAACATATTCAACAGCACCAACTCTCTCAAACCCTGGTTTATCTCTTGTGTTCAATCTTTGTACCAGAACTATAGATTGGTGCTTGTGGGTGACTAGTAGTGTTGATTACATCTGGTAGTTGATTACTATATGGTTTATTTGGTGGAAGATTATATGTTTAGATCCATTATGCTATTTAATATCCCTCTAATCTTGAGCATGATTATCATTTGTGAGTAGTTACTTTTGTTCTTGAGGTCACGTGAGAAATCATGTTGCAAGTAATCATGTGAACTTGAAATGTGTTTGATATTTTTTATGATATGTAAGATGTGATTCCCTTAGTGGTGTCATGTGAACGTCGACTGCATGACATTTCACCATATTTGGGCCTAAAGGAATTCATTGTGGAGTAGTTAGTAGATGATGGGTTGCGAGAGTGATAGAAGCTTAAACCTTAGTTTATGCGTCATTCCGTAAGGGACCGATTGGATCCAAAAGTTTAATGCTATGGTTAGAATTTATTCTTAATACTTTTCTCGTAGTTGCGGATGCTTGTGAGGGGGTTAATCATAAGTAGGCGGTTTGTTAAAGTAAGAACATCACCTAAGCACCGGTCAACCCACATATCAAATTATCTAAGTAGCAAACACGAATTAAGCCAACATGATGAAAGTGACTAGATGAAATTCCTGTGTACCCTCAAGAACACTTTGCTTATCATAAGAGACTGTTTCGGCCTTTTCTTTGCCTCAAAAGGATTAGGCTACCTTGCTGCACTTTTGTTACTACTATCATTACTGGGTCGTTACAAATTATCTTGCTATCAAAGTACTCTGCTACTTACAATTTTAGCACTTGCAGACATCACCTTGCTGAAAGCACTTGTCATTTCCTTCTGCTCCTCGTTGGGTTCGACACTCTTACTTATCGAAAAGGCTACAGTTGACCCCATATACTTGTGGGTCATCATAGAAGAACATCAGATTTTTTTCCATAGTGGAAACGTCCACACATAGTGAGTAAAATCGTCTAATATGACAAGATAATATAAATAGCCCGAGTTACTTGCAATAGGATAAGTCCAAACATCACCATGAATTAACTGGAACGAGTATGAAGAAATATTGGATCATTCGGTAAAGGGAAGGCGAATGTGTTTGCCAACACGATGAGCATGATAAGTATGGTTGCCGACTTTATTACAAGTGAAAGAAAAGCTCATAAGAATGTGATGAAGTGTAGCAGGGTTGGGGTGACCCAAACGAGTGTGCCGAAGGTCGACACTGGTGGAAAAGGCGGTTGGAGTGATGTTGTGGGTGGTGGAGAATGGAAGGTGGATTGGATAGAGCTTTTCGGGGTTGTCACATCGGTGAAGAACCATCCGGTATGGGTGTCCTTCACAGAAAAACCGCACTTGTCAAATTCAATGGTAACTGGATTTTCACGAGGAAAACAGCGAAATGAAACAAGGTTTCTGATCATTCAGGAGAGACAAGTATGTTGGACATTGTAATTGGCATTAATAAGATGGAAAATATGCATGACCAATATGAGTAATCGGAAGAGAAGAACCATCACTAGTGGTAATGCGTGTAGAGGTGTTAGTGTGAAAAGAAGTGACGAGGTTACCAGGATGGGAAGACATATGAGCTGTCGCCATGGAGTCCATGTACCAATCACCTCCTCCAGTGTAGGTGTTCGTTGTAGAGGTGTAGTGGAGGGCAGCTAGGAGAGTTGGGTCCCAAGGCACAGGTAGGAGCGACAGCGGCATTGGGGTTGAGGGGGTAGGCACCGACCTGCTGTTGGGGAGGAGGCGGGGGCACCAAAGCCAGGTATGCCCCGTACTACTACGGTGCAGCATGATAGGAATAATGCGTGATGCGGTGTGGGCCAAGGATGCCAGGGACCGGCGCTCGGGGCACCGACATGGAGTAGTCATGGACGACACTGATACGTTTCCAACATATCTATATTTTTTGATTGTTCCATGCTATTATAGTATCAATCTTGGATGTTTTATATGCAATCATATATCTTTTTTGGGACTAACCTACTAACTTAGTGCCCAGTGCCAGTTTCTATTTATTGCCTGTTTTTGTTTTTCCAGGAAATAAGTACCGGATGAAGTCCAAATGCCACGAAACCTTTTGACGGCTTTTTCTGGACATAAGAGACACTAGAAGCATCGAGAGGAGGCCAGAAGGCGAAGGAGGTGGCCACGAGCCACCAGTGTGCACCCAGGGGGGTCAGTGTGCCGTGGTACCTCGTGGGCCCCTCGTTCCTCCGTTTGACCTAATTCCAACAAACCAACTAAGAGCCACCAAAAACATTTTTCCGCCACCGCAAGCTTCTATTCTCACGAGATCCCATATGGAGGCCTTTTCTGGCACTCTTCCAGAGGGGGGATCGATTATGGAGGGCGTCTACATCAACCTTGCTGCACCTCCGATGATCTGTGAGTAGTTTACCATAGACCTACGGGTCTATAGCTAGTAGCTAGATGGCTTCTTCTCTCTCTTTGATCTTCAATACAATGTTCTCCTTGGTGTTCTTGGAGATATATTCGATGTAATACCTTTTTGTGGTCAGTTTGTTTGGATCTGATGAATTGTGGGTTTATGGTCAGATTATCTATGAATATTATTTGAGTCTACTCTGAACACTTTTATGCATGATTGTTATAGCTTTGTATTTCTCTCCGATCTATCCGCTTGGTTTGGCAAACTAGATTGATTTATCTTGCAATGTGAGAGGTGCTTTCTGATGGGTTTGATCTTGCGGTGCTCAATACCAGTGACAGAAGGGGACCAGACACGTATTTGTATTGTTCCCATTAAGGATAAAACAATGGAATTATTCATATTGATTGATTTACTTTGTCTATATCATGTCATCTTGGTTAAGGAGTTACTACACTCTTTATGAACTTAATACTCTAGAAGCATGTTGGTTAGAGTTTGATGCATGGAGTAATAGTAGTAGATGGAGCCAGGAGTTGGTCTACTTGTCTCGGACGTGATGCTTATATACATGATCATTGCCTTGGATGTCATAATAATTATTCGCTTTTCTATCAGTTGCCCAACAGTAATTTGTTTACCCACCATATGCTATGTTCAAGAGAGAAGCCTCTAGTGAAAACGACGCCCCTGGGTCTATCTTTATCATATATTAAAATCCAAAAATACCTTGCTACAATTTATTTACTTTTATTTTATTTTGTGTTTTTGTTAATCTATCTATCACTACAAGTTTTGATCCTTGCAATTAACCGCCAAGGGATTAACAACCCCTTATTTGTGTTGGGTGCAAGTATTTTGTTATTTATTATGTAGGTACTGCTAATGAGGTGTTTCGTGGTTCTCCTACTGGATTGATAACCTTAGTTTTTAACTGAGGAAATACTTATCTCTACTATACTGCATCATCCTCTCCTCTTCGGGGAAATCCCAACATAGCTCACAAGTAGCAGACACCCATCCATAGATTCTCCCCATACTTCCATGGTGGAGTGGGTTGCGCCTGAGGCATGCGAGGTGCCCCCCGATGTTGTTGCCCCGTAGCTGGCCCTTGCAGCCTCCCCTCCCACGGCGGCCGCCATAGTCGACAAGAGGGTGATACATCTCCAACATATCTATAATTTTTTATTATTCCATGCTATTATGTTATCAATCTTGGATGTTTTATATACATTTACAAGCAACTTTATATCATTTTTTGGGACTAACCTACTAACTTAGTGCCTAGTGCCAGTTGCTGCTTTTTGCTTGTTATTGTTTTTTTTTGGTGATAAGAGACCTAGGAAGCTTCTGGAGGCCACGAGAAGATGGAGGACTGGGCCACTAGGCACCAGGGCGCGCCAGGGGCCTCTGGCGCGCCCTGGTGGGTAGTTGGGCCCACAACCCTCCGTTTGACCTACCTCCGCCTCTATTAATGCTCTAAAAATCCAAAACCTGCAGGGGAGTCCACAAAATACTTTTTCTGCCGCCGCAAGTTCCAGAACCACGAGATCCAACCTAGAGGCCTCTTTCGGCACTCTGCAGAGGGGGGGGATGATCATGATGGGGGTTCTTCATCATCCTTGATGCCCCTCCGATGATGCGTGAGTAGTTTACCACAGACCTACGGGTCCGTAGTTAGTAGCTAGATCGCTTCTTCTCCCTTTTTGATCTTCAATACAATGTTCTCCTCGGTGTTCTTGGAGATCTATTTGATGTAATGACTTTTTGCGATGTGTTTGTTGGGATCCGATGAATTATGAGTTTATGATCAGATCTATCCATGAATATTATTTGAGTTTCCTCTGAACTCTTTTATGCATGATTATTATAGCCTCGTATTTCTTCTCTGATTTATTGGTTTGGTTCAGCCAACTAGATTGATTTATCTTGCCATGGGAAGAGGTGCTTTGTAATGGGTTTTATCTTGCGGTGCTCAATCTCAGTGATAGAAAGAGATATGACACGCATGCATTGTTGCTATTAAGGGTAACCAGATGGGATTTATTTCATCCGTGAGTTTATCTTATCTACATCATGTCATCTTGCCTAAGGCATTACTCCATTCTTTCATGAACTTAATACACCAGATGCATGTTGGATAGCGGTCGGTGTGTGAAGTAATATTAATAGATGCAGAATCGTTTCGGACTACTAATCTTGGACATGATGCCTATATACATGATAATTGCCTTGGATATCGTCATAATTATTTGCTTTTCTGTCAATTGCCCAACAGTAATTTGTCTACCCACCGTATGCTATTTTCTCGGGAGAAGCCTCAGGTGAAAACTATGGCCCCTGGGTCTATCTTTTATCATATATTAAAAGCAAAAATACCTTGCTGCAATTTTCTTTTATTTATTTGTATTGTATTTTAGCTAGATCTATCTATCAAAACCTATATAATTTAATCTTGATCATAACCGTTGAGGGATTGACAACCCCTCTACATGTTGGGTTGCAAGTATTTGTTGTTTATGTGCTGATGCTATTTACATATTGTTGCTTGGTTCTCCTACTGGATTGATAACCTTGGTTTCATAACCGAGGGAGATACTTATCTCTACTGTACCACATCATCCTCTCCTCTTCAGAGAAATCCCAACGCAACTCACAAGTAGCAGGCATAATTTCTGGCGCCGCTGCTGGTGAGACATCATCAACATATATCAAGTACCTACGCGTAAACTTTCATCTCCTTGCATTTACTTTATTTGCCATTTGTCTCTTGTTTTCATCTCCCACACTTCTAAAAAGTTTTTACAAAAATACAAAAAATAATCCGTTTGCCTTTTCGTGCGTTCCCTTGTTTGTTTGCTTTGAAACTTTCATCATGAGTGATTTTGGTATGGGAGAAACGGATGATGGTAGAACTCCTAAAATTGGAAGTTCCACTAATCTTGATGTTAAAACTTTTGTTTTGGGACAAGGGGATGTTATAGGGAAAATTGTCATCCAAAAATTCTTCAATTGCATTGGAACTTTCACTTGTGATGATGCTCGTGTACTTAAAAGAACTAAAACTTATGCAGAAGCTATTTTCGCACTTGTTCTTAAACTTGAGAGAAGATTTATTCGCACTTATCCTACCTTGCAAAGATTGTTTTATGAGTTGCCTGTTATAAAAGATCTGAGAGCTAAAAAGATAGCGACCCATGTCCTTATGAATGAGTTTGAGCACATACTGCTGGAAGCTAGGGAGATCTTTGATTTTGATGGTATGAACCATGAAAAACTAGTAATTGATGAGATCCTTTATAATAGTGATTATTCATTAACATGTCTTCTTCGCAATGATCGCATCTTTGATGAGAACCTAAAAAGGAAGTTCCAATTTTGAGTATGACCCAACAAGTTTTCTATGATGTTTATCAACAATACTCTTGGATTGTAGCATATAATCAAGGGGGATTTCCAGACGGGCAACTTGCTAATGCTAAATTTCTTTGGATGATCTCTTTCATGTTATATTTGAAAAACCTCCTGATAAAAACGCATCTATGGAAAAGAAGAACAAAGATGACAATACTTGAAACTATGCATTATGCCTAGCTAGGGGCGTAAAACAATAGCGCTAGTTGGGAGGCAACCCAATAATTATCTTTTAACCTTTTGTTTTCCTTTCTATTTTTCAACAAATATGCAATTATGCTACTGTTATGATTGTGTGTTTTTAGTGTTTTAGTTAGTGTTTGGGCCAAGTAAATCCTTTGGGATTATTTGGGTGATAGTTGATTTGATTCTATGCATCAACAGAAACTTCTGCGTCCAGTAGAGGAATTGTTAAAATTTGCTGAAATAGGATAAAATTCTAAATTGTCTACACATGATTGGTATACAAATTTCCCACGCTGTCCTAGTTTTTAAGAATTTTTGGAGTTACATAAGTATTGTCAAAGTTCAAATTATTACAGATTGTTCTGTTTTTTACAGATTCTGTTTTCATTGCATTGTCTTATTTTGATGAATCTATGGATTGTATCGGGGGTCTAAGCCATGGTAAAATTAGAATACAATAGTTATAATACAATAATGAAACATGAATGGGTTTGCAATAGTATTTAAAGTGGTGATTTTCTTTATTATACTAACGAATCTCATGAAGGTTTTGTTAAGTTTTGTGTGATTGAAGTTTTCAAGTTTTGGGGGAGATCACGATGGATGAAGGAATAAGGAGTGGAAAGAGCCTAAGATTGGGGATGCTCGAGGCACCCCAAGGTGATATTCAAGGACTCCCAAGCAACTAATCTTGGGGATATCCCGAAAGGCATCCCCTCTTTCTTCTAATTACCATCGGTAAATTTTACTTGGAGCTATATTTTTATTCATCACAGATCATAAGTTTTTCTTGGAGCATCTTGTATTATATGAGTTTTTGCTTTGTTTGCTTTTTAGCTTGTCACAATCATCTTTGCTGAACACACTTGTTTGAGAGAGCCACACACATATCATGATTTGCTAGAATACTCTGTGTGCTTCACTTAAATCTTTTGAGCTAGGCAGTTGCTCTAGTACTTCACTCATATATTTTTTATCACGGTGGTGGTTATATTTTGAAGAAATAAACTCATGCTTCGCTTATATTATCTTTAGAGTTGGAAAACTTTAAAGAAATATGCTCTCATGCTTCACTTATATTATTTTGAGTGCCGGTCCATGATTTTTTTAAGAAATATTTATGCTCTAGTGCTTCACTTAGATCTTTTTGAGAGTTAAAAATAGTAATGATAATTTGCAGGAGATATGAATTTGGTCCCAAATTAATAGATATCCAAGGGGGATATAATAAAAAAATTCATGAAGATCATTGGATATTATAAACTTGATTCCTTGCAATATTTTTGCGATATGGAAATAGTGATATGCGAGTCATGTTGGTGAGTAATTATGCTTTAGTAAGAATATTGGTGTTAAGGTTTGTGATTCCCTATGCATGCACGTAAAGTCAATAGTTTTGCATTGAAATTAATTATATCCTACTTGTGATACATTATTCAGTGTTAATTATGTTTAATGATCATTTATGACCTTTTTTTGTTTTTTGGTTGGTTACTTCTCATTCTATTTGCTAGCCTTCACTTGTACTAAGCGGGAATACTGCTTGTGCATCCAACTTCTTAAACCCAAAGTTGTGCCAAATGAGTCCGCCATACCTACCTATATGCAATATTTCCATGTCATTCCAAGTAAATTTGTATGTGCCAACTCTAATTTTCAAAATGAATTTCCTTTTTGTGTGCCCGTACCGCTCATGAAGCGGCAGGTGGTGGCCAATATTTTCCATGCTAGGTATTTTATTCTCGCGATGAGTGTTTATTCACTTGTCATTGCACGAGAGTTTGGCAGGTAATAGGGATGCCCAATCCCGAAATGAATTTTCTATATGTTGTTAATAGTAAATTCCTTGGAAAGTGTTGGTATGGAAGGCACCCATGGATACGGCTAGCCATGGATTGTGAAAGAATGTTGGAAAGGAAATAAACTTTACTTGCTATTTGGGAACCGCCTATGATTTATCTAGCCTAGAAGATATCATGAATTCTCGATCATTTTCATTGACAAGAAAAGCATGCCTCAAAATAATTTTATCTCTCAATTTAAGCTATGAGCCCTAGCACCTCTACAAATCTCGGCCTTCCTCTGCGAAGGGCCTATCTATTTACTTTTATGCAATTTTATTTTTATTTTAGTCTCCATCTTCTCTTACAAAGCACCAACTAGGGAACACTATTGTCATACTTGTGTATTGGTTGTAGCTAATATTTGAGTGTGTTTCTTGAATGCATCAATTACTAAGCATAATGGGCTAGGGATAGCTTTCTTTAGCGTTGATATTTTGAAAGACATGGTTGCTTGTTGATATGCTTGAGTATTAATGTTTTCATGTCAAATTATAGGATATTGCTTTGAATCATCCAAGTCCAAATGTCCATGCTACTAAGCAAAGAATATACGATGAAAATGTTAGGTAGAATTCCACACCAAAAATTCTATTTTTATCATTTACCTACTCGAGGACGAGTAGGAATTAAGCTTGGAGATGATGCACGTCTCCAACGTATCTATAATTTTTTATTGTTACATGTTATTACATTATCAATCTTGGATGTTTTATATACATTTACAAGCAACTTTATATCATTTTTTGGGACTAACCTACTAACTTAGTGCCCACTGCTTGTTGCTGTTTTTTTTGCTTGTTTTTGACTTTGCAAAATGTCAGTACCAAACAAAGTCCAAATGCCACAAAACTTTTTGGAGATTTTTTTCTAGTGATAAGATACCGTGGAAGCTTCTGGAGGCCATCAGAAGATGGAGGAGTGGCCCACTAGGCACCAGGACGCGCTAGTGGCCTCTAGCGCGCCCTGGTGGGTAGTGGGGCCCACAGCCCTCTGTTTGACCTACCTTCGCCTCTATAAATACTCTAAAATCCCAAAACCTACACGCACTAAAAAAATACACTTCTTCGATGATACGTGTTTGTCACAGTAGGTCACGTTTTGTTTCATGCATGTACATCCATGACGATTTTATGACAGAATCAAGATAGTCATACCTGTGCTGTCATAGAAGTGTTCCATGACATTACCAAAATTATCATCACGGAAGTGTTCACTTCCATGACAATAAATCGCGCGTCACAGAAGTGCTTTCGTCAAGGGTGACCGACACATGGCATCCATCATAACGGAACGCCGTGAAGCTATCGGGTCCGGTTTTGGATCCGATAACCCGTTAACAACCCCGACGAATGGGGATTTTCCACGTGTAAAATCATCATTGGTTGGAGGAAACACGTGTCGGCTCACCATTGGGACAGATGTCATCCACTCATTGGACCCAAGGCGCCTATGATACGTAGACACATGGCATGGCCCAACAGAGGCCCATTCATGTGAAAAGGCCAGCCCGTTTGACTTGGTCAAATGGTGGCGGGCCGGCCCACGGAAAGCCTGTTAATGACATGTACACATATAGCCCATTTATAGCCCGCTAACCTAGGGCCCGTTACGGCCTACCTGAATTAGGCCCAGTAGCGTCATCTAGGCCGTCCAATATGATTCCAGATCGTTTTAACTTCCGGCCCATGTATGGCTCATGGCGTCTTTCGGCCAATATGAGGCCCTTTGTAACTCTTAGCCCATTAACAGCTCGTGGTGAAACTGGCCCGTAATTAACAGTGTATCACTTTATACCCATTAACAGCCCATTATTCCATTGGGTCGTTTCCAGCCCATGTTATCTTTCGGCCTTCTTAGGGCCCATTTATTCTTGGGCTCATTTCCAGCATTCGGTTACTTACGGCCCGTTACTGTCATTTTCTGCTTGTGGGCCAAATTCAACCCGTTGTTATAGTCGGCCCGTCTGTGGCCCGTTAATACATTGGGCCATTTTCATAGTGTCATCAAATATGGCCTATTAACGACGGCCCGTTATGGTCGACCCATGAACGGACAATTCCAACTCTAGCCCGTTTACGGCCATAATGTGGTCTCTTATTGGCCCATGTTTGGCCAATCGATCATACGGCCCAAAAAGGCCCATTGATGATACGGCCCGTAGAAGGCCCATTGTTTCTACGGCCCGTAGAAGGACATTGTTTCTACAGCCCGTAGGAGGCCCAGTGTCACTACAGTAAATATGTAGCCCATGGTTATTGTGGCCTAGTTTTAAAAAATAGGTTATTGCGGCCACTAGCAAACAATGGAAAAAGAACTGCACTGACTCCAAGCAAACAAATAAATAAGACAACAAGGAAATAAATAAGCAAGCAACTTACGCTAGGCTATCACGGCTATTACACATATTACATCCACTAGGCATCAAAGTTCACTGCTAGTGCAAATATAGGGAACAAAGTAGCATATAAATGCCGCAGCAAAACAAGTCCAGAACTGAAACCACTTCAGAAGAGCTCAAGAAACAATATCCTGGGTACCCATAATGCTGGCAAGATGCTTAGCAAGCTTATTAACTTTCTCTTGTTTGGCGCTTAAATCCTACAGCGCTTGTTGTTGCACAAGAAAGTATGCATCTGAATTCTGCATGGACTTCCTCAGTCCTTTGGCTTCTTGCCGCAGCACAGCTGACTGATGCCTTTCAGCTTGTAGCTGAGACTGAAGAAGCCAAAGTGATTCAGGCAGCGAGTTCGAAGAGCTTGTGCCAGTGGTATTGGCCAGTAACTCGAACACGACATCAATATAGGACTGTGGGGTTTTCTCACTGTCTACAAGATTGTTTTTATCACCTTTCTTGGAGACCAACAGGGTTGTCTCACTATCTTGAACCTTATCTACATTACTTTCTCTCCCATTGGATAGTGGGGGTGGTCTTCTCCAATATTTTGTTTGCATACTACAAGAGAAACAAGCAGACACATCACAGGTTTAGCATGTAGTATACGAAACTCATTTTGGTAAACCGGTTCAGTAGTAAGGTGGATAGGATAACAACATGAAACAAACATATATCTATGTACTATAGTCACTGTATTGTCCATATCATTCTAGTTTATGTTGCCTAATCAAGATAGAGACACAGTTCAACTCATATTTTTAAGACACAGCAGCATAGACAGAATATAAGTGTGAGAAACTGCACAGCATTCGCAACACTTGTAATGCGCATCACATGAGAACATAACTGTTTATACAACTGAAACTGAAATCAACATAGAGCAAGAAGTTAGAACAGCAATCTAGTTAAATAAATAGGTTTAAAACATACCTGTTGTGCCATTGGAGTTTCAATTGGATCCTTCAAATTCGAAAGTAGTTGGTATGAGTAAATACAATGATGCAACAGCGAAGGAGTATGGACCATAGCTACGGAATCTGACCTGAGAATAGTTGCTCTTCTGCTTAAACATGGAGTTTGGGTTAGCTGTGGTGGTCTTCTTGCTTTGGGCACTGCAGTTGCCTTACAAACTGCTCGTGTGGGGGTACTCTGTGGTGGACATGGTGCTTTGTCAACTAGAAGTGGGTTACTATCCGCTTGGGTTGCGGTTAGATGGGTTGTAGCTGGTTCTCTGCCCAATGGTCTAAGTGTGCAATCTGGAAGAGTCTCGATTATGTGTGGTGGGGCTAGTTTGTGGGCCAGTACAACCATGGTTCTATCTGCATCGACAGGTAGCACTCTCTTTTGTGAAGAACGGGCTTTTGCTCCCTTAGATACTTCCATCACCCCCTCCAATTCAAATGGCTGATAAACAAGAAAAGAAACTGAACATACAGACATTTTATGATAGAAAGATGTGGTAATTCACATATATGTTGTCTAACCAAACAGGATAACATGATACAATTTACATATATGATGCCGAACTAAATAGGATAGCATGACACAGTTTCAGATATATGATGGATAACTTAACAGGATATAATGGCATAATTCAACATATGATGAGTATCTAAACAGGATGACATGACAAAACTATATGATGTCTTTCTAAAATTGGTTGGGATGAAATGATATAATTGACATAATTGATTCATACACTAAGCAGCTGGCACTCACATGTATGATCTCTAAACTAAGCAGACGGAATTCAATATTGTGCATATGATATCTAAACTAAGCAAAGCAAGACACCATATGCGTGACATGAGAAATATAAACATTGCAACTTAGAGCATACACCTCAGGTGGGATATAGGACTGGTCATCTGTCTCTGAATCCTCCTCTGAGGAGCTCCCTATAACCATCGAGATATATGCTTCAACAGGTACCATTGCCTGCTCTGAAGACCTTGTTTTCACTCCAGATTTTTCCATAACCGGCTCAAATGGTTGATACACATGAAGAGTAGTTCAATATACACAGATTGTTGACAAATGGAATACGTAATGAAAAAAAGATGGCATGAGATAATTGACATATATGATGCCTGGCTGAAAAACATGGCATTGCATAATTCACATATCTGATATAGAAAGCAAACAGGAGGCATTCACACAAAGCATGTCTAATCTAAGCAGATAGCATGGCAATGCAAGACACCATATGCATGGTATGAGCAATATAACCCTGCCAAGTTAGAGCATGCACCTTGGGGTGTGGGGGGGGGACTACGACCGGTCATCTGTCTCTGAATCCTCCTCTGAGGAGCTATCTGTAACCAGCAAGAAATCTGCATCGACAGGTAGCACTAACTGCTCAGAAGACCTTGTTTTCACTCCAGATTTTCCCATGACCGACTCAAATGGCTGATGCAGAGGAAGAGTAAATGAATGTATAAACATTGTTGACAAATGGAATACATTATGAAAAAATATGGCATGATACAATTCACATATACGATGACTGGCTAAACAGGATGGCATTGCATGATTCACGTATATGATGCCTGGCTAAAGAAGATGGCATTGCATAACTCCCATATACTCCCTCCATTCCTAAATATTTGTCTTTTTAGAGATTTCAAATGGACTACCACATACGGATGTATATAGACATATTTAGAGTGTAGATTCACTCATTTTGCTCCGTATGTAGTCACTTGTTGAAATCTCTAAAAAGACATATATTTAGGAACGATGGGAGTATGATATAGAAACCAAACAGGTGGCATTCACACAAAGCAAAACTAAACTAAGTTGATGACATATAAGATGTATAATGTAAGCAATGCGAGGCGCCATA
Source organism: Triticum dicoccoides (assembly GCF_002162155.2). Classification (NCBI taxonomy): domain Eukaryota; kingdom Viridiplantae; phylum Streptophyta; class Magnoliopsida; order Poales; family Poaceae; genus Triticum; species Triticum dicoccoides. Next base: position 443,755,663 of record NC_041391.1, on the reverse strand, counting down.
TGCATGATATGACCAACATCAGCATGCCAGGTTAGAGCAAACACCTCAGGTGGTAAACAGGAGTGATCGTCTCCCCTTGAATCCCCATCTGAATAATTATCTTCCTCTGGTATACAATCTGGAATGGCGGGAGGGGGCCCCACTTCGCCCACCATGGAGCGGCGTCTGCATGACATTATATTCCCATGCAACGGTCTTTTCTTTTTCTCTACATGTTCAGTACGATTGTGTACAGTATCTGACATGCATAATAAAAAATAGTTAGATTTTGTAAGGCCTAAGGGGTGCATGCAAAAATCAAGACTGATGGTACCAAACGAGTGGATGGATCCAAAACTAATGATAGCAGGTAGATTATAGCTTCAGTTTAAAAAGATAGACAATGGATCATCTATTGTTTGTTGCCCACCCAACATGAAGCACATAGAAGACCCCGGATGAACCAGATAGTAGACAGATACTATTCGTTGCTACCTCGATCTGAGACCCACGGGCATTTTAAAACTCAAGTTTGAACGATAAAGTAGCAGGTAATAATAACTGATGTATAACTTAAGCAAACACGAAATACTGCGACCTCTCTTCTGGAACTGTGCAGTCCTCAAGTTCATCTGCTCAGTCGATGATCGTAATGTTGTTGGCGTGGCTGCCGGCAATGGGGAAGATGATCTGAGGCGGCGAAAGAAAGTCTGCAGGGGGGATCTCTGCTGCAGTGAATGCTTCTGTCGATGGTGCACATCAGGTGGGGTGGATGACGGCACGACAGCAGCAGGACATAACACACAGACTTTTCTTTGACGCCTATCTTAAAATGAAGTAAATCTGTAAGGGCTCCTTAGAATTGGAGGATTCTATAAACGCAGGGACAGGAAAAACACAGGAATAGGATAGGAATGCACGTGCAAAACAGAGCATTTGGAAACATAGGATTTCAGTCAACCTGGGTGTTTGGTTCACATTAATTGGAAGAACACAGGAATGGAGAAACATGGTCAAATTAAAGTCAAACCATGTGAAAAATGAAAAAAATAAGAATCTTATTATGCCAGTAATGCAATTAGTTCTGTTCTTCACGCATATTAGTTTGAAAAGGACGTCCAAGTGAATATTAAAATTCCTCGTTTTTTCTTTGAAAGAGACAGCAAATGAAAAAAAAATCCCCCAGTTTTGCTTTGCTCCACTCCTTCTAACCAAATGCACGAATAGTGGTACCATACTAGTTCCATAGCAAAGGATGCCTGAGGGATCAACAAGAATGCAGAGTAACAAAGTGATGCGACGAGTGTACAACTTCTTTGGCATAGCCTTGTGGACCTCAGCATCATTGGGTTGGACGTGGAGGAAGGTGATGCTGGTGTGACTGTCGGAGGCGGGGAAGAAGATCTGAGGCCTCTGGAAAAGGTGCCGAGGGTACTACTCCACTGTGATGGACGGTTCTGTCGTTGGAGCAACTTCGGTGAGGTGTACGGCAGCGAGGCGGAAGCAGGACAAGATAGACAACGTTAATCTGAAGTGGGACTCTAATATCATCTGCAATAGATGATGTAAAATACATCACCAAAAAGTGCTAGATGTAAAACGCATCAGCCATGCCACGGATGCTCCGACAGATGCTGTAAGTACTGTTCACTCTGAACTTAACAGAAGATCTGAACTTTACAATCAAAACTGAATTTTACTGTCGAAACTGATTGAACTAGTAGTAGAGCATTGCAATAGATGTTTAGGGCGTTCGAGCACTACTAGCAGAGAAGCAGTGATCTAAATCAGTAGACGCTCGAGCAGGGAACACACTAGTAGAGAGCAAGTCGTGCAGTAGCACCGCGAGCGAGTGCTAAAGCAGCAACTCCTATAGCTGTCGGAGGACGTGCAGCAGCAGCTCGAGCGAGAGCAAGAGCAGAGCAGCAGCACGAACTAGAGCAAGAGTGGAGTAGCAGCACGACTGACAACAATAGCAGAGCAGAGCAGTAGTACAAATGAAAGCAAGAGCAGTGCAGCAGCGCGACCGACAGCGAGAACAGATCCGCAGCGCGAGCGAGAGCCGGAGCAGCAGCACAGCAGCGCGAGCGAGAGCCGGAGCAGCTGTAGCTAGTGCCGGTGTGGAAGTTGCCGCCGAGGAAGCAACGACATGGGGGAGAGACGCCACGGATGAAGTGGCTGGAGACGGCGCGGTCGATGGAGACCCGCCATGGCTGCGCGGTATCAAGCACCGGTAGCCCCGTGAGATCGAATAAAAGATAAAATGCAGTGGTGAGTGGAGAACCTCCTTGGTGGCACCGAGTTGGCCTCGGCTTCATCGGAGGAATAGGTGAGGGTGCTGCGGTTCCAGTGGGGCAGGCCAAGACGATGCTGTGGGGATGGAGGTGGCGCGATAGACGAGGTGAACGTCGGGGCAGCTCCTTGGAGGTGGAGGACGGGCCAGCTGATCTCGCGGGACGGTGATATTGACGATGGATCCTCATCCGGTGCGGTGGATGAGGGACGGCAAGCTGTTGCGGTGGACGACGTAGTCGGGGAAGAGTCTCCGGCTGGACGACAGTCGGGAGGCCAACGGAGGAGCGTGGGGTTTCACGGGTTTTGGCGGTCTTGGTGTAAGAATGGGTGGAATGAAGGGGAAGGGAGGGGAGCCATGGCTTAGGGACGTGCTTGTCCGAAATGTAGGGTAAGTTACCAATGTACCGCCACCGGTTTTGACACCGGGACGTCGAGCTTCATGTCTGGCTGAGGGGTAGAAGGGGGATTTCGCGTGTCTAGGCTGTGGGACCGATTCCGGATGTGGAGGGAGTTTTCGCGCACGTCGAAATTTCGGGATAACAAGGCGCGGCGCGGGTTGAAGAGGCGGGAGTTTCAAAGCAGGTGAGACAAAAGATACTCGAGCTTGAAAATTTCAGGATAACAAGGTGTGGATTCCTTGTTCGGCAGAACAAACTTAACGTGTACAAAAAAACAATTCATACAAGACACAAGAGAGTCATGTCCCCTTTTACTATATTGCTATAGATGCCATTGAAAAAACTACAAGAAAAATGTAAAAAAATCGGGAGACCAAGATTACCCTGTACAGTACCAAATCGTTTCGCACTTCCCTCAACAACAACAAGAAACAAATCAATTCCCACCAAAAGAAAGAGTAATGTCCCTTTTTATATGATTACAAATGCAGGATCTCGAATTTCAATTTTTGAATCCACGTTATGTTGAATTCGAATATATCGTTAGGTGACCTTGTGGTTTATAATTGATGTAGTCGTACATTTTGATCTACCATCATATACGAACATTTTACTCCACCCTGTGAACATATATATTCTTGTCTACCATATGTACTAAATTTGAATCAATTTTTATTTGAATACGATTGTTTTCAAGTTATACAATCATTTAAATATTATCTTGATAACAGAAAACATGCATATAGCAGTAATCATATTTCACTATGAACTACATGTACCATACTATCTCCAATTCAAATATTTGTATCCATTTTATGTTGAATTGAAATCATAGTACATTGGTCTAGGTGGCGAGATGTTCGGGATAATCTAAACCCTGTTTTCATATGCATAACTTTTGGCTGAATTGGGACAAGCTTTGGTATAAGCTTCTTCCAAAATCAGAGATTCTCTCAATAAGCCTCATGGTTCCGACAGGGAACGTGTCACCTTTGCGTGCGAAATGATATACGCTCCCTCCCCCCTGATTTTCTTTACAGAGGCAACATAGAACTATATGAGTGCCCTGTTAAATTTTGGAATTATTCCGAGTTCATTTGGCCTTTTTATACATTAATTGAGTTTCTGGACTTTTAATGTGCAGGCACATGCTCCAGTGCGCCAAAGTTGGTTGAAGAATCACATGTGTGTCCTTGGTTGAATTTCTAGGTCCCATGAAAGAAATGAGAATGAAATTCAAACATCTAGGCGTCGTGACTGGGCCGAGAACATCGAGAAACTTGGATTTTAAATTCATGTAAATCCAAAATTCGCCTGGAAATCATGAAACTTGGCATGGTATCATGTCATGGCACTAACATGTTTTGATAAAAAATTGGGCTGATTTGGAACAAGTTTTGGTATATGGGCCGTTTGGATTATGCCCACATCAGCCCAACCAAAACGACGGCATGCCAAAATTTTGGGGAAAGAAATAGCCGTCGGGAACTCGCCCACACGCTAGTGCAGAATCACAACAGCTGGCCAAAAAGTTGGTTGTGAGCTAAAAACTTGGCTGCAATCCAAACACTGGCCCAACCTATGGTCAACGACCAAAATTTTGGAAGGGCAGCTTGGGGCTGCCATCCAAACAGCCCCATAGGCTTCTTGCAAACCGAAGCTTCTCTCAAGAAGGCTCATGGTTCTGAGAGGGAACGTGCCACCTTTGAGTGCGAAACGCTATACACTGCCCCCCCCTGAGTTTCTTTACAAAGGAACATAGAACTAAATGAGTGCCTTGTTAAATTTTAGAATTATTCCGGGTTCGTTTGTCCTTTTTTATACATTAATTGAGTTTCCGGTCATTTAATGCGCATAATTCAAATTTGAACTACAAGCACATGCTCCCGTGCACTAAAGTTGGTTGAAAAATCACATATGTGTCCTCGGGTGAATTTCTAGGTCCCATGCAAGAAATGGGAATAAAATTCAAACATCTGGGCATCATGGCTCGGCCAAGAACATTGAGAAACTTGGTTTTAAAATTCTTGTAAATCCAAAACACGTCTGAAAATCATGAAACTTGGCATGGTGTCATGTCATGGTACTACCATGCTGTGGTAAAAAACTTGGCCGAATAGGAACAAATTTTGGTATAAGCTTCTTGCAAACCGAAGCTTCTCTCAAGAAGGCTCGTGGTTCTTTGAGGGAATGCGCCACCTTTGAGTGTGAAACTATATACACTGCCCCCCCCCCTTGAGTTTCTTTACAAAGGCAACATAGAACTACATGAGTGCCCTGTTAAATTTTGGAATTATTTCGGGTTCGTTTGGCCTTTTTTATACATTATTTGACATTCTGGTCATTTAATGTGCATAATTCAAATTTGAACTACAAGCACATGCTGCCGTGCACCAAAGTTGGTTGAAAAATCACATATTGTCCTCGGGTGAATTTCTAGGTCCCATGCAAAAATGGGAATGAAATTCAAACATCTGGCCATCGTGGCTCGGCCGAGAACATTGAGAAACTTGGTTCTAAAATTCTTGTAAATCCAAAACATGCCTGAAAATCATGAAACTTGGCATGGTGTCATGTCATGGTACTACCATGTTTTGGTAAAAAAAATTGGCCGAATAGGAACAAATTTTGGTATAAACTTCTTGCAAACCCAAGCTTCTCTCAAGAATGCTCGTGGTTCTGAGAGGGAACGTGTCACCTTCGTGTGCATAATTCAAATTTGAAATACGAGCACATGCTCTAGTGCACCAAAGTTGGTTGAAAATCACATGTGTGTCCTCGGGTAAATTTCTAGGACCCATGCAAGAAATGGGAATGAAATTCAAAATTCTGGGCATCGTGGCTAGGCTGGAAACATTGAGAAACTTAGTTTTTTTAATTCTTGTAAATCCAAAACACGCATGAAAATAATGAAACTTTGCTTGGTGCCATGACATGGCACCAACATGCTGTGGTAATTTTGTTGTCCGATTTGCTAAGGCGCACACATTAACAATCAACAAAGTCATTTTGGAACAAGTGATGTCATGACACAATCAGAAACACTAGTATTATTGAAACCGTGGGCGTTCTATTTACCATTTATGTGCCACCACACGTCCCCTTTTTTTATTGGGAGGAGAGCCCTTTGAGTGCTAGAGGCGTGCGATTAGGCCCCTGCGCGTGCTTATCGGGAGGAGAGCCCTTTGACCTCCATCTGTCATCCACCTCTCTCCCAAGGTCTACATTATGGCGCCCGAGCCTCTGTTTAATGGCATGTCTATATCTCACTCGATTGAGATTTAAGAGAGAAAAAAGAAAATCTGAAAGCACGGATCTTGATGTAAGATCCGACAGACCTATATAGCATCTACTGCGACTTATGGCAAGACTGATGAATATATAAGGACGATGACAATGGATAATAATTGTCTTACATAATTAGGAAGATAACTAAAAAAGCCACATGCGGCTATACTCAAAATACACAAGGGAAAAAGAAGAAGGAAGACAATGATCTGGCGCGCTGATCTCTACTTTCTTGATGCATTGCTGCAGGCCGCGGGAACTAGTCTCTGCGTCCAGCGGCGATGAGCTCTTTCGTGTCCTCAAGACGCTGCTTGAGAGCATCCACGGATTCCTCCACCAGCCTTTGGCACTCAATGTGGATCATGTCATTCTCGTCCATAAGTTTCTTGACGATGACGTCGGTCCTCTTCAACAAGGCACTGGTCTTCTCCTGCTGGTATGCACTTCGGACGATCTTCGCCCTCAGCAGGTCGCGCTTGGCCGGAAGCCTCTTATTACCCTCCCTTAGTTGTCGGTTGACACCGGTAGCGTGTTCAAACGAGGCTTTCATGTCGTCCTGCAACCTCGCCCAGCTGCAGATCTGATCCATCTGGCTATGGACGATCGCATGCATGCGCCTGTAAGAGTCGTCGCCTGCCCGCGAGACATTTTCCCAGGCCGCCGTGGCACGGCGGGACATCTCCGCTGCATTCGCGGCATAGCGTGGCATCTCTGCTGCTTCCACGGTGCGGCCGGACCAGTCTGCTACATCGACAACACGGCGGGACCTCCGTGCTGGTTCGGTGGCACGACATGACCTTTGTGTTGCTACATCCGCGCGGCGGGACATGTCGGCTGCTTTCTCGGCGAGCCAGGACATCTCTCGTGCTTACACTTCCATGCTAGCCTCTCCCTGGTGGTAATCTCTCGACCCAAAACTCACGCTGGCCATGGCAGACGCAAGGGAAGGATGCCGAATGACTTGTTTGTTTTTGTGGATGAGGAGTTGAGGAGGAATGTGCAGTCATCTTAGCATAGTAGTATTTATAACCGAGTACTAATACACTCCTAAGTGGGTAACCGTTTAGGTTGTGATCGGTGTGAACAGGTTTTTTATATTTTTTATTTTTGAGCGTCGGTGTGAACAGGTTTGCAATTAAATATAGCGTGGTAGTAGTAGTAATTTGGAATGTGACTAGACGCAAGCTCAAAATTTATTGACGGTTCTAGTTTCAAAGTGTGACACTATTCCCGGATGGCGTGACATGGGCACGTGTTCTCGGCCGTCGTGTAGCATATGCCATGGCAGTTCTTTTTCTACTGATGTGTACGTGCAATAACTGGCACTGTCAGATACATATCTTATGGTTATTTGGGCGTTCGACAGGAATAGCCGCGTGTCGAGCTATAGACTAGTCTTTTTTTTAGATGCATTAAACCTATCTCTCGGGACTTCTCGCACGCACCATCTCTAGCTCCCTAGGTTGATGCCACCCACATACACTTGTACTCCGAGTTTAGTACGTTATACAGGAAGAGAAGAGGTGCACGCATGCACTCGTCCTCTCTCACACACGCATTTCTAGCTACGAATTGTAGTGTTCTCAACCATCCGATTGGCTCTATCATAGGATTCACGTTGGTCCTTGGCCTTGAGATTGAGAAGTTTAAAACGCGGAGGCTAAGCTGGAGGCGCGAGGTTTTGGTTAATGTGCGGGCCGCACACGGCACCAACACGACACGAGCTTCGTCTGCCTGGTGCGCAGTCCGGTGAGTTGTCCAACACAACCAAGCCCTGCTTGGTATCTGCGCCACGACTTATGCACAGAGAAATTAGGGTCGGAGGGAGTACTACTAGTAGTAGTACTACTTTGATGTGGCGCGTCAACTCACACAAGTATGATACACTTCATGAACAAACAAGCATATACTTGTCATCAAAATGAATAAGAAGGGATGTATCTAGAACTAAAATACGTCTACATACATCCCCTTTTATCCATTTTGATGAAAAGTAGTACTTGTTAACCAAAGGAACTTTATATCCAATAGACACAAAATATCCGTTCGACTGTTGGAAATTATTGATCTGATGTCGAAGTAATTGCTGCATCGCCGCCAAAACCCACCATCTCTTAAGCTAAAGTAGACCAAGCTAATCCCTATATTAGCATATTACTAAGATAAACAGAAGGCACTGTAGAAACATTTAGGACATGAGCTTGTCAATCTGAATGTGGAGGGACACCAGCTTAGCCCCGGCCAACAGCTTGGGCGGAACTATGAAGAAGATCAGCTCCTGCACGGCGACGTCGCAGGGATCCTTGCTGCTTGTCACCTCCATTTCCACCTTGACGGCGTCGTTCGTGCCTTTGGGCTCCCTCGGTGGGCCATTCGCCCACAGCTTGGCCACGTAGTGTGGCAGTGGGGACGCGCCCGCTCTGATGCAGACGACCGACATGGTGATAGGCGCGCCGATGTCGAGCACGCCGCCGACCAAGAAAAATGCATGGCCGTCCTCCTCTACGAACACCAAGAGTCGTGGCTCCAACTGTGGCACTTGCAGCTGGAGGACCTTGCCATACTAGATCCTATGCACGGGCAAGGGATGCGTGGTGCTGATGTGGTGGTAGAGCGCCGGCGACGGGCCTTCATAGCCGCAGACGGGCATGGGGCATTTGCAGGGCGCGAGCGGACACACGCTCTGGTGATCGGCGAGCTTGTGGTAAGTGACGTAGAGCCCATAGCCTTCGTGCGGGCACTCCACCCTCATCGGTGAAATGACGGCGTCCACCGCCGTGTTCTGTACATCGAAGCCACCACCACACTCGCACTTCTAGCACTGCCGCTGGTTCCCGGGGCACTCGATGCGGCAGTCCGTGCAGTCCAGGTGCCCTCCCCTGCACTGCAGAAATCAATCGCTACAACCGGGTTATCCGGAGCTGTACCTCACACGGGTGAAGCCGAAAGCTAGTGTTCTTCAGGGAATAATTGTTTGCCACGTATACAATAGTCTGTTTCTGGAAAAAACTATGAAATTGGCTGCTTGTACTCTGGATACGAGCCTACCCCAATGAAAGGAACCCCTAATGGAACTATTTTTTTGGAAGATGTTTCTTATGTTAAAAAGTAATATAACATAACTCCTCGAACACTTTTGTCTGTTCGAGCAATATGACCGGATTGCCTTGTTTCCAAAGATACTAAACGTTTCTTAGTTAGACGTGGTATATGGAAACACTCCAACTTCTTGGTTCAGAGGTGGAAGCCGAAGGTCTGCGATGACAAAAAATTTATAAGTTCGGCAGGAGATAAGTTCGTTCATAAAGTACATTGTTACATAAAATCGAACGCCTACTCTCTTTCTAGTCCATCTAGTAGACTATCTAATTTACAATCTTGTTGCGAACATTTCGATGCTGTCATTACTTTCCTTCCCGTCAGGTCCTTGCGGTCCAACTGGGGCATATGGTTCGGATCAAGTCTGGTGTAGCGTGTCTCACCATGGCCCATGCCTCACGTGCACCTTCACGGCATGCGGATGTCTTCCATAGCTCGAAGCGACGCCGAGCACCCTTGAACAGATCTGCCAACCCTCCATACTTTCTGGAGGGACGTCGGAGGGCCATACTGATTTGGCCATATTTTTCATGGCCTTTCAGGCACGCTCGTGCAACTTTGCCATTTCCTTTAGAATGTCGCTTTGCAGCCCAGACACTTCCTACTCGGGGCGGCCGGTCAACATACGTGTATCAACCTAACTATAACATTCCGCATTGTATGGTTATATCAATAATCGAGACGGTTCACAAGTCGTACCGAATATGCCGCCCTTCAGCTTCTGGGTTCCCTGTTGTGCCTCCAAGAGTTGAGCCTTTAAGCTCTTTATCTCTTCGGCCTGCTTCTTCACTTCTTCTTCTAGTTTTTTATCTTTGCCAAAATACATTGGGGCACTCTTCATTTCTTCAAGCTCGGAGACAACGGCATTTAGCTGTGTCCGGCTTGTCTCGAGCTCCTGGGACAATGCACAGTTCTTCTCCTTGAGAACCTGCGGTCATAAACAAACCTCAAATCGGCTTTTTTCCACCCGCTTTATGTCTCGGGGGCTACTGCTATCTCTCTACTAAGATTATATAAATTTATACCTGTATATCTTTTGAGAACAGGCGAGCGACTCCTGTAACACCCATGGTGCTAAGAGCGATAAACTCCGGATCTGTCAAAACAAGGGCGCGCAGAGCTTCTTTCAAGTGCCGATGATTCATCGCACTTTCTACTTCAAAGTTGGTCACGGACACCTCATCCAGTTCTTGATGGGGAAGATGGGTCTGCGCCGCATCAGCGTGCGCCCCGATCCTAGTTGATGTCTCCGGCACCGGATTGGCTGCGGCCCGGCTGGCCGGGATTTTGTTTACGGTCCGCCGGGTACCCCTCCTGAGATAATAGGAGGATAAAAATGACAATTCAGCTTCGCGCCTAAATATGAAATAAGGAACATACCTTTTGGGTGATGGAGCAGGCTCAGTGGCGCTCCTGGCTTCCTTTCGCTTCGCCGACCACCCCTTGAAGGTGTCGTTCTTATTCTTGTTGCCCGTCCTTGGGTATGGTTCACCGAGCGCCAATCCTGCGAAATGCGGCCCAATGCGGAGAATAAGTTATGTGCGGAAATGGCACTCCTTTTTGATTTCCGGACACTTACCTTGACGAAGGGGTAGAGATCGGGGTAATCGGCTATAATGGCTACCTACGAGCCGTCAAGGCTCGACTGATAGTAGACTCCATATTCAAACTCCAGAAATATATCTGGATCTTCATGGAATCTGGGGTCTTTGTGACGTACATGGTCTTTGGGTTGTGGAGGAGGGCAATAGATGTTCTCGACTATCTTCCTCCACGACAGTTTTTGAAACAACCAGACTTTTCAGTTAATGCACCTCAATGACAAAAAAGGTGCTAAATGACTAAACTTACCCAGTCAACGTGGTTGTACATGGAGAAACCGTCCCGGCATTGTAGACGATCAAAGTCTTCTTCCTCTCCCTTATAAAGATCCAAAAGCATGGCGGTCAATGCGGCTTGGTTATCTGGACCCTTTGCGTATATTGAGACGTGTCGTCCTCCTTGTTGTAGTTCCATAAAGGACCCACCCTTGACTGAAGAGGCTAGATACATCGCTTTATCGCGATAGCCATGACTTCAATGATGGAGAGTCCGGAATGGGTCAATAATCTGACCATGCTGACCAATCTCATTACTTACGCACTATCCTCTTATCTAGGGGGCCTGGGACACCACCTGAACAACTTCTTTAAAGGAGTGCTGGAGAATTCGCGAAGCCCACGCCGAACAGGGTCCGGAAGGGGAACATACTCAATGTAGAACCATTCCAAAGACCATTCGTCGGACCCCCTCTTCGGAGTCCCGACTGGATAACCGGATCCGGCTATGCGCCATACTTCGTCACTGCCCACTTCAAATATAGACCCTCCGCCCTGGTGGCGGGGGACAAGGTAGAAGAACTTCTTTCACAGTTCAAAATGGGCCTCGCAGCCAAAAAATGACTCGCAAAGGGCAACGAAACCGGAAATGTGCAAAATAGAACCTGGTGTAAGGTTGTGCAGTTGGATCATGTAATACTGAAGTATACCCCTAAGGAAGGGGTGGATCGGGAATCCCACGCCCCTCAGAAGGAACGAGATGAAGCACACCCTCTCTCCTTGGCTGGGATTAGGGAAATTTTCTGCCAATGCGTCATCGCCCATAGAAGTTAACCCTGCATGTACAGGGACTAGATCTACAGGGGGAGATATCCTTGCGTTCGGAGCCGATTGAGCTGGAGATGAGATACAGAGCAACTTTGCCAATCCCCCTCTTGAGGGCCATGAGGGCGCGAGGTGGAGCCAGGGATACTAGCCATGGTTTGAAAAAAAATTCGTGGTTTGCTCTGTTGCTCTTGGAGCGGTGAGAGATGGCGTTTCGGAGATCTAGCCTGATTATATAGGCGCTGCCTATGCCTGTTGGAAATATTAAAATACAAGGGTAACAGACCATTCGCATTCACTCAAATGCGTGGAAGTCGAGGCGACGACAGCAAGGAATCATAAAGACTAGACGCAGAAACCGATGCCGGACTATCATCAATCCGGAATATGATGGAGAACCCGACTTGCAAAGCCGAAGACTTGTGTCCGCACACTACATCGTCATTAAAGGCAAGTTCGGGGGCTACTCAGGGAGTCCTGGATCTGGGGGTCCTCATGTTGGAAATATGCCCTAGAGGCAATAATAAAATGGTTATTATTATATTTCCTTGTTCATGATAATTGTCTATTGTTCATGCTATAATTGTATTAACTGGAAACCATAATACATGTGTGAATACATAGACCACAACATGTCCCAGGTGAGCCTCTAGTTGACTAGCTCGTTAATCAATAGATGGTTATGGTTTCCTGACCATGGACATTGGATGTCATTGATAACGGGATCACATCATTAGGAGAATGTTGTGATGGACAAGACCCAATCCTAAGCATAGCACAAGATCGTGTAGTTCGTTTGCTAAAAGCTTTTCTAATGTCAAGTATCATTTCCTTAGACCATGAGATTGTGCAACTCCCGGATACCGTAGGAATGCTTTGGGTGTGCCAAACGTCACAACGTAACTGGTTGGCTATAAAGGTGCACGACAGGTATCTCCAAAAGTGTCTGTTGGGTTGGCACGAATCGAGACTGGGATTTGTCACTCCGTATGACGGAGAGGTATCTCTGGGACCACTCGGTAATGCATCATCATAATGAGCTCAATGTGACTAAGTAGTTAGTCATGGGATCATGCATTACGGAACGAGTAAAGTGACTTGCCAGTAACGAGATTGAATGAGGTATTGGGATACCGACGATCGAATCTCGGGCAAGTAACGTACCGATTGACAAAGGGAATTGTATACGGGCTTGAATCCTTGACATCGTGGTTCATCCGATGAGATCATCGTGGAACATGTGGGAGCCAACATGGGTATCCAGATCCCTTTGTTGGTTATTGTCCAGAGAGCTGTCTCGGTCATGCCTGCATGATTCCCGAAACCCGTAGGGTCTACACACTTAAGATCCGGTGACGCTAGAGTTGTTATGGGAACTAGTGTGCAGTTACCGAATGTTGTTCGGAGTCCCGGATGAGATCCCGGACGTCACGAGAAGTTCCGGAATGGTCCGGAGGTAAATATTTATATATGGGAAGTCCTATTTTGGCCACCGGAAAATGTTCAGGATTTTTTCGGTATTGTACCGGGAAGGTTCTAGAAGGTTCCGGAGTGGGGCCCACCTGCATGGGGGGACCCACATGAACGTGGGTAGTGGGGGCAAGGCCCCACATCCCTGGTCAAGGCGCACCAAGATCCCCCCTTAGAAGGTATAAGATCATATCCTGAAGGGATAAGATCAAGATCCTTAAAAAAGGGGGATAACAATTGGTGGGGAAGGAAATGATGGGATTTCTTTCCTCCCACCTTTGCCAACACCCCAATGGACTTGGAGGGCAAGAAACCAGCCCCCTCCACCCCTATATATAGTGGGGAGGCGCATGGGAGCTTCACCCTTCCCCTGGCGCAGCCCTCTCCCTCCCCAACACCTCCTCCTCCGTAGTAGTGCTTGGCGAAGCTCTGCCGGAGAACTGCAAGCTCCACCACCATGCCGTCGTGCTACCGGAACTCTCCCTCAACTTCTCCTCTCCCCTTGCTGGATCAAGAAGGAGGAGACGTCCCTGGGCTGTACGTGTGTTGAACGCGGAGGCACCGTTGTTCGGTGCTTAGATCGGATTCGGCCGCGATCTAAATCGCTTAGTGAACGACTCCATCGACCACGTTCTTGCAACACTTCCGCATCACAATCTTCAAGGGTATGAAGATGCACTCCCCTCTCTCTTGTTGCTAGTCACTCCATAGATTGATCTTGGTGATGCGTAGAAAATTTTGAATTTCTGCTACGTTCCCCAATAGTGGTATCAGAGCCAGGTTTATGTGTAGTTTCTATGCACGAGAAGAACACAAGTTGTTGTGGGCATCGATTTTGTCAATTTACTTGCCGTTAATAGTCTTATCTTGATTCGGCAGCATCATGGGATGAAGCGGCCCGGACCGACCTTACACGTATGCTTACGTGAGACAGGTTCCACCGACTGACATGCACTAGTTGCATAAGGTGGCTAGCGGGTGTCTGTCTCTCCCACTTTAGTCGAATCATATTCGATGAAAAGGGTCCTTATGAAGGGTAAATAGCAATTGGCATATCACGTTGTGGTTTGGTGTAGGTAAGAAACGTTCTTGCTAGAAACCTATAGCAGCCACGTAAAAACTTGCAACAACAATTAGAGGACATCTAACTTGTTCTTGCAGCATATGTCGTGTGATGTGATATGGCCAAAAGGATGGGATGAATGATATATATGTGTTGTATGAGATTGATCATGTTCTTGTAATAGGAATCACGACTTGCATGTCGATAAGTATGACAACCGGCAGGAGCCATAGGAGTTGTCTTAATTTATTGTATGACCTGCGTGTCATTGAATAACGCCATGTAATTACTTTACTTTTTTACTAAACCCTTAGCCATAGTAGTAGAAGTAATAGTTGGCGAGACAACTTCATGAAGACACGATGATGGAGATCATGGTGCCATGCCAGTGACAATGATGATCATGGCGCCCCAAAGATGGAGATCAAAAGGAGCAAAATGATATTGGCCATATCATGTCATTATTTGTTTGCATGTGATGTTTATCATGTTTTTACATCTTATTTGCTTAGAACGACGGTAGCATAAATAAGATGATCCCTCGCTAAAATTTCAAGAAAGTGTTCCCCCTAACTGTGCACCGTTGCCAAGGTTCGTTGTTTCGAAGCACCACGTGATGATCGGGTGTGATAGATTCTAACGTTCGAATACAATGGTTGTAAGCCAGATTTACACAAGCAGAACACTTAGGTTGACTTGACGAGCCTAGCATGTACAGACATGGCCTCGGAACACAAGAGACCGAAAGGTCGAACATGGGTCGTATAGCAGATACGATCAACATGGAGATGTTCACCGATGATGACTAGTCCGTCTCACGTGATGATCGGACACGGCCTAGTTGACTCGGATCATGTATCACTTAGATGACTAGAGGGATGTCTATCTGAGTGGGAGTTCATTAGATGAACTTAATTATCATGAACATAGTCAAAAGGACTTTGCAAATTATGTCGTACCTTGCGCTTTAATTCTACTGTTTAAGATATGTTCCTGGAGAAAATTTTGGTTGAAAGTTGATAGTAGCAATTATGCGGACTGGGTCCGTATACTGAGGATTGTCCTCATTGCTGCACAGAAGTCTTATGTCCTTAATGCACCGCTCGGTGTGCTGAACCTCAAGCGTCGTTTGTGGATGTTGCGAACATCTGACATACACGTTTTGATGACTACGTGATAGTTCAGTGCGTAATGTTAAACGGTTTAGAATTGAGGCAGTGAAGACATTTTTTGAAACGTCGCAGAACATATGAGATGTTCCAAGAGCTGAAATTAGGATTGCAGGCTTGTGCCCACGTCAAGAGGTATGAGTCCTCCGACAAGTTTCTTAACCTGCAAACTAAGGGAGAAAAGCTCAATCATTGAGCATGTGCTCAGATTGTCTGAGTACTACAATCACTTGAATCGAGTGGGAGTTAATCTTCCAGATGAGATAGTGATGGTTCTCCATAGTCACTACCACCAAGCTATTAGAGCTTCGTGATGATAGAAGTATATTGGATATACATTGTATTAAATGTGTACTTTACTAGTACTCCTAGTAGCACCAGGGTATTAGATACCGGTTCGGTTGCAAAGTGTTAGTAACTCGAAATAAAAAGCTATGGAACAAACGGAGACTAGCTAAAGGTGAGATGAGGATATGTGTTGGAAGTGTTTCCAAAGTTGATGTGATCAAGCATCACATGCTCCCTCTACCATCGAGATTGGTGTTAAACCTAAATAATTGTAATTTGGTGTTTGCGTTGAGCATAGACATGATTGGATTATGTTTATTGCAATACGGTTGTTCATTTAAGGAGAATAATGGTTACTATGTTTATTTGAGTAATACCTTCAATGGTCTTGCACCTAAAATGAATGGTTTATTGAATCTCGATCGTAGTGATACACATGTTCATGCCAAAAGATATAAGATAGTAATGATAGTACCACATACTTGTGGCACTGCCATTTGAGTCATATTGATATAAAACGCATGAAGAAGCTCCATGTTGATGGATCTTTGGACTCACTCGTTTTTGAAAAGATTGAGACATGCGAACCATGTCTACTGGTATATATGCATGAAGAAACTCCATACAGATGGATCGTTTGGACTCACTTGATTTTGAATCACTTGATACATGCGAATCAGGCCACATGGGCAAGATGACTGAAAGGCCTCATTTTCTGTGAGATGGAACAAGAAAACGACTTGTTGGAAGTAATACATTTTGATGTGTGCAGTCCAATGAGTGCTGAGGCACGTAGTGGATATCGTTATGTTCTTACTTCACAGATGATTTGAGTAGATGCTAAGTATATTTACTTGATGAGTCACAAGTCTGAATTATTGAAAGGTTCAAGTAATTTCAGGGTGAAGTTGAAGATCATCATGACAAGAGGATAAAATGTCTATGATATGATCATAGAGATGAATATCTGAGTTACGAGTTTGGCACACAATTAGGACATTGTGGAAATTGTTTCACAACTAATACCGCCTGGAACACCATAGTGTGATGGTGTGTCCGAACATCATAACTGCACCCTATTGGATATGGTGCATACCATGATGTCTCTAATCGAATTACCACTATCATTTATGGGTTAGGCATTAGAGACAACCGCATTTACTTTAAATAGGGCACCACATAATTCCATTGAGATGACACCGTATGAACTATGGTTTAGAGAAACCTAAGTTGTCATTTCTTAAAAGTTTGGGGCTACGACGCTTATCTAAAAAGTTTTTGCCGAATAAGCTCGAACCCAAAGCGGATAAATGCATCATCATAGGACACCCGAAATAGTTGGGTATGCCTCCTATTTCAGATCCGGAAGCAAAAGTGATTGTTTCTAGAAACGGGTCCTTTCTCGAGGAAAAGTTTCTCTCGAAAGAATTGAGTGGGAAGATGGTGGAGACTTGATGAGGTTATTGAACCGTCACTTCAACTAGTGTGTAGCAGGGCACAGGAAGTTGTTCCTACGGCGCCTACACCAATTGAAGTGGAAGCTTATGATAGTGATCATGAAACTTTGGATCAAGTCACTACCAAACCTCGTAGGTCGACAAGGATGCGTACTACTTCGGAGTGGTACGTACTCCTGTCTTGGAGATCATGTTTCTAGACAGCAATGAACCTACGAGCTATGGAGAAGTGCTGGTGGGCCCGGATTTCGACGAATGGCTCGGGGCCATAAAATCTGAGAGGATCCATGTCTGAAAACAAAATATAGACTTTGGAAGAACTACTTGATGGTCGTAAGGCTGTTGAGTACAGATGGATTTTAAAAGGAAGACGGACAATGATGGTAAGTGTCACCATTAAGAAAGCTCGACTTGTCATTAAGATGTTTTTCGACAAGTTCAAGGAGTTGACTACGGTGAGACTTTCTCACTCGTAGCGATGCTAAGAGTCTATTGGAATTATATTAGCAGTTACTTCATTATTTATGAAATCTTGCAGATAGGATGTCAAAACATTGTTTCCTCGACAATTTTCTTGAGGAAAGGTTGTATGTGATACAACCAGAAGGTTTTGTCAATCCTAAAAGATGTTAACAAGTATGCAAAGCTCCAGCAATCCTTCTAAGGACTGGAGTAAGCATCTCGGAGTTGGAATATACGCTTTGATGAGATGATCAAAGATTTTGGGTTTATACAAAGTTTATGAGAAACTTGTATTTCCAAAGAAGTGAGTGGGAGCACTACAGAATTTCTAATGGGTATATGTTGTTGACATATTGTTGATCAAAAATGATGTAGAATTTCTGGAAAGCATATAGGGTTATTGAAAAGTGATTTTCAATGGAAAACCTGGATTAAGCTACTTGAACATTAAGCATCAAGATCTATAAGGATAGATCAAAACGCTTAATAGTACTTTCAAATGAACACATACCGTGAGAAGATTTTGAAGGACTTCAAAATAAATCGGCAAAGAAGGAGTTCTTGGATATAAGGTGTGAGTTTGAGTAAGACTCAAGACCTGACCACAGCAGAATAGAGAGAAATGACGAAGGTCGTCCCCTATGATTCAGACGTAGGCTCTACAGTATACTATGCTATGTACCGCACCTGAAGTGTGTCTTGCCATGAGTCAGTCAAGCGGTACAAGTGTGATCCACGAATGGATCACATGACAGTGGTCAAAATTATCCTTAGTAACTAGTTAACTAAGGAATTTTCTCGATTATGGAGGTGGTAAAAGAGTTCGTCGTAAAGGGTTACGTCGATGCAAACTTTGACACTAATCCGGATGACTGTGAGTAGTAAACCGGATTCGTATAGTAGAGCAGTTGCTTGGAATAGCTCCAAGTAGCGCGTGGAAGCTGCATCTACAAGATGACATAGAGATTTGTAAAGCCAAAAAAAGGATTTGAAAGGTTCAGACCCGTTGACTAATAACCTCTCTCACAAGCGCGATATGATCAAACCCCATGGGTGTTGGATTCATTACAATCACATAATGATGTGAACTAGATTACTGACTCTAGTGCAAGTGGGAGACTGTTGGAAATATACCCTAGAGGCAATAATAAAATGGTTATTATTATATTTCCTTGTTCATGATAATTATCTATTGTTCATGCTATAATTGTATTAACTGGAAACCGTAATACATGTGTGAATACATAGACCACAACATGTCCCTAGTGAGCCTCTAGTTGACTAGCTCATTGATCAATAGATGGTTATGGTTTCCTACCATGGACATTGGATGTCATTGATAACGGGATCACATCATTAGGAGAATGATGTGATGGACAAGACCCAATCCTAAGCATAGCATAAGATCGTGTAGTTCATTTGCTAAAAGCTTTTCTAATGTCAAGTATCATTTCCTTAGACCATGAGATTGTGCAACTCCCGGATACCATAGGAATGCTTTGGGTGTGCCAAACGTCACAACGTAACTGGGTGGCTATAAAGGTGCACTACAGGTATCTCCGAAAGTGTCTGTTAGGTTGGCACGAATCAAGACTGGGATTTGTCACTCCGTATGACGGAGAGGTATCTCTGGGCCCACTCGGTAATGCATCATCATAATGAGCTCAATGTGACTAAGTAGTTAGTCATCGGATCATGCATTACGGAACGAGTAAAGTGACTTGCCGGTAACGAGATTGAACGAGGTATTCGGATATCGACGATCGAATCTCGGGCAAGTAACGTACCGATTGACAAAGGGAATTGTCTATGGGATTGCTTGAATCCTTGACATCGTGGATCATCTTGGAACATGTGGGAGCCAACATGGGTATCTAGATCCCGCTGTTGGTTATTGGCCAAAGAGCTATCTCGGTCATGTCTGCATGATTCCCGAACCTGTAGGGTCTACACACATAAGATTCGATGACGCTAGAGTTGTTATGGGAATTAGTGTGCAGTTACCGAATGTTGTTCGGATTCCCGGATGAGATCCCGGACGTCACGAGGAGTTCCGGAATGGTCCGGAGGTAAAGATTTATATATGGGAAGTCCTATTTTGGCCACTGGAAAATGTTCGGGATTTTTTCGGTATTGTACCGGGAAGGTTCTAGAAGGTTCTAGAGTGGGGCCCACCTGGATGGGGGACCCACATGAACGTGGGAAGTGGGGGAAAGGCCCCACACCCCTGGTCAAGGCGCACCAAGATCCCCCCTTAGAAGGAATAAGATCATATCCCGAAGGGATAAGATCAAGATCCCTAAAAAAGGGGGATAAGAATTGGTGGGGAAGGAAATGATGGGATTTCTTTCCTCCCACCTTTGCCAACGCCCCAATGGACTTGGAGGGCAAGAAACCAGCCCCCTCCACCCCTATATAAAGTGGGGAGGCGCATGGTAGCTTCACCCTTCCCTTGGCGCAGCCCTCTCCCTCCCCAACACCTCCTCCGTAGTAGTAGTGCTTGGCGAAGCTCTGCCGGAGAACTGCAAGCTCCACCACCACGCCGTCGTGCTTCTGGAGCTCTCCCTCAACTTCTCCTCTCCCCTTGCTGGATCAAGAAGGAGGAGATGTCCCCGGGCTGTACGTGTGTTGAACGCGGAGGCACCGTTGTTCGGTGCTTAGATCGGATTCGGCCGTTGTCGTGGTTCTAAGTCTGACAGTAGAATAGGGGGGTAGGAATGGAGAGGCAAGATCCTAGCTATGGAGTAGTTGTATACGCAAGAAGTTTACAAGTTCAGGCCCTTCTCGGAGGAAGTAACAACCCTACGTCTCAGAGCCCGAAGGCGGTCGACTGTATTATGTGCGTATGAGTTACAGGGGTGCGAACCCTTTACACTGAGGAGGGGGGCGGCTTATATAGAGTCCGCCAGACCCCTCTGGCCCTCAGTTATGCAGGGTTTAAGGTACATTAAGATCTAGCGTTACTGATGACCATAAAGAGTACTTAATGATAGACCGTTTGTGTGCAGAGTGACTCTAGATCTCCTGGTGGTCGAGTGAGTGGCTTCATGGTCGAGTGTCTTCGAGTCGTCGAGTGAAATCCTTCCAGGTCGACTGAAAGGTAGTTTCTTCTAGAGATGTCCTTGGGGAGGGTATCTTGGACAGGTCCATGCCCTACCCTAGGTACATGGCTTCATCATTAGCCCCCGAATGGATCGAGGTTTGAGTGGGGAAGGAGTTCAGAACTCTTTTGACCCATTTTTCGTGCTATGAGTATGTCTTGTTCTGGATCAGTGACCTTAGGTGATGGCACCAACTTCTTTTTCAGTCGCCTTGATCCATTCTTTGTATCCGTCGAGTGACTTTTCTGTACTTGGAGATCTCCGAGCGGCAGATCGAAGGAAATCTCCAGTCTGACAAGTTGCTCTGCAGTTCGCGGATTTAGCGGGATCTGAATTTCGGGAAGCGCGCGAGGCGGAGGAGGCCGCGATACCCGGATGGGATAAGGCAGGAATGCCTCGATCTCCGTGCCACCTTTTTCGCCACGTATCGCACGCGCGACTGTTGCGGGATTTGACAGGATCGTCCGGGCCTACCAGTCAGTCACTCGGAAGCAACTTCATATAAGGCACCCGACGGGGGTTTTTGAACAGTGCGCCCTCATTTTCCTCTCCCTCTTCCTCAGATTCATCTGCTGCGTTCGCCACCATCCTAGCGCTGCTGCTCTGTGCGTGCTTCGCCGGCGACGATGGTGAAGGAGAAGACGGCGGCTTTGGAGCGGGCGAAGAAGGCGACGGCGAAGGCGAAGGGAAGGGCGACCAGTCGGGGCGGATCCTCATCGCGGGCCGGTCTGTCGCAGGGCTGGATCCAGGGCGACTGGATCCGCTCGACCATCCACCAGAAAGATCTTGACAACCTGGCCAATGAAGGACTGAACCCTCATGGATCAGCGAGGCTCCCGGGGAAGGAGTGGCAACCGCAGCCTTAGGAGGGTGAGTGTGTCCTCTTAGCCACCCACGTTGACCGCGGGTTTTCTTTGCCGCCCCACCCTTTCTTTCGATGATTTCTGAACTTCTTTGGGCCACAACTCCACCTCTTCACACCCAACTCCATCGTGTATCTCGCTGCTTTCGTGTCCTTGTGTGAGAATTTCTTGGGTTGCCGGACGCATTGGGGCCTTTTCAAACACATTTTCACCTGTCGCTCCCAGACGGTGAAAAAGGCCAATCCGAGTGACGAGAAAACCGAAGTGATTCAGATGTGTGGGGGTCTTGGGGTTCAAATGAGGGGAAAAAGTGATTTTCCAGCCATGGTCCTTCCCGAGTCGGTCCGAGGGTGGCAGTCGACCTGGTTCTACTGCCAAGACTAGCCGACGCCAGGGCAGTCGACTGGACTCCCTGCTTTTTCCATGGATCGAGTGAACAAGCCGTCCTCTTTGAAGGTGGTCCCGGAGGAGAAGGCTCAGGGTAAGGTGCTGGTCGAGCGTGTAGTCCAGCTTATCCGTGACGGGGTGACTGGCATGGATCTTCCGGAGGTTTTCCTTCGACGACGCATCCAGCCGCTTCAATATCGAGACCATCCGATGTGGATGTATTCTGGCACTGAAGACACCACTCGGGTCCACCCGGAGGAGGTCGAGGATGCCACGCTGGAGAGGTGGATGAATGCCATCACAGGGAACAAGGACAACCCGTGAGGAGCCAGGAGGATCCCTCCACTCGACCAATCATACGAGCCAGACAAGGTCCAATTCTGTATCTCCGACTGTGATCCTGATTCCTTCATTCTGTTTTGCTAGAATTCAGTCGACTGACTTTTGTATTGTTTGTTGTCTTCCAGGTCACTACCGAGATGTACTCGATGCCCAATGGGGCGCAAGAACGGATCGAGGAGGAGGAGGGGAGCGGAGGTGAAAGTCAGGAGGAGTGGCAATCTGATGGTGAGGAGGATGAAGAAGACGACGGCTCTGGTGAAGAGGACGAGGAAGTCGACCCTCCCTGCACTGAAAGGCGATCCAAGCTCGCCCATGACCCCGCAGTCGAGCGTGGCAAAGCAACTGTGCCCGTTGGGCCGTCGACGAAACACCCTCGGACGACCTCTCCGACGCCGACTGAGAAAGCGTCAAAGCAACCCCGAGCGAAGTCATCAAAGCCGACGAAGGCCCTGCCGAAGATGAGGATGGTGATTCCCACTATTTCCGGGTAATAGCAGAACTTGTGTTTTCTTGTTTGGCATGGATAATCTCTTCGTCGACTCGTTGGTTAACCGACTGATTTCTGAAATCTGCAGTGCTGCTACCTCCGAGACCTCAGCCAGGAACGAAGATCTAGAAATGGAAGATGCTACCACCTCCAACCTTGGTATGATCTCTGTAGTTTCGATTTTTGTCGATTGGATCTTCATTTTTAACTTTGAATCTTTCCTGTAGCCCCACCTCATGTCATTGATCTCCCTGATGATGACGATGAGGAGCCACTGAGGCAGAGGAGGAATAAAAAGGCACTTGCTGGCAAGACTGCTCAGGTTGTATCAGCACCTGAGATGCTGGTTCAGGAGGGAGGCAATGTCACTCGGACTTCTGTGTCCTTTGTTGTGCCGCTGACGAGTGCTCGACCTTCATCGTCGGCTGCCGATCCGTCGTCCCTTTTCTCCACACACCACATCCCACAGGACCAAGCGGGTCCTTCTAAGGAGGCTATACGCCAGGCGGGGGTTATGATGGAGCAGGTGAAGGCGATCCGGGACACCAGCCAAGCAGCTTATGATGCAAGCTCAGCTCTTCAGAGCAACGTCCAGGTAAGTTGGTCACCGCTTGTTTTGTTAGGATATGGTACCTGAAAACTCTTCTTTCTGAAGACCTTAGTATCTGTACACCCACTGGGTGTGTCGATTGAATTTTTGGATTGGTGGGGGCACGCTGAGTGCACCCACTGGGTGTAGTCCCCGAGACTATGGTGGACTGCTGGCAGTTGACTGTGGTCTTTATACTTTGAACTTCTTCACTCTAACTTCTCCACTCGGTATGGTCGAATGGAATCATGGAACCAGTGGGGGCATGTTGAGTGCACCCACTAGGTGTAGTGCCCGAGACCATGGTTGACTGCTGGCAGTCGACTATGGTCTGAAGAACATCTCTCTTTTTTTTTATCATGATGATACCGTGGCTGACTGCTGGCAGTGAGCTATGGTTTAGGATCACAACTTTCTGTCTCTTTCGGTCGACTGATCGAACCAAGTCGGTAGAACCAGTGGGGGCACGCTGAGTGCACCCACTTGGTGTAGTCCCCGAGACTACTGTTGAATATTTTGATTCGCCTGTAGTCTTAGAAATGCTACAATTTTTTCTGTTAGTCACTAGGAAGTGACCTATCTTTGATGTCTGTCGACTGACCTTCCACAGAAATCTTGCGAGCTTGTGGCTTGTTATACTTAATTGGAGAACAGACATATCCATCTCGAACTTGACTTGAAGCTTGTCCAGGATAACTTCATGAAGGCGAAGGAGGAAGCAAAAGGTATGTTTGGTGAGACTCTTGACGACTGTCTTTATCTTTTTGTCCATTCTTGATTCTGATCTCATTGTCACTTTGCAGATAAACTGAAGGAGGCTCTGAAGAAGAAGGACCTTGACCTCGCCGAGGCGCAGAAAGCGGCTTCAGACAAGACGAAGCTCGCGGAAGAAAAGTTGACTTCAGTCGGTAAACTTGAAGAGGAGAACGCCAGTCTGAAAGCTGCTCTCGACGCGGCCAACAAGGAGGTCAACCGACTGAAGAATGACAAGATAGCTTTGAGTGACAAAGCTAGCAAACTAGCGGGGAAGAAGAACGATCTGGAGGCTTATCTGGGAGGGCTAGCCAAGAAGTTATTCCTCATGCTTGAAGGTAATCCCTTCTATCTGACTGACTTGTTATTATCGACTCATCATCAAACTGTTGGCTTAACTCCGAATTGTGTTTACAGAATTCTGCCAGAACTTTGAGGAGGAAATCAGTCGAGTGGAGACAATCCTGGACCCCATTAACTCTCCTGTGAAGGATGAAGCCGCTATGAACGTGCTCCGACTGGAGTCTCGCATTGCTGGTTTTTTTGACTACCTCGCTCGACTGAAGTTTGCGGTGTCACGAATCGACACGACACTCTGGCCAAGAGAGATGCTTCAAAATGACCTTGAGTCTTTAATGACTCGACTGAATGACGTTCCAGGTCGAGTGCAGGAATGGAAGAACTCTTCTGCCAGGTGTGGTGCTGATGTTGCTCTATCCCTGGTACGTGTTCACTCCAAGGATGCGCGGGAGGACAAGCTGGCGTCCATCAAGGTGGCCAATACCAAGAAGCATGACTTCCAATCCTTCATGGAAACCTTCTATGCTGCTGCCACTCGGATTGCTGATGGAATCGACCTGGACCAGTTTGTCGCGCCCTCCAGTCCTCCACCTGAGGAGTAAGAAAAACTTTTATGTCTCACCTTAAATTTGCCTCGGAATGCCGAGTGGTTTTGTAACCGATAAACTTTTACGGGCTTGACGCCTGAGCACTTCCGAATCCGTTATCTGAACTTTGCTTATCGTTGAATATGCTTGCATTTGTCTTCGAGCAAACTTTGTTCTTCACTCGGGATATACTTTAATGCTTGAGACGCAGCTCTGAGGTGGAAAGTCCAGTCGACCTGCACTTCATCGCTCTTGCAGGTAGGGATGGAGCACATATTGCAGTCGACCTGCACCTCGTCGTCCTTGCGGGTCGCACATTGTATTTGTGGCGTAGCTCAGAAGGAGAAGGTAGCAGTCGACCTGCACCTCGTTGTCCTTGCAGAGCGCACGTTATATTTGTGGTGTAGCTCAGAAGGAGAAGGTAGCACTCGACTTGCGCCTCGTTGTCCTTGCAGAGCGCATGTTGTATTAAATACTTAGGCGAGTATTGGACTGCAGCTAAGCCCCCGAGTGCTCCACTCGGTGGGATTTCAAATACTTAGGCGAGTACTGGACTGCAGCTAAGCCCCCGAGTGAGAGGATCGCTCTCCACTCGGTGGGATTTCAAATACTTAGGCAAGTAGTTGGACTGCAGCTAAGCCCCCGAGTGGGAGGGTTGCTCTCCACTCGGTGGGATTTTCAAAAAACTTAGGCGAGTACTGGACTGCAGCTAAGCCCCCGAGTGGGAGGATTGCTCTTCACTCGGTGGGATTTTCAAAAACTTAGGCGAGTACTGGACTGCAGCTAAGCCCTCGAGTGGGAGGATTGCTCTCCACTTGGTGGAATTTTCAAATACTTAGGCGAGTACTGGACGGCAGCTAAGCCCCCGAGTGGGAGGATTGCTCTCCACTTGGTGGGATTTTCAAATACTTAGGCGAGTACTGGACTGCAGCTAAGCCCCCGAGTGAGAGGATTGCTCTCCACTCGGTGGGATTTTGGAGCGCACATTGTATTTGTGGCGTAGTTTAAAAGGAGAAGGTAGCAGTCGACCTGCACCTCGTCATCCTTGCAGTGTGGAATGGATTAAGTACTTAGGCGAGTACTGGACTACATCTAAGCCCCCGAGTGGGAGGATTGCTCACCACTCGGTAGGATTTCTTAAACTTAGGCGAGTACTGGTACTGCAGCTAAGCCTCCGAGTGGGAGGCTTGCTCACCACTCGGTAGGATTTTTTGAACTTAGGCGAGTACTGGGACTGCAGCTAAGCCTCCGAGTGGGAGGCCGGCTCACCACTCAGTAGGATTTTTTAAACTTAGGCGAAACAGATTCGCAGCTAAGCCACCGAGTGAGAGGCTTGCTCGTCACTCGACGGGGATTTTTTTACAAACTTAGGCGAAACGGATTCGCAGCTAAGCCACCCACTGGGGGATTTCTTTCGTAAACAAAAGCAACAATAATCACTGGGAAAATTATAACACTCTTGTCTTTGATAAATAAACTACAAAGGTATCTTTTATTACATCTCACCCGAGTGAGTACTTAAGTATAAAATGGGCGGAGCAGCTCCGCATTCCAAGCTCGTGGCTCATCGATCTAGTGATCGACATTGTAAACTCCATTGTGGAGAACTTTGGTGACGATGAAGGGGCCTTCCCAAGTAGGAGCGAGTTTGTGCGGTTTCTGTTGATCCACTCGGAGGACCAAGTCTCCTTCTTGGAAGGCTCGACTCTTCACGTTTCTGGCATGGAATCGACGCAAGTCTTGCTGATAAATAGTCGATCTGATCATGGCCATCTCTCTTTCTTCTTCTAGAAGGTCGACTGCGTCCTGCCGGGCTTGTTCTGCTTCATCTTCAGTGTAGAGCTTGACTCGAGGTGCGTTGTGAAGCAGGTCACTCGGCAAAACTGCTTCAGCTCCATAGACCAGAAAGAATGGAGTTTGTCCAGTCGACGGATTAGGAGTGGTCCTCAATCCCCAAAGAACTGATGGAAGTTCGTCGACCCATGCTCCTGCTGCATGCTTGAGATCACGCATCAGCCGGGGTTTCAGTCCTTTGAGAATTAGACCATTTGCTCGTTCCCTTGTCCATTCGACTCGGGGTGAGCGACCGAAGTGTAGTCGACTCGTGTGCCTTGAGAGGCGCAAAACGCTCTGAACTCATCGGAATCGAAGTTTGACCCATTGTCAGTGATGATGATGTGCGGAACTCCATATCTGAATACTAATTCTCTGATGAAGCTGATAGTAGTGCCGGAATCAAGATTCTTGATAGGCTTAGCTTCAATCCACTTAGTGAACTTGTCGACTGCCACCAATACATGGGTGAAG
Source organism: Triticum dicoccoides (assembly GCF_002162155.2). NCBI lineage: Eukaryota > Viridiplantae > Streptophyta > Magnoliopsida > Poales > Poaceae > Triticum > Triticum dicoccoides. The sequence continues at coordinate 443,728,337 of NC_041391.1, read as the reverse complement.
CCGCTCCTACCAGTTCTCAGTGGTACAACCATATCCAATCCCCAAACAGCAAAGGGCCAGACTAGTGGAATGGTCTTCAAGGCTGAGGTGGGTTTGTGCTATAGGTTGGAATAGAACTGGCATCCTTCACACTTGTCGACTATTTCCTTTGCCATTTCATTTGCTCTTGGCCAGTGAAATCCCGCTCGATATGCTTTAGCCACAATGGTCCGAGAGGACGCACGATGACCACAGGTCCCCGAGTGGATATCGTCAAGGATTATCCGACCTTCCTCTGGTGTTATGCATTTCTGACCGACTCCAGTCGCGCTTTCCCTGTACAACTGCCCCTTTATCACAGTGAAGGCTTTGGATCGACGGACGATCTGTCGAGCCTCTTCCTCGTTCTCTGGGAGTTATTTCCTTAGGATATATGCGATGTATGGCACTGTCCAGTTGGGAGTGATGGCCAAAACTTCAATGATCAGGTCGACCACGGCTGGTACTTCAACTTCAATCGGATCTGTGACACGTTTTGGCTGTGGAGCTTCTTCGGTGAAAGGATCCTCTTGAACTGACGGTGTGTGGATGTGTTCCAAAAACACATTACTGGGAATGGCTTCTCTCTTGGAACCTATTTTTGCCAAATCATCAGCTGCTTGATTTTTCAGTCGGGGTATATCCTAAGGAAAGAACTCCCAGAGAACAAGGAAGAGGCTCGACAGATCGTCCGTTGATCCAGGCTTGTCTCCACTCGACTTGTTTCCATTATCCTTTGGGATTTCCTTTGAATTTTCCTTGTGTCACAGCCAGGGCTTCTCCAGGAGCAGCTGGCTCGGCTTCCCCCGCGCCGACGGAGGCGACAGCGGAGGCGACCCAGTGCAGGTCCACACGAAGGTGAAGGACAAGGAAGGAAATGACGTGATGGATTTGCCGTGCCACATCCACACGAAGAAAGATGAGGAGGGGAACTTCATTTACTCGAAACATACCACTCGGCAGTGTCGACTCTTGATCTAGTAATTTCAGGGGAAACAACCCAAAGATAAGGAAAAGGAGTCGGACAAAGTTGAGGACAAAGAGGACAGTGATGAAGGATATCCCCATGTCAATTCCACCCTGATGATTTTTGCTGATGTTGAAAGCAAAAGTCGATTGAAATTTATCAGCCGTGAGGTGAATATGGTTGCTCCGGTGACACCCAGTTATCTAAAATGGTCTCAGACTGCCATCACATTCGACCAGTCTGATCATCCGACACACATAGCCACCCCTGGGAGGCAAGCTTTGGTGGTCGACCCAGTCGTCGAAGGCACTCGACTGACTAAAGTTCTGATGGATGGTGGCAGTGGCCTGAATATATTGTATGCAGAAACATTGAAAGGGATGGGCATTCCGATGTCCAGACTCAGTACCAGCAACATGAGTTTCCATGGAGTCATTCCTGGGAAGAAGGCTGAGTCACTCTGCCAAATTGCTCTTGATGTGGTTTTCGGTGATTCCAAGAATTTCTGAAAAGAAAAGTTGACGTTTGAAGTTGTGGATTTCCAGAGTGCTTATCACGCTATTTTGGGCAGGCTAGCTTATGCATGCTTCATGGCTCGACCATGCTATGTGTATCTCAAAATGAAGATACCTGGTCCCAAAGGTGGGATCACTATTACTAGCAATCGGAAGAAGGCGGAAGAGTGCTTTCAGAAGGGCTCAAAGATCGTCGATGCTCAGATGGCAGTGGTAGAGCTGCAGGAATACCAGAAAACTGCAGATCCGAGTGATTTGTTGCGAGCCAAGAAGCCTGCTATAGAGTCAGCGCTTCAGTCGTCCGGTGAGACGAAGCCCGTTCACATTCACCCGACCGACCCCAGTGTTGCTCCGACTCATATCTCTACAACACTCGACTCCAAATAGGAAGAAGCGCTCATCCAGTTCCTCTGTGAGAACTCGGACATCTTTGCATGGAAGCCTGCTGACATGCCGGGTGTTCCCAGGGGGCTGGCTGAGCATAGCATGCGAGTCGATTCAAAAGTGAAACCTGTCAAGGAACATCTTTGACGGTCCTCCGTCTAGAAGAGAAAGGCCATTGGCGAGGAGGTGGCTCGGCTCTTAGCAGCAGAGTTTATCCGAGAGATTTACCACTCCAAGTGGCTAGCCAATGTTTTCATGGTCCCCAAGAAGGACAAGTCACTTCGCATGTGCATTGATTTCAAACATATCAATCGGGCCTGCCCGAAAGATCATTTTCCTCACCCCCACATCGACCAAATAGTTCGACTCAAGTGCGGGATGTGAGCGCCTGTCTTTCTTAGACGCCTATTCCAGTTACCATCAGATCCATCTGTATGGACCCGACGAGATTAAAACAGCTTTCATCACTCCATTCGGGTGCTTCTGCTATGTCACCATGCCATTCGGCTTTAAAAATGCCGGAGCCATGTTCATGAGGATGATTCAGAAGTGTTTGCTCACTCAAATCAGTCGGAATGTGGAAGCGTACATGGATGATATTGTGGTCAAATCACGGAAGGGCTCCGACATGTTGACTGACCTCGCTGAAACATTTGCCAATCTCAGGAGGTATGATATCAAGCTTAATCCATCAAAGTGCACATTCGGAGTTCTTGGCGGAAAGTTACTCGGTTTTCTCGTTTCCAAACGAGGAATCGACGCCAACCCAGAAAAAGTTGGCACTATACTCCGAATGAAACGCCCTGTGCGTGTGCATGATGTCCAGAAGCTTACTGGATGCTTGGCCGCTTTAAGTCGATTCATCTCTCGCCTCGGTGAAAAGGCATTACCTCTTTACCGACTGATGAAGAAGTCAGACAAGTTCAAGTGGACTCCCGAAGCTGATGCAGCGTTTGCAGAGCTAAAAGCCCTGCTCTCCACCCAGCCGGTGCTTGCTGCCCCAATCAGCGAAGAGCCTTTGCTGCTTTACATTGCAGCCACAGGACAAGTCATCAGTACAGTACTTACGGTCGAGCAGGAAGAAGAAGGAAAAGCCTTCAAAGTTCAGCGCCCAGTGTATTATCTTTCTGAAGTTTTGACCCCATCAAAGCAAAGATACCCACATTATCAGAAGCTTGTATATGGGATTTATATGACCGCGAAGAAGGTTGCCCATTACTTCTCTGAGCATTCCATTACAGTCGTCAGCGACGCCCCATTGTCAGAGATTCTGCACAACAGAGATGCAACTGGTCGAGTGGCATTGAACTCCTTCCCCTTGATATCAAGTTTGAGGCAAAGAAAGCCATTAAGTCCCAAGCAGTAGCAGATTTCATCGCCGAGTGGATTGAACAGCAACTACCGACTCAAGTTCACTCGGAGCACTAGACCATGTTATTTGATGGTTCTAAGATGCTGAATGGTTCCGGTGCTGGGGTAGTATTGGTTTCCCCCCGAGGAGATAAGCTCAGATATGTGCTCCAGATCCACTTTGATTCCTCCAACAATGAAGCAGAATATGAAGCACTTTTGTATGGGTTGTGTATGGCCATTTCACTCGACATCTGTCACCTTATGGTCTATGGCGACTCAGATTTGGTGGTCAATCAGGTGATGAAGGAGTGGGACGTCAGAAGCCCTGCCATGACTGGTTACTGCAATGCGGTGAGAAAGCTGGAGAAGAAATTTGAGGGGTTAGAGCTTCATCATATACCCCGGCTGAAAAATCAAGCAGCTGATGATTTGGCAAAAATAGGTTCCAAGAGAGAAGCCATTCCCAGTAATGTGTTTTTGGAACACATCCACACACCATCAGTTCAAGAGGATCCTTTCACCGAAGAAGCTCCACAGCCAAAAAGTGTCACATATCCGACTGAAGTTGAAGTACCAGCCGTGGTCGACCTGATCATGGAAGTTTTGGCCATCACTCCCGACTAGACAGTGCCGTACATCGCATATATCCTAAGGAAAGAACTCCCAGAGAACAAGGAAGAGGCTCGACAGATCGTCCGTCGATCCAGGCTTGTCTCCACTCGACTGGTTTCCGTTATCCTTTGGGCTTTCCGTTGAATTTTCCTTGTGTCACAGCCAGGGCTTCTCCAGGAGCAGCTGGCTCGGCTTTCCGCTTCTGCTTCCGACTGGAGTTCCCTCCCCTGGTTTCATGAGCCGTTGGCTTGTACTTGCCACTCCGGAGCCGATCTTCTTCTTCACCATTGGCATACTTGGTGGCAATCTCCATCATCCGACTCAAGGTCATGTCTCCAGTCCGACCGAATTTCAAACTTAGCTCTCTGTTCTTAACGCCTTCCTTGAAGGCACAGACTGCTCGGTGATCAGTTACATTTTCTACCTTGTGATGCAATGTGATCCACCTCTGGATGTAATCTCTCAGAGTCTCATTCGACTTTTGCACACAAACCTGAAGCTCTATCAACCCTGCTGGTCGCTTGCAAGTTCCTTCAAATGTCCTGACAAACACTCGGGCAAGGTCTTCCCAAGTGTAAATGCTACTAGGTGCCAACTGATTCAGCCATGCTCTGGCCGAGCCCTCCAACATAAGAGGTAGGTGTTTCATGGCCACCTCATCATTGCCGCCGCCAATCTGAACAGCCACTCGGTAGTCCTCAAGCCAAGTATCGGGCTTGGACTCGTCGGTGAACTTACTGACTCCAGTCGCCAACCTGAAGTTGGGAGGAATCACCGCGGCCCTGATGGCTCTGCTAAAACACTCTGGTCCTAAGACATGAACTCTGCTGCTGGTGGGCACATCTCTGTCATGGCCTTCTCGGTGAGCTCTATTCTGATCTACCAAACCTTGAACGATAATGGATCTCGCATCAAAGCCTGGTTCTCTGGGGTCGACTGGAACCCTTCGCCCAACATTGTGCTGGCGTCTGTCATCTTGCTGTCGAGGGGCGTACGACCCACCCCTTGGGGGAGGAGTCGGCACTCGATGTTGATCATCGCGATCGAATCGGTCATCATACAGATCACGCCGACCTCCACGTCCCTCACGCCTCGGGGGCGATCTCGGGCTATGGGCCGACTGGACTGTATTCGCAGCAACGGATCTGCTGTGAATCATGTTTCGCGACTGTGATACAGCTGAATTTTGATCTCCTGCTGGCCGAAGTAAATCTCTGATCTACATCAAGCCTCTACCAGCCTCGGACTAAGAGGGCTGAATCAACTCTGCTATACGGGCTGCAGCTGCTAGATTCTGAATCGGAGTTCGATATACCTGAGTCGATGGTGGAAAGAGTTGACGTCGACTGGAGTCTGGAACCCGTTGCCGTGCACGCTCGTCGAGTGCTCGCTGGAGGTTCTCCAGTCGAGTGCGCTCAGCCAAGTTGGCCAAACGCGCGTCCTCTAGGGCACGAGCCTCGGGGGTTTCCCCAACGATAGGAGTATGCAGCGCATCCATGTTCCGGCGGCGAAGATCTTCCCTTTGCAGCGAAGTGAGTGGCTCGGGTTGATACTCTTCGTGGACCTGCGCTGGGTCGCCTCCGCCGTCGCCTCCGTCGGTGCGGGGGAAGCCGGGAGGACTGCGCGGTCCATTGACCATCAGGACCTCCGCCGCTGGATCACTGATGTCGCACTAGGATGCAGTCTCTAAGGAGCCAGTCGAACAGGCCGTAGAGAGATTCGTCAGGCTCGATTGCCGCGACTTGGGGGTGGCCGACTGGCGGGCCCCCGCGTGCCTCACCCACCGCTGAAGCCTCGACCGACCGGAGCGCTTGCGCCGGCAGGAGGCAGGGAGGGAAGACGACACAGAAGTCGACCGATACGGGATCGACGGTTGCCGCAGGAGGACGCCGCGGACGCACGCACGAAAGTGCGTCGGGCCGCGGATGGGGAGCGCGTCGATGTCGAGTGCAGCCTCCTGAAGCCAAGCGGAGTCGTGGGCGATGAACGTGAGCGCGCCGAGACGGATCTCGCAGCCCTCAACCAAAATTCCGCCTGAAACCATGATGAAGGAGCTCGGAACAATCGCAACTTCTCCAATAGGTCGCTAAGACACCTGCCCCACGGTGGGCGCCAACTGTCGTGGTTCTAAGTCTGACAGTAGAATAGGGGGTAGGAATGGAGAGGCAAGATCCTAGCTATGGAGTAGTTGTATACGCAAGATGTTTACGAGTTCAGGCCCTTCTCGGAAGAAGTAACAGCCCTACGTCTCGGAGCCCTGAGGTGGTCGACTGTATTATGTGCGTATGAGTTACAGGGGTGCGAACCCTTTACACTGAGGAGGGGGTGGCGTATATAGAGTCCGCCAGACCCCTCCGGCCCTCAGTTATGCAGGGTTTAAGGTACATTAAGATCTAGCGTTACTGGTAACGCCATACATAAAGTGCTATGATGACCATAAAGACTACTTAATGACAGACCGTTTGTGTGTAGAGTGACTCTAGATCTCCTGATGGTCGAGTGAGTGGCTTCATGGTCGAGTGTCTTCGAGTCCATCGCGTGAAATCCTTCCAGGTCGACTGAAAGGTAGTTTCTTCTAGAGATGTCCTTGGGGAGGGTATCTTGGACAGGTCCATGGCCCTACCCTAGGTACATGGCTTCATCAGCCGCGATCTGAATCACTTAGTGAACAACTCCACCGACTGTGTGCTTGCAACGCTTCCGCATTGCTAGTTACTCCATAGATTGATCTTGGTGATGCGTAGAAAATTTTGAATTTCTGCTACGTTCCCCAATAGTGGTATTAGAGCCAGGTTTACGCGTAGTTTCTATGCACGAGTAGAACACAAGTTGTTGTGGGCATCGATTTTGTCAGTTTACTTGCCGTTACTAGTCTTATCTTGATTCCGCGGCATCGTGGGATGAAGCGGCCCGGACCGACCTTACACGTATGCTTACGTGAGATAGGTTCCACCGACTGACATGCACTAGTTGCATAAGGTGGCTAGCGGGTGTCTGTCTCTCCCACTTTAGTCAAATCAGATTCGATGAAAAGGGTCCTTATGAAGGGTAAATAGCAATTGGCATATCACGTTGTGGTTTTGGCGTAGGTAAGAAACGTTCTTGCTAGAAACCTATAGCAGCCACGTAAAAACTTGCAACAACAATTAGAGGACGTCTAACTTCTTCTTGCAGCATATGTCATGTGATGTGATATGGCCAAAATGATGTGATGAATGATATATATGTGATGTATGAGATTGATCATGTTCTTGTAATAGGAATCACGACTTGCATGCCGATAAGTATGACAACCGGCAGGAGCCATAGGAGTTGTCTTAATTTATTGTATGACTTGTGTGTCATTGAATAACGTCATCTAATTACTTTACTTTATTGCTAAACCATTAGCCATAGTAGTAGAAGTAATAGTTGGCGAGACAACTTCATGAAGACACGATGATGGAGATCATGATGATGGAGATCATGGTGCCATGCCGGTGACAATGATGATCATGGCGCCCCGAAGATGGAGATCAAAAGGAGCAAAATGATATTGGCCATATCATGTCACTATTTGATTGCATGTGATGTTTATCATGTTTTTACATCTTATTTTCTTAGAACGATGATAGCATAAATAAGATGATCCCTTGCTAAAATTGCAAGAAAGTGTTCCCCCTAATTGTGCACCGTTGTCAAGGTTCGTTGTTTCGAAGCACCACGTGATGATCGGGTGTGATAGATTCTAACGTTTGAATACAACGGGTGTAAGCCAGATTTACACAAGCAAAACACTTAGGTTGACTTGACGAGCCTAGCATGTACAGACATGGCCTCGGAACACAAGAGACCGAAAGGTCGAACATGAGCCGTATAGTAGATACGATCAACATGGAGATGTTCATCGATGATGACTAGTCTGTCTCACATGATGATCGGACACGACCTAGTTGACTCGGATCATGTATCACTTAGATGACTAGAGGGATGTCTATCTGAGTGGGAGTTCATTAGATGAACTTAATTATCATGAACATAGTCAAAAGGATTTGCAAATTATGTCATAGCTTGCGCTTTAGTTCTACTGTTTAAGATATGTTCCTAGAGAAAATTTTGGTTGAAAGTTGATAGTAGCAATTATGCGGACTGGGTCTGTATACTGAGGATTTTCCTCATTGTTGCACATAAGGCTTATGTCCTTAATGCACCGCTCGGTGTGCTGAACCTCGAGCGTCGTTTGTGGATGTTGTGAACATCTGACATACACGTTTTGATGACTACGTGATAGTTCAGTGCGTAATGCTAAACGGTTTAGAATTGAGGCAGCGAAGAAATTTTTTGAAACATCGCAGAACATATGAGATGTTGCAAGAGCTGAAATTAGGATTTCAGGCTCGTGCCCACGTCAAGAGGTATGAGACCTCTGACAAGTTTCTTAACCTGCAAACTAAGGGAGAAAAGCTCAATCATTGAGCATGTGCTCAGATTGTCTGAGTACTACAATCACTTGAATCGAGTGGGAGTTAATCTTCCAGATGAGATAGTGATGGTTCTCCATAGTCACTGCCACCAAGCTATTAGAGCTTCGTGATGAACTATAAAAATCAAGGATAGACATGATGATCCTTGAGCAATTCGTGATGTTTGACACCGCAAAAGTAGAAATGGAGTAGGAGCATCAATTGTTGATGGTTAGTAAAACCACTAGTTTCAAGAAGGGCAAGGGCAAGAAGGGATACTTCATGAGATGGCCAATCAGTTGCTGCTCTAGTGAAGAAACCCAGGGTTGAACCCAAACCCGAGACTAAGTGCTTCTGTAATGAGGGAACGGTCACTGAAGTAGAACTACCCTAGATACTTGGTAGATGAGAAGGCTGGCAAGGTTGACAGAAGTATATTGGATATACATTGTATTAAATGTGTACTTTACTAGTACTCCTAGTAGCACCAGGGTATTAGATACCCGTTCGGTTGCAAAGTGTTAGTAACTCGAAATAAAAAGCTACGGAACAAACGGAGACTAGCTAAAGGTGAGATGACGATATGTGTTGGAAGAGTTTCCAAAGTTGATGTGATCAAGCATCGCATGCTCCCTCTACCATCGAGATTGGTGTTAAACCTAAATAATTGTTATTTGGTATTTGCGTTGAGCATAGACATGATTGGATTATGTTTATCGCAATACGGTTGTTCATTTAAGGAGAATAATGGTTACTCTGTTTATTTGAATAATACCTTCAATGGTCTTGCACCTAAAATGAATGGTTTATTGAATCTCGGTCGTAGTGATACACATGTTCATGCCAAAAGATATAAGATAGTAATGATAGTACCACATACTTGTAGCACTACCATTTGAGTCATATTGATATAAAACGCATGAAGAAGCTCCATGTTGAAGGATCTTTGGACTCACTCGTTTTTGAAAAGATTGAGACATGTGAACCATGTCTACTGGTATATATGCATGAAGAAACTCCATACAGATGGATCGTTTGGACTCACTTGATTTTGAATCACTTGATACATGCGAATCATGCCACATGGGCAAGATGACTGAAAGGCCTCGTTTTCAGTGAGATGGAACAAGAAAGTGACTTGTTGGAAGTAATACATTTTGATGTGTGCAGTCCAATGAGTGCTGAGGCACGTAGTGGATATCGTTATGTTCTTACTTCACAGATGATTTGAGTAGATGCTAAGTATATTTACTTGATGAATCACAAGTCTGAATTATTGAAAGGTTCAAGTAATTTCAGGGTGAAGTTGAAGATCGTCATGACAAGAGGATAAAATGTCTATGATATGATCATAGAGAGGAATATCTGAGTTACGAGTTTGGCACACAATTAAGACATTGTGGAAATTGTTTCACAACTAATACCGCCTAGGACACCATAGTGTGATGGTGTGTCCGAACATCATAATTGCACCCTATTGGATATGGTGCATACCATGATGTCTCTTATCGAATTACCACTATCATTTATGGGTTAGGCATTAGAGACAACCGCATTCACTTTAAATAGGGCACAACGTAATTCCGTTGAGATGACACCGTATGAACTATGGTTTAGAGAAACGTAAGTTGTCATTTTTTAAAAGTTTGGGGCTGCGATGCTTATCTGAAAAGTTTTTGCCTAATAAGATCGAACCCAAAGCGGATAAATGCATCATCATAGGACACCCGAAACAGTTGGGTATGCCTCCTATTTCAGATCTGGAAACAAAAGTGATTGTTTCTAGAAACGGGTCCTTTCTCAACGAAAAGTTTCTCTCGAAAGAATTGAGTGGGAGGATGGTGGAGACTTGATGAGGTTATTGAACCGTCACTTCAACTAGTGTGTAGCAGGGCACAAGAAGTTGTTCCTATGGCGCCTACACCAATTGAAGTGGAAGCTTATGATAGTGATCATGAAACTTCGGATCAAGTCACTACCAAGGATGCGTACTACTTCGGAGTGGTACGTACTCCTGTCTTGGAGGTCATGTTTCTAGACAACAATGAACCTACGAGCTATGGAGAAGCGATGGTGGGCCCGGATTTCGACGAATGGCTCGGGGCCATAAAATCTGAGAGGATCCATGTCTGAAAACAAAATATAGACTTTGGAAGAACTACTTGATGGTCGTAAGGTCAGATGGATTTTAAAAGGAAGACGGACAATGATGGTAAGTGTCACCATTAAGAAAGCTCGACTTGTCATTGAGATGTTTTCCGACAAGTTCAAGGAGTTGACTACGGTGAGACTTTCTCACTCGTAGCGATGCTAAGAGTCTGTTGGAATTATATTAGCAGTTACTTCATTATTTATGAAATCTTGCAGATAGGATGTCAAAACATTGTTTCCTCGACGATTTTCTTGAGGAAAGGTTGTATGTGATACAACCAGAAGGTTTTGTCAATCCTAAAAGATGCTAACAAGTATGCAAAGCTCCAGCAATCCTTCTAAGGACTGGAGTAAGCATCTCGGAGTTGGAATATACGTTTTGATGAGATGATCAAAGATTTTGGGTTTATACAAAGTTTATATGAAACTTGTATTTCCAAAGAAGTGAGTGGGAGCACTACAGAATTTCTGATGGGTATATGTTGTTGACATATTGTTGATCAAAAATGATGTAGAATTTCTGGAAAGCATATAGGGTTATTGAAAAGTGATTTTCAATGGAAAACCTGGATTAAGCTACTTGAACATTGAGCATCAAATCTATAAGGATAGATCAAAACGCTTAATAGTACTTTCAAATGAACACATATCGTGAGAAGATTTTGAAGGAGTTCAAAATAAATCGGCAAAGAAGGAGTTCTTGGATGTAAGGGTGAGTATTGAGTAAGACTCAAGACCTGACCACGGCAGAATAGAGAGAAATGATGAAGGTCATCCCCTATGCTTTAGACGTAGGCTCTACAGTATGCTATGCTATGTACCGCACCTGAAGTGTGCCTTGCCATGAGTCAGTCAAGGGGTACGAGTGTGATCCAGGAATGGATCACATGAAAGTGGTCAAACTTATCCTTAGTAACTAGTTGACTAAGGAATTTTCTTGATTATGGAGGTGGTAAAAGAGTTCGTCGTAAAGGGTTACGTCGATGCAAACTTTAACACTAATCCGGATGACTGTGAGTAGTAAACCGGATTCGTGTAGTAGAGCAGTTGTTTGGAATAGCTCCAAGTAGCGCGTGGAAGCTGCATCTACAAGATGACATAGAGATTTTTAAAGCAAAAAAGGATCTGAAAGATTCAGACCCGTTGACTAATAACCTCTCTCACAAGCGAGATATGATCAAACCCCATGGGTGTTGGATTCATTACAATCACATAATGATGTGAACTAGATTATTGACTCTAGTGCAAGTGGGAGACTGTTGGAAATATACCCTAGAGGCAATAATAAAATGGTTATTATTATATTTCCTTGTTCATGATAATTGTCTATTGTTCATGCTATAATTGTATTAACTAGAAATCGTAATACATGTGTGAATACATAGCCCACAACATGTCCCTAGTGAGCCTCTAGTTGACTAGCTCGTTGATCAATAGATGGTTATGGTTTCCTGACCATGGACATTGGATGTCATTGATGACGGGATCACATCATTAGGAGAATGATGTGATGGACAAGACTCAATCCTAAGCATAGCACAAGATCGTGTAGTTCGTTTGCTAAAAGCTTTTCTAATGTCAAGTATCATTTCCTTAGACCATGAGATTGTGCAACTCCCGGATACCGTAGGAATGCTTTGGGTGTTCCAAACGTCACAACGTAACTGGGTGGCTATAAAGGTGCACTACAGGTATCTCCGAAAGTGTCTGTTGGGTTGGCACGAATCGAGACTGGGATTTGTCACTCCGTATGACGGAGAGGTATCTTTGGGCCCACTCGGTAATGCATCATCATAATGAGCTCAATGTGACTAAGTAGTTAGTCATGGGATCATGCATTATGGAACGATTAAAGTGACTTGCCGGTAACGAGATTGAACGAGGTATTGGGATACCGACGGCCAAATCTCGGGCAAGTAACGTACCAGTTGACAAAGGGAATTGTATACGGGATTGCTTGAATCCTTGACATCGTGGTTCATCCGATGAGATCATCATGGAACATGTGGGAGCCAACATGGGTATCCAGATCCCGCTGTTGGTTATTGGCCAGAGAGCTGTCTCAGTCATGTCTGCATGATTCCCGAACCCGTAGTGTCTACACACTTAAGGTTCGGTGACGCTAGAGTTGTTATGGGAATTAGTGTGCAGTTACCGAATGTTGTTCGGAGTCCCGGATGAGATCCCGGACGTAACGAGGAGTTCCGGAATGGTCCGGAGGTAAAGATTTATATATGGGAAGTCCTATTTTGGCCACCGGAAAATGTTCGGGATTTTTTCGGTATTGTACCAGGAAGGTTCTAGAAGGTTCCGGAGTGGGGCCCACCTGCATGGGGGGACCCACATTAACATGGGTAGTGGGGGCAAGGCCCCACACCCCTGGTCAAGGCGCACCAAGATCCCCCTTAGAAGGAATAAGTTCATATCCCGAAGGGATAAGATCAAGATCCCTAAAAAGGGGGGATAACAATCGGTGGGGAAGGAAATGATGGGATTTCTTTCTTCCCACCTTTGCCAACGCCCCAATGGACTTGGAGGGAAATAAACCAGCCCCCTACACCCCTATATATAGTGGGGAGGCGCATGGGAGCTTCACCCTTCCCCTGGCGCAGCCCTCTCCCTCCCCAACACCTCCTACTCCGTAGTAGTGCTTGACGAAGCTCTGCCGGAGAACTGCAAGCTCCACCACCACGCCGTCGTGCTGCCGGAGCTCTCCCTCAACTTCTCCTCTCCCCTTGCTGGATCAAGAAGGAGGAGACATCCCCGGGCTGTACGTGTGTTGAACGCGGAGGCACCGTTGTTCGGTGTTTAGATCGGATTCGGCCGCGATCTGAATCGCTTAGTGAATGACTCCACCGACCGCGTCCTTGCAACGCTTCCGCATCGCGATCTTCAAGGGTATGAAGATGCACTCCCCTCTCTCTCGTTGCTAGTTTCTCCATAATTTATCTTGGTGATGCGTAGAAAATTTTGAATTTCTTCTACGTTCCCAACACCTCAGGTGTCCGGCCAAGGAGTATGGGCCGGTTTGGATGGGCCATACAAGATAAAGCTGAAGATTATCCTTCGTGTCCGGATGGGACTTCTCAATATGCAGACGGCAAGAATAGAGTCTGGAAGCTTCCTTCCCTGATAAACCGATCTTGTACAGACCCTAGGCCCCTCTGGTGTGTATAAACTAGAGGGGTTAGTCCGTAGAGGCTATCTTCTTCACCATCATTGGAATTCTCATAGGCTAGACATCTAGGGTTAGCCACTACGATCTCGAGGTAGATCAACTCTTGTAATCTTCATACTCATTGAATATAATCAAGCAGGAGTAGGGTTTTACCTCCCTTCAAAGGGTCCGAACCTGGGTAAACACTGTGTCCCCTAGTCTCCTGTTACCATTGATCCTTAGACGCACAATTTGGGCCCCCCTACCCGAGATCTGCCAGTTTTGGCACCGACACCGGTCACATCCCAGTGTGGGATCTTTGGGTGTGAAACTTTTTCTTCGCGTGTGTCCCTTTGCGCCGTAACCATGGATAATCTTCATCATTTAACTGGATGCTCGGGTCAATATTCACTGTGAAGGGAGCAATTTCATGAAACTTTTCATAATCTTCTGACATGTCTGTCTTTTCATCCACTCCCACAATGTTTCTTTTCCCTAAAAGAACTATGTTGCGCTTTGGCTCATCGTGTGATGTATTCGCTTCCTTATCTTTTCTTTTTCTTGGCTTGGTAGACATGTCCTTCACATAGAAAACCTACGCCACATCATTGGCTAGGACGAATGGTTCGTCTGCGTACGCAAGATTGTTGAGATTCACTGTTGTCATTCCGTACAGCGGGTCTTCCTTTACGCCGCCTCCTGTCATATTGACCCATTTGCACCGAATGAATGGGACCTTCAAATCACTTCCATAGTCAAGTTCCCATATCTCCTCTATGTAACCATAGTATGTGTCATTTCCCCTACTGGTTGCTGCATTGAAGCGGACACCACTTTTTTGGTTGGTGCTTTTTTTATCTTGGGCAATCGTGTAAAATGTATTCCCATTTATCTCGTACTCTTTGAAAGTCATTAGATTCGAAGATGGTAACTGGGACATCAAGTACATGTCATCTTCAACAGCGTCGTCATGCATGGCACGTGTCTGCAACTAACCGATGAAAGTCCTCGTTTGTTCACGTGTAATCCAGTCTTCAGACTGCTCCGGGTATTTGGAGCTTAGAATATTCTTGTGTTCCTCCATATACGGAGTCATCAAGGTGGAATTTTGTAGAACTGTGTAGTGTGCTTCAGTGGGAGAATGCCTGTCCATACATATTATTTGATTCGGTCCTATTGTGCCATTTCCACCCAATCTGCCCTTATGCCGCGAGTCAGGAACACCAATCGGCTTAAGGTCAGGAATACAGTCAACACAAAACTCAATGAACTCCTCATTTTCATGGCCCTTGGAGCTGCTTCCTTCTGGCCTAGCACTGTTATGAACATAGTTCTTTAAGACTCCCATGAACCTCTCAAAGGGGAACATATTGTGTACAAATACAGGACCCAGAACGACAATCTCTTCGCATAGGTGAACTAGGGTATGATATTGAAGAAGGATGGTGGGAACACCAACTCGAAACCGACAAGACATTGCACCAAATCATTCTCCAACCTTGGTATGATCTCTGGATTGATTACCTTCTGAGAGATAGCATTGAGGAATGCACACATCTTCACAATGGCTAATCGAACGTTTTCCGGTAGAAGCCCTCAATGCAACCGGAAGCAGTCGCATCATAATCATGTGGCAGTCATGAGAATTTAGGTTATGAAACTTTTTCTCTGCCATATTTATTATTCCCTTTATATTCGACGTGAAGCTAGACGGGGCCTTCATACTGAGCAGCCATTCAAAGAAGATTTCCTTCTCTTCTTTGGTAAGAGCGTAGCTGGCATGACACTGATGTATGCCGTCCTTTCCGTGCATACATTGCTGGTCCTCCCATGCCTTTGGTGTATATTTTGTCTTCCCATACACGCCCAAGAAGCCAAGCAGGGTCACTCAAAGATTCTTCGTCACGTGCATCACGTTGATTGTAGAGCGGACCTCTAGGTCTTTCCAATAGGGTAGGTCCCAAAATATAGATTTCTTCTTCCACATGGGTGCGTGCCCGTCAGCGTCATTCAGAACAGATTGTCCGCCTGGACCCTTTCCAAAGATTACCTTCAAATCCTTGACCATATCAAGTACATCATCACCAGTACGGTGGAGAGGCTTCGTCCGATGATCTACCTCACCTTTGAAATGCTTGCCTTTCTTTCTTATGGGATGCCTGCTCGGAAGAAATTGACGATGTCCTAGGTACACTTTCTTCTTACAATTATACAAATATATACTGTCAATATCATCCAAACAGTGCATGCATGCGCGGTATCCCTTGTTTGTTTGTCCTAAAAGGTTACTGAGAGCAAGCCAATCATTGATGGTCACAAATAGCAATGCATGTAGGTCAAATTCCTCATGTGCGTGCTCATCCCACGCACGTACACCTTTTCATTCCATAGCTGTAAGAATTCTTAAACTAATGGCCTTAGGTACACATCAATGTCGTTGCCGTGTTGCTTAGGGCCTTGGATGAGCACTGGCATCATAATGAACTTCTGCTTCATGCACAACCAAGGAGGAAGGTTATACATACATAGAGTCATAGGCTAACTGCTATGATTGATGCTCTGCTCCCCAAAAGGATTAATGACATCTGCGCTTAGACCAAACCGTACGTTCCTCGCGTCACCTGCGAAGTCCTCCCAGTACTTTCTCTCTATTTTTCTCCACTGGGACCCGTCAGCGGGTACTCTCAACTTCCCGTCTTTCTTATGGTCTTCTCTGTGCCATCTCATCCACTTGGCATGCTCTTTGTTTTGGAACAAACGTTTCAACTGTGGTATTGTAGGAGCATACCACATCACCTTGGCAGGAATCTTCTTCCTAGGGCGCTCGCCCTCGACATCACCAGGCTCATAGCGACTGATCTTATAGCACAACGCACCGCATACCAGGCACACGTTCAAATCCTCGTACTCATCGCGGTAGAGGATGCAGTCATTAGGGCATGCATGTATCTTCTACACCTCTAATCCTAGAGGGCAGACAACCTTCTTTGCTTCATACGTACTCTCAGGCATTTTGTTGTCCTTTGGAAGCATCTTATTTAACATTATCAGCAACTTTCCAAATCCCTTGTCAGATACACCATTCTCTGCCTTCCATTGCAACAATTCCAGTGTGGTGCCCAGCTTATTCTGGAAAGCTTTGCAATTTGGGTACAACAATTTCTTGTGCTCCTCTAACATGCGCTGCAACTTCAGCCTCTCCTTCTCACTTGCGTAGTTTCTCTTCGCATCGGCAATGGATCGACCTAGATCATCAGCGGGCTCATCTGATGCCTCTTCTTCAGCTTCTTCCCGCATTCTGGCTCGACTTCTTCCCTCATTGTTGTACCATCATATTCAGGGAAGCCATGGCCAGGATAGCTGTCATCGTCCACTTCTTCTTCATTGTCTTCCACCATAACCCTCTTTCTCCGTGCTTGGTCCAAACATTATAGTGGGTCATGAAACCGGACTCAAACAGGTGGACGTGAATGGTTTTTGACTTAGAGTAATTCCAATCATTCTTATAGCCAACACATGGACAAGACATAAAACCATCCGCCCGCTTGTTTGCCTCAGCCGCAAGCACAAAAGTACGCACGCTATTAACGAACTGGGGAGAGCATCGGTTATCGTACATCCATTGCCGGCTCATCTTCATTACACAGCACCGAAAAGACCAAATTAATACAAGTTCATACATAAAGTTCCATACACACTTATTCTCATAAAACAACATACAATCTCTCCAGCTAAAGCATTTAAATGCAATAACAAATGCGATCAAGATGGCAACTAAGGTAACAATTGATCCAACAACATAATGATACCAAGCCTCACTATCAATGGCATATTTTCTAATCTTTCTAATCTTCCAGCGCATTTTCTCCATCTTGATCTTGTGATCATTGACGACATCGACAATATGCAACTTCTATTCCATCTTCTCGTCCTTGATTCTTTTCAATTTTTCTTTCAAATACTCATTTTCATTTTCAACTAAATTTAACCACTCGACAATAGGGTCGGTTGGAAATTTCTGGTTCACATACCTCCTAGATAAAAATATCTATGTCAACTTGATGGGCATAATTTTCCATAAACACGAAATGCAACAAATAGTTATAAAAGAGAATATACCACATCCGAATCATAAACCGAACGAGGGCCGACGGGGACGGATATCAAAACCATGGCACTATGTATAAGAAACAACGTACGGGTAAGATAATTATACAAGTAACTATATATCTAAATCACAAAAAAACATGATTCTTTCTATATAAAATATATAAGAACAAGAGGCTCACCACAAGGTGGTGCCGGTGACGGGACGGTGCGGGCGATCGACGGTGGTTAGGACGAAGATGGGAAGCCACTAAGTAAACCACACATACAGATGCAAACTAAGAGTTATTTTGAGCTCAAATTGCATATAAATCAAATAAACTACCACATATAATTCCTCCCAAATTACTAAAACCCACAAATTAATCACTATATAGAGCATTGCAAGAGCTAATCTAGCAATGAGAGATGAAAGGACAAAGTTGCTAACCTTTGTGATCACTTGAATGGATGGGGGCCTTCGAATCTTAACCAAATTTGGGCAAAATGTGTGATGAGCTTCAGGAAGAGGGGAAGAACGAAGATGAGAGGAAAGGAAAGGGGAAGAACGGAGAGCTCGGGCTAGACGAAGGGGTTTATATAGAGGCATCTTTAGTCCCGGTTGGTTATACAAACCGGGACTAAAGGTGCATCTCTAGTACCAGTCCGTGCCACAAACCGGGACTAAAGGTGTTGGTGGGGCCGCAGCCTGACACCAGCCTGCCACCACCTCTTTATTCCTGATTCGTGGCATGAACCGGTACTAAAGGTTTGCCACGAACCAGGACTAATGACTAGTGATGTCTACTACACAACCTTCTTCTTGTAGACGTTGTTGGGCCTCCAAGTGCAGAGGTTTGTACGACAGTAGCAAATTTCCCTCAAGTGGATGACCTAAGGTTTATCAATCCGTGGGAGGCGTAGGATGAAGATGGTCTCTCTCAAACAACCCTGCAACCAAATAACAAAGAGTCTCTTGTGTCCCCAACACACCCAATACAATGGTGAATTGTATAGGTGCACTGGTTCGGCGAAGAGATGGTGATACAAGTGCAATATGGATGGTAGATATAGGTTTTTGTAATATGAAATTATAAAAACAGCAAGGTAACTAATGATAAAAGTGAGCGAAAACGGTATTGCAATGCTCCGAAACAAGGCCTAGGGTTCATACTTTCACTAGTGCAAGTTCTCTCAACAATAATAACATAATTGGATCATATAACTATCCCTCAACATGCAACAAAGAGTCACTCCAAAGTCACTACTAGCGGAGAACAAACGAAGAGATTATTGTAGGGTACGAAACCACCTCAAAGTTATCCTTTCTGATCGATCTATTCAAGAGTCCATAGTAAAAGAACACGAAGCTATTCTTTTCGTTCAATCTATCCTAGAGTTCGTACTAGAATAACACCTTAAGATACAAATCAACCAAAACCCTAATGTCACCTAGATACTCCAATGTCACCTCAAGTATCCGTGGGTATGATTATACGATATGCATCACACAATCTCAGATTCATCTATTCAAACCAACACAAAGTACTTCAAAGAGTGCCCCAAAGTTTCTACCAGAGAGTCAAGACGAAACCGTGTGCCAACCCCTATGGATAAGTTCACAAGGTCACTGAACCCGCAAGTTGATCACGAAAACATACATCAGGTAGATCATGTGAATATCCCATTGTCACCACAGATAAGCACATGCAAGACATACATCAAGTGTTCTCAAATCCTTAAAGACTCAATCCGATAAGATAAGTTAAAAGGGAAAACTCAATCCATTACAAGAGAGTAGAGGGGGAGAAACATCACATGATCCAACTATAATAGCAAAGCTCGCGATACATCAAGATCGTGCCATATCAAGAACACGAGAGAGAGGGATCAAACACATAGCTACTGGTACATACCCTCAGCCCCGAGGGTGAACTACTCCCTCCTCATCATGGAGAGCGTCGGGATGGTGAAGATGGTCACCGGCGATGGATCCCCCCTCCGGCAGGGCACCGGAACAGGGTCCCGATTGGTTTTTTGGTGGCTACAGAGGCTTGCGGCGGCGGAACTCCCCATCTAGGTTATTTTCTGGAGGTTTCTGTATTTATAGGAATTTTGGCGAATGTCTCACGTTAGGGGGGTCTCCGAGGCGTCCACGAGATAGGGGCGCGTCCAGGGGGTGGGCGCCCCCCCCCCCTCGTGGGCAACCCGGGACTCTTCTGGCCCAACTCTTTTACTCTGGGGGCTTCTTTTGGTCCATAAAAAATCATCAAAAATTGGCACGTCAATTGGACTCCGTTTGGTATTCCTTTTCTGTAGAACTCAAAAACAAGGAAAAAACAGAAAATGGCACTGTGCTCTAGGTTAATAGGTTAGTCCCAAAAATCATATAAAATAGCATATAAATGCATATAAAACATCCTAGATGGATAATATAATAGCATGGAACAATCAAAAATTATAGATACGTTGGAGACGTATCAAGCATCCCCAAGCTTAATTCATGCTCGTCCTTGAGTAGGTAAATGATAAAAACAGAAATTTTGATGTGGAATGCTACCTAACATATTTATCCATGTAATCTTCTCTATTGTGGCAAGAATATTCAGATCCATAAGATTCAAAACAAAAGTTTAATATCGACATAAAAAAATAATACTTCAAGCATAATAACAAAGCAATTATGTCTTCTCAAAATAACATGGCCAAAGAAAGCTTATCCCTACAAAATCATATAGTTTGGCTATGCTCCATCTTCGTCACACAAAATATTCAAATCATGCACAACCCCGGTTTCAGCCAAGAAATTGTTTCATACTTTAGTATTTTCAATCTTTTTCAATCTTCACACAATACATGAGCATGAGCCATGGACATAGCACTATAGGTGGAATAGAATGGTGGTTGGGGAGAAGACAAAAAAGAGAAGATAGTCTCACATCAACTAGGCGTATGAACGGGCTATGGAGATGCCCATCAATAGATATCAATGTGAGTGAGTAGGGATTTCCATGCAATGGATGCACTAGAGCTATAAGTGTATGAAAGCTCAAAGGAAACTAAGTGGGTGTGCATCCAACTCGCTTGCTCACGAAGACCTAGGGCATTTTGAGGAAGCCCGTCATTGGAATATACAAGCCAAGTTCTATATTGAAAAATGCCCACTAGTATATGAAAGTGTCAACATAGGAGACTCTCTATCATGAAGATCATGGTGCTACGCTAAAGCAAAAGTGTGGTAAAAGGATAGTAACATTGTCCCTTCTCTCCTTTTCTCTTTTTTTGGTGGGCTTCTTTGGCCTCTGTTTTTTATTTGGGCTTCTTTGGCCTCTTTTATTTTTCCTAAAGTTCGGAGACTCATCCCAACTTGTGAGGGAATCATTGCTTCCATCATCCTTTCCTCACATGGGACAATGCTCTAATAATGAAGATCATCACGCTTTTATCTACTTACAACTCAAGAATCTTAGAACAAAATATGACTCTATGTGGATGCCTCCGGTGGTGTACCGGGATAATGAATCAAGAGTGACATGTATGAAAGAATTATGAATAGTGGCTTTGCCACAAATATGATATCAACTACATGATCATGCAAAGAAATATGACAATGGTGGAGCGTGTCATAATAAACATAACCGTGGAAAGTTGCATGGAAATATATCTCGGAATGGCTATGGAAATGCCATAATAGGTAGTTATGGTGTCTGTTTTGAGGAAGGTATATGGTGGGTGTATGGTACTGGCGGAAGTTGCGCGGTATTAGAGAGGCTGGCAATGGTAGAAGGGTGAGAGTGCGTATAATCCATGGACTCAACATTAGTCATAAAGAGCTCACATAATTATTGCAAAAATCTACAGTCATCAAAACAAAGTACTACACGCATGATCCTAGGGGAAGGGTTGGTAGGAGTTAACCATCGCCTGATCCCGACCTCCACTCATAAGGAAGACAATCAAAAAATAAATCATGCTCCGACTTCATGACATAACGGTTCACCATACGTGCATGCTACGGGAATCACAAACTTTAACACAAGTATCTCTCAAATTCAAAACTACTCACTAGCATGACTTAATATCATAATCTTCATATGTCAAAACAATCATAAAGAATCAAACTTCTCATATTATTCAATGCAGTTTATATGAAAGTTTTTATTATATCCCCCTTGGATGCCTATCATATTAGGACTAAATTCGTAACCAAAGAAAATTACCATGTTGTTCTAAAGACTCTCAAAATAATATAAGTGAAGCATGAGAGTTCATCTATTTCTTCAAAATAAAACCACTGTCGTGCTCTAAAAAGATATAAGTGAAGCACTAGAGCAAACGACAAACTAGTCCAAAAGATATAAGTGAAGATCAATGAGTAGTTGAATAATTATGTAACTATGTGAAGACTCTCTAACATTTAATAATTTCAAATCTTGGGATATTATTCAAACAGCAAGCAAAACAAAATAAAACAAAATGACACTCCAAGCAAAACACATATCATGTGGTGAATAAAAATATAGCTCCAAGTAAAGTTATCGATGAATGAAGACGAAAGAGGGGATGCCATCCGGGGCATCCCCAAGTTTAGGCTCTTGGTTGTCCTTGAATATTACCTTGGGGTGCCTTGGGCATCCCCAAGCTTAGGCTCTTGCCACTCCTTATTCCATAGTCCATCGAATCTTTACCCAAAACTTAAAAACTTCACAACACAAAACTCAAGAGAAAACTCTTAAGCTCCGTTAGTATAAGAAAATAAATCACCACTTTTCGTACTGTTGTGAACTAATTCTAAATTCATATTGGTGTAATATCTACTGTATTCCAACTTCTCTATGGTTCATACCCTCCGATATTACTCATAGATTCATCAAAATAAGCAAACAACACATAGAAAACAGAATATGTCAAAAACCGAACAGTCTGTAGTAATCTGTAACTCTCGAATACTTATGTAAATCCACAAATACTACCAAATTAGGAAACCCTGTGAAATTTGTTTACCAATCCAAATCAAAAAGAATCAGACCAAAATCACGTTTCTGTGAATTATCATAACTAATTTACTGGGCGCAAAAGTTTCTGATTTTCAGCAGGATCAACACAACTATCACCGTAAGCTATCCTAAATGTCTTACTTGGAACTTTATTGAAACAAAAGCTACAAAACATGATTAATACAGTAGCATAATCATGTGGACACACAAAAATAGTAAGGGTAAATATTGGGTTGTCTCCAAACAAACGCTTCTCTTTAATGCCTTTCTAGCTAGGCATGATGATGACAATGATGCTCACATAAAATATAAGAATTGGAACATAACGGGAGCATCATGAAGCATATGACTAGCACATTTAAGCCTAACCCACTTCCTATGCATAGGGATTTTGTGAGCAAACAACTTATGGGAACAAGAATCAACTAGCATAGGAAGGTAAAACAAGCATAGCTTCAAGATTTTCAACACATAGAGAGGAAACTTGATATTATTGCAATTCCTACAAGCATATGTTCCTCCCTCATAAAAAATTTCAGTAGCATCATGAATGAATTCAACAATATAACCATCACATAAAGCATTATTTTCATGATGCACAAGCATATAAATTTTACTACTCTCCACATAAGCAAACTTCTTCTCATGAATAGTAGTGGGAGCAAACTCAACAAAATAACTATCATGTGAAGCATAATCGAATTGAAAATTAAAATCATGATGACAAGTTTCATGGTTATGTCTATTCTTTATGGCATACGTATCATCACAATAATCATCATAAATAGGAGGCATGCTTTCATCATAATAAATTTGCTCATCAAAACATGGGGGACAAAAAATATCATATTCATCAAACATAGCATCCCCAAGCTTGTGGCTTTGCATATCATTAGCATCATGGGTATTCAAAGAATTCATACTATTGCAATCATGCTCATCATTCACATATTTTATGCCAAGCATTATATGTAATTCTTCTTCTAGTACTTGAGCACAATTTTTGAAATCCTTATTTTCACGGAAGACATTAAAAAGATGAAGCATATAAGGTGCCCTCAATTCCATTTTTTTGTAATTTTCTTTTATAGACTAAACTAGAGATAAAACAAGAAACAAAAAGATTTGATTGCAAGATCTAAAGATATACCTTCAAGCACTCACCTCCCCGGCAACGGCGCCAGAAATGAGCTTGATGTCTACTACACAACCTTCTTCTTGTAGACGTTGTTGGGCCACCAAGTGCAGAGGTTTGTAGGACAGTGGCAAATTTCCATCAAGTGGATGACCTAAGGTTTATCAATCCGTGGGAGGCGTAGGATGAAGATGGTCTCTCTCAAACAACCCTACAACCAAATAACAAAAAGTCTCTTTTGTACCCAACACACCCAACACAATGGTGAATTGTATCGGTGCACTAGTTCGGCGAAGAGATGGTGATACAAGTGCAATATGGATGGTAGATATAGGTTTTTGTAATCTGAAATTATAAAAACAGCAAGGTAACTAATAATAAAAGTGAGCGAAAACGGTATTGCAATGCTTCGAAACAAGGCCTAGGGTTCATACTTTCACTAGTGCAAGTTCTCTCAACAATAATAACATAATTGGATCATATAACTATCCCTCAACATGCAACAAAGAGTCACTCCAAAGTCACGAATAGCGGAAAACAAACGAAGAGATTATTGTAGGGTACGAAACCACCTCAAAGTTATCCTTTCTGATCGATCTATTCAAGAGTCCATAGTAAAATAACACGAAGCTACTGTTTCCATTCAATCTATCCTAGAGTTCGTACTAGAATAACACCTTAAGATACAAATCAACCAAAACCCTAATGTTACCTAGATACTCCAATGTCACCTCAAGTATCTGTGGGTATGATTATACGATATGCATCACACAATCTCAGATTCATCTATTCAAACCAACACAAAGTACTTCAAAGAGTGCCCCAAAGTTTCTACCGGGGAGTCAAGACGAAAACGTGTGCCAACCCCTATGCATAAGTTCACAAGTGTTGGAAATATGCCCTAGAGGCAATAATAAAATGGTTATTATCATATTTCCTTGTTCATGATAATTGTCTATTGTTCATGCTATAATTGTGTTATCCGGAAATCGTAATACATGTGTGAATATATAGACCACAACACGTCCCTAGTGAGCCTCTAGTTGACTAGCTCATTGATCAATAGATTGTCATGGTTTCCTGACTATGGACATTGGATGTCATTGATAACGGGATCACATCATTAGGAGAATGATGTGATGGACAAGACCCAATCCTAAGCATAGCACAAGATCCCGTAGTTCGTTTCGCTAGAGCTTTTCCAAATGTCAAGTATCATTTCCTTAGACCATGATATTGTGCAACTCCCGAATACCGTAGGAGTGCTTTGGGTGTGCCAAATGTCACAACGTAACTGGGTGGCTATAAAGGTGCACTACGGGTATCTCCGAATGTGTCTGTTGGATTGGCATGAATCGATACTGGGATTGGTCACTCCGTATGACGGAGAGGTATCTCTGGGCCCACTCGGTAATGCATCATCATAATGAGCTCAATGTGACCAAGTGTCTGGTCACGGGATCATGCATTATGGTACGAGTAAAGTGACTTGCCGGTAACGAGATTAAACGAGGTATTGGGATACCGACGATCGAATCTCTGGCAAGTA
This sequence comes from Triticum dicoccoides, assembly GCF_002162155.2. NCBI lineage: Eukaryota > Viridiplantae > Streptophyta > Magnoliopsida > Poales > Poaceae > Triticum > Triticum dicoccoides. Next base: position 443,702,971 of record NC_041391.1, on the reverse strand, counting down.
ACGTACCGATTGACAAAGGGAATTGTATACAGGATTGATTGAATCCTCGACATCGTGGTTCATCCGATGAGATCATCGAGGAGCATGTGGGAGCTAACATGGGTATCCAGATCCCGCTATTGGTTATTGACCGGAGAGGCGTCTTGATCATGTCTGCATGTCTCCCGAACCCGTAGGGTCTACACACTTAAGGTTCGGTGATGCTAGGGTTGTTGAGATATTAGTATGCAGTAACCCGAAAGTTGTTCGGAGTCCAGAATGAGATCCCGGATGTCACGAGGAGTTCTGAAATGGTCCGGAGGTGAAGATTTATATATATAGGAAGTTCAGTTTCGGCCATCGGGAAAGTTTCAGGGGTCACCGGTATTGTACCGGGACCACCGGAAGGGTCCCGGGGGTCCACCGGGTGGGGCCACCTATCCCGGAGGGCCCCATGGGATGAAGTGGGAGGGGAACCAGCCCTTGGTGGGCTGGTGCGCCCCCCCTTGGGCCCCCCTGCGCCTAGGGTTGGAAACCCTAGGGGTGGGGGGCCTCACTTGCCTTGGGGGGCAAGCCACCCCCTTGGCCGCCGCCCCCCCTTGGAGATTGGATCTCCTAGGGCCGGCGCCCCCCCTAGGGGTCCTATATATAGTGGGGGGAAGGGAGGGCAGCCACACCCTAGCCCCTGGCACCTCCCTCTCCCTCCCGTGACACCTCTCCCTCTCGCTGTGCTTGGCGAAGCCCTGCCGAGATCGCTACTGCATCCACCACCACGCCGTCGTGCTGCTGGATCTCCATTAACCTCTCCTTCCCCCTTGCTGGATCAAGAAGGAGGAGACGTCTTCCCAACCATACGTGTGTTGAACGCGGAGGTGACATCCGTTCGGCGCTAGGATCTCCGGTGATTTGGATCACGACGAGTACGACTCCCTCAACCCCGTTCTCTTGAACGCTTCCGTGCGCGATCTACAAGGGTATGTATATGTACTCCTCTCTCTCGTTGCTAGATCACTCCATAGATTGATCTTGTTGAAGCGTAGAAAATTTTTATTTTCTGCAACGTTCCCCAACAGTTGTATCAAAGCTAGGTCTATGCATAGTTACTATGCACGAGTAGAACACAAACTTTTTGTGGGCGTAGATGTTGTCAATTTTCTTGCCACTACTAGTCTTATCTTGCTTCGGCGGCATCATGGGATGAAGTGGCCCGGACCGACCTTACACGTACGCTTACGTGAGACAGGTTCCACCGACTGACATGCACTAGTTGCATAAGGTGGCTAGCGGCTGTCTGTCTCTCCCACTTTAGTTGGAGCGGATTTGATGAAAAGGGTCCTTATGAAGGGTAAATAGAAATTGGCATATCACGTTGTGGTTTTACGTAGGTAAGAAACGTTCTTGCTAGAAACCTATAGAAGCCACGTAAAAACTTGCAACAACAATTAGAGGACGTCTAACTTGTTTTTGCAACATATGCCTTGTGATGTGATATGGCCAAAAAGGATGTGTTGAATGATATATGTGATGTATGAGATTGATCATGTTCTTTTAATAGGAATCACGACTTGCATGTCGATGAGTATGACAACCGGCAGGAGCCATAGGAGTTGTCTTTATTTTTTGTATGACCTGCATGTCATTGAATAATGCCATGTAAATTACTTTACTTTATTGCTAAACGCGTTAGCCATAGAAGTAGAAGTAATCGTTGGCGTGACAACTTCATGAAGACACGATGATGGAGATCATGATGATGGAGATCATGGTGTCTTGCCAGTGATGAAGATGATCATGGCGCCCCGAAGATGGAGATCAAAGGAGCAATATGATATTGGCCATATCATGTCACTATTTGATTGCATGTGATGTTTATCATGTTTTACATCTTATTTGCTTAGAACTACGGTAGCTTAAATAAGATGATCCCTCATAATAATTTCAAGAAAGTGTTCCCCCTAACTGTGCACCATTGCGAAGGTTTGTTGTTTCGAAGCACCACGTGATGATCGGGTGTGATAGATCCTAACGTTCGAATACAACGGGTGTAAGCCAGATTTACACACGCAATACACTTAGGTTGACTTGACGAGCCTAGCACGTACAGACATGGCCTCGAAACACGGAAGACCGAAAGGTCGAGCATGAGTCGTATAGAAGATACGATCAACATGAAGATGTTCATCGATGATGACTAGTCCATCTCACCTGATGATCGGACACGGCCTAGTTGACTCGGATCATGTTTCACTTAGATGACTAGAGGGATGTCTGTCTGAGTGGGAGTTCATTGAATAATTTGATTAGATGAACTTAATTATCATGAACATAGTCTAAAAATCTTTACAATATGTCTTTTAGATCAAATGGCCCACACTAATGTTGCCCTCAACTTCAACATGTTCCTAGAGAAAACCAAGCTGAAAGATGATGGCAGCAACTATACGGACTGGGTCTGGAACCTGAGGATCATCCTCATAGCTGCAAAGAAAGATTAGGTCCTAGAAGCACCGCTAGGTGAAGCACCCATCCCATAGAACCAAGATGTTATGAACGCTTGGCAGTCTCGTGCTGATGATTACTCCCTCGTTCAATGAGGCATGCTTTACAGCTTAGAACCGGGGCTCCAAAAGTGTTTTGAGCAACACGGAGCATATGAGATGTTCGAAGAGCTGAAAATGGTTTTCCAAGCTCATGCCCGGGTCGAGAGATATGAAGTCTCCGACAAGTTCTTCAGTTGTAAGATGGAGGAAAATAGTTCTATCAGTGAGCACATACTCAAGATGTCTGGGTTGCACAACCGCTTGACTCAGCTAGGAGTTAATCTCCCGGATGACGCGGTTATTGACAAAATCCTTCAGTCGCTTCCACCGAGCTACAAGAGCTTTGTGATGAACTTCAATATGCAGGGGATGGAAAAGACCATTCCTGAGGTATATTCAATGCTGAAATCAGCGGAGGTAGAGATCAAAAAGGAACATCAAGTGTTGATGGTGAATAAAACCACTAAGTTCAGGAAAGGCAAGGGTAAGAAGAACTTCAAGAAGGACGGCAAGGGAGTTGCCGTGCCCGGTAAGCCAGTTGCCATGAAGAAGTCAAAGAATGGAGCCAAGACTGAGACTGAGTGCTTTTATTGCAAGGGAAGTGGTCACTGGAAGCGGAACTGCCCCAAGTACTTAGCGGACAAGAAGGCCGGCAACACCAAAGGTATATGTGATATACATGTAATTGATGTGTACCTTACCAGTACTCGTAGTAGCTCCTGTGTATTTGATACTGGTGCGGTTGCTCACATTTGTAACTCAAAGCAGGAGCTGCAGAATAAGCGGATACTGGCGAAGGACGAGGTGACGATGCGCGTCGGGAATGGTTCCAAGGTCGATGTGATCGCCGTCGGCATGCTACCTCTACATTTACCTACAGGATTAGTTTTAAACCTCAATAATTGTTATTTAGTGCCAGCTTTGAGCATGAACATTGTATCTGGATCTCGTTTGATACAAGATGGCTACTCATTTAAATCCGAGAATAATGGTTGTTCTATTTATATGAGAGATATGTTTTATGGTCATGCCCCGCTGGTCAATGGTTTATGCTTAATGAATCTCGAATGTGACGTTACACATATTCATAGTGTGAATACCAAAAGATGTAAGGTTGATAACGATAGTCATACTTGTGGCACTGCTGCCTTGGTTACATTGGTGTCAAGCGCATGAAGAAGCTCCATGCTAATGGACTTTTAGAGTCTTTAGATAATGAATCGTTTGACACATGTGAACCATGCCTCATGGGCAAAATGACCAAGACTCCGTTCTCCGGAACAATGGAGCGAGCAACCAACTTATTGGAAATCATACATACTGATTTGTGCAGTCCAATGATCGTTGAGGCTCGCGGAGGCTATCGTTATGTTCTCGCTCTCACTGATGACTTGAGTAGATATGAGTATGTCTACTTGATGAAACACAAGTCTGAGACCATTGAAAAGTTCAAGGAATTTCAGAATGAGGTAGAGAATCAATGTGACCGAAAGATAAAGTCCTTACGATCAGATCGTGGGGGAGAATATTTAAGTAACAAATTTGGTACGCACTTAAGGAAATGTGGAATCGTTTCACAACTCACGCCGCCTGGAACACCTCAGCGTAACGGTGTGTCCGAACGTCGTAATCGCACTCTATTGGATATGGTGCGATCTATGATGTCACTTACCGATTTACCGCTATCATTTTGGGGATACGCTCTAGAGACAGCTACATTCACTTTAAATAGGGCACCGTCTAAATCTGTTGGGATGACACCGTATGAATTGTGGTTTGGGAAGAAACCTAAGCTGTCATTTCTAAAAGTTTGGGGATGCGATGCTTATGTCAAGAAACTTCAACCTGAAAAGCTCGAACCCAAGTCGGAAAATGCGTCTTCATAGGATACCCTAAGGAAACCATTGGGTATACCTTCTACCTCAGATCCGAAGGCAAGATCTTTGTTGCCAAGAATGGGTCCTTTCTGGAGAAAGAGTTTCTCTCAAAAGAAGTAAGTGGGAGGAAAGTGGAACTTGATGAAGTACTACCTCTTGAACCGGTAAGTAGCGCAGCTCAGGAAGATGTTCCTCTGGTGCCTGCACCGACTAGAGAGGAAATTAATGATGATGATCAAGGCACTTCGGATCAAGTTGCTACTAAACTTCATAGGTCCATGAGGACACATTCCACACCAGAGTGGTATGGCAACCCTGTCCTGGAAATCATGTTGTTGGACAACGGTGAACCATCGAACTATGAAGAAGCAATGGTGGGCCTAGATTCCAACAAATGGCTTGAAGCCATGCAATCCAAGATAGGATCCATGTATGAAAACAAAGTGTGGACTTTGACAGACTTGCCCGATGATCGGCGAGCGATAGAAAACAAATGGATCTTTAAGAAGAAGACGGACGCGGATGGTAATGTTACCATCTATAAAGCTCGACTTGTCGCAAAGGGTTATCGACAAGTTCAAGGGGTTGACTATGATGAGACTTTCTCTCCCGTAGCGAAGCTGAAGTCCGTCCGGATCATTTTAGCAATTGCCGCATACTATGATTATGAGATATGACAAATGGACGTCAAAACGGAATTCCTTAACGGCCATCTTAAGGAAGAACTGTATATGATGCAGCCGGAGGGTTTTGTCGATCCTAAGAATGCTAACAAGGTATGCAAGCTCCAGCGCTCCATCTATGGGCTGGTGCAAGCATCTCGGAGTTGGAACATTCACTTTAATGAAATGATCAAAGCGTTTGGGTTTATTGTAACGCCCCGGATTCGATGCACCAGATGTCATTCAGTTATTCGCCGTTGTTGCCATGTCATTTGCTTGCGTGTTGTATTTTGTCATGTCATCATCTGCATTCCATCCGCATGTTTTTCAAAACTTGCATCCGTTCGGGTTCTCCCGGTTCTCTCCATTGTCCGTTCGGAGTCCGGACCTCTCGCGCGCGCCCGTCGCCCCTCTCAGACCTTGTTTTCATGTGCGGGTGTTAAACATTCTCGGAATGGACCAAGTCTTGCCAAGCGTCCTTGGTATACCACCGGTAGACCGCCTGTCAAGTTTCGTGCCATTTGGAGGTCGTTTGATACTCCAACGGTTAACCGCGTAGCCCGAAACCCCCCTTTCTCTTTGCAGCCCAACACCCTTCCAAACTGGCCCAAAACCCATCTAACTCCCCTCCATGCTCTCGGTCGTTCGATCACGATCGCGTGGCCGAAAACCGCTCCTCATTTGGACTCTCCTAGCTCCCAGAATCTATATATATGCCCCTCCCCCCGAAATTCGCAGATGAATCCCCCGAAACCCTAGCTTCTTCCTCCTCCCGCCGACGGACACGTCCACCCGCCGCCCGGACATGTCCGCCACCGCCCCCGCGCCCAATCCCGACGTGCCACGTGTCCCAGCGCCACCCACCGCCGCCGCGGCCCGAGGAAGCCCAGATCGGGCCCGCCCCAGGCCAGGTCGGGCCCGCCACCGCCCGGATCCCGCCG
>NC_041391.1:443687001-443696533 GCF_002162155.2 Triticum dicoccoides | reverse complement strand
GTCCAGGCTCCGCGCCGCCGCCTGGCGTCCCTCGCCCCCTCCCGCCCAGTGGCCGCGCCGCCCGGCCGCGCCCCGCGCCGGCCGCCGGAGGTCCTCCGCCGCCCGCGTCGTCCCCGCCGCGCCTCGCCGGCCCCGCGCCGCTGCCGGCCCCGCCGCCCCGACCTCGCCGCTACTTCGCCTCGGCTTCCGTGCGCTCGCCGGAGCCGGATCCAACCCTGGTGGGACGAGATCCACCAGTCCCGGAACCAAACGCGTGCCCCCGTCCCGGATCCCTCCGTCCCGTCCACGTTTTCGCGAGGTTGATTTTTCTGCTAAGTCCCCGAATCTGTGACATTATCATGTCATGTTCATCGCATCGTACTCTGCATCCGTAGCTCCGTTTTGTGCGTGTAATATGTTAAATTGTTCGGCTCAATGACTACATCATTTCACTCAATTGCATCACTTTCATTTGATCTCATCTTGACGCCTGAATCATCGTTGCGAGAGTGCTTCATAATGTTTTCTGCTGTCTATTAACAGAACATGCTCATTTGTCATTTTTGCCATGATTAATGTATGCATCCTATGAGGTTGATGTCTACATGTGTTTTGGTCTATGTCATGTCTTCTTTATAGAGTTGCTTACCATGTATTTTTGTGATCAATGTGGTGACTAGCACAAGCATGCAAACTAGGCTTCGTAATGTTGCTGATTTCAGTCCCTGTTCTGCTGTTATTTTGATGCCATGTAAACTTGATGCTACAGAGAGATCCATGCATATTTTGAGATACTTCATTAAGAATGTTTTGAACATTAGGTTATTGTATATCCATTCATGCCCCTGTTTGCAATTATAGAGTAGTCTAGCATGTCATTTTAGTGCTCTACTTTTGCTTCAAAATGTTTCCTAGCAGATTGTTTACATGTTATTCAATTTTGCCAAGGTTGTTGTAGTTGATCCTTGCATGCTATGAACTTGTTCTTGCATTGGTTTGTTTCATAAACATGTCTTCTTGCTGATGCTATGCTTGTCTTGTCATGCAATGACTTGTGGTGAGTGAATCAAGGTTGTTAAGTCGGATACTTGTTGCTGTTTTGCTAGGCTGAATCTGTTATCTCGTGATGCTATGTAAACCTGCTGCTACTAGTCATTCTATGCATAATCTGGAGATGTTCACTAAGAGTGTTTTGTTCTTCATGTCATGCTCTATCTATTCATGCCCCTGGTTGCATTTATAGCCTGCTGTAGCTTGTTGTTTCCTTGCTCCAAACTTGCTAAATAATATTGCTGTCAGCCTATTAACATTAAGTTCAGTTGTTGCCATGATTGTTGTTAGTGATCCATGTACCCTATGAACTTGCTATTGCCATGCTTAGCTCCACAAACATGTCTTCTTACTGTTGGTTGCCTTGCCATGCCATGTATTGCTCTGTGATGAGTGGTACAAGCTCACCAACATGCCTACTTATCGTTGTTTCTGCCATGCCTGTTTGCTGAATCTGTAATATAACTTGCCATGTTTACATGGGTGCCATCATTTCTTCTGATCCTTTTGGGCTCATGATCAGTAAAGGACTTTTGTTCTATGCATTTAGTAGTATCATGCCATGCCTTTGTTTGCCATGATAAGTTCCTGTAACATGTGGTTGGTAGCTCTGAACATTGTAACATGATGTTATTTTCTGCAAAGTCTGAACTGTTATTATTTGCAATCTTGCCATGTGTGTTTGAGCATGTTCTAGTGATTTCTGGAGATAGATCAGTGTTCATGTTTTGTTATGCATTACCTGTACATCATGTCCATGCCTTTTGTTTTTGTGTTGAGGTGTTGTAGCATGTTGTTTTGATGCTTGCAAGGTGCCTAGTTGCTGTTTTGGACAGATTGTTGCTATAACTTGTTTCATGTGTGTGTGTTGAACCGTTGCTCCGTTTTGAGTGTGCTTTATATGAAACTTGCTTAGAATTGCATGTAGCTTCATATTATCATGTTGCATCCTTGTTTTGAGGTGCTTGCTTGATGTTTGTATGCATTGTGCATCAATGCCATGTTTAACTTGTTTTGCTCATATCTTCTAAGCCGTAGCTCCGAATTAAATGAACTTTATATGTAACTTGACTAGAATTTCGTGTAGATCATCTTGATGCGTCTTAACTTGCTGTTTAACAACTTGAACATAAGGTTTATTCAGATCTGGACCAGTTTCAGAATTTGCATATGAGGACTTACCGGAATTGTTATATGTTGTTCCCGGCCTCATTTAAACTTGCATTGATGTGTTGCTCTTGTTTGCATCATCTCTTGCCATGAGTAGCTTCATGTAATCTTGTCTTGCATCATACTTGTTTGTGCATCATGTCATGTTCATGTGTGGTGTGTTTACCTTGTTGTGTGCTTCTTCTCGATAGTTCCTGTTTCGTTGCGATCGTGAGGATTCGTTCGTCTACGCTTGGTTCGGCTTCATCCGTTCATCTTCTTCATGGACTCGTTCTTCTTCCTTGTGGGATTTCAGGCAAGATGACCGCTATCCTGGATCTCACTACTATCATTGTTATGCTAGTTGCTTCGTTATATCGCTATGCTGCGTTACCTATCTTTTGCTCATCAAGCCTCCCAAATTGCCATGAACCTCTAACCTTTGACACCCTTCCTAGCAAACCATTGCTTGGCTATGTTACCGCTTTGCTCAGCCCCTCTTATAGCGTTGTTAGTTGCAGGTGAAGTTGAAGATTGCTCCATGGTGGACAGGATTTTGGTTGGGATATCACAATATCTCTTATATTATTAATGCATCTATATACTTGGTAAAGGGTGGAAGGCTCGGCCTTATGCCTGGTGTTTTGTTCCACTCTTGCCGCCCTAGTTTCTGTCATACCTGTGTTATGTTCCCGGATTTTGCGTTCCTTACGCGGTCGGGTGATTTATGAGACCCCCTTGACAGTTCGCTTTGAATAAAACTCCTCCAGCAAGGCCCAACATTGGTTTTACCATTTGCCTCACCACCACCTATATTTCCCTTGGGAGTAATTAACCCAACGGTCATCTTTATTTTAGCCCCCCCCCCCGGGCCAATGCTTGTCTAAGTGTTGGTCCAAACTAGAGCATCGTGCGGGGCCATCCCTTGGCAACTTGGGTTACGTTGGTTCCTGTACGCTTCGCTCATCCGGTGTGCCCTGAGAACGAGATATGTGCAGCTCCTATCGGGATTTGTCGGCACAGCGGGCAGTCTTGCTCGTCTTGTTTTGCCTTTGTCGAAATGTCTTGTAAACCGAGATTCCGAGTCTGATCGGGTCTTCCTGGGAGAAGGTATATCCTTCGTTGATCGCGAGAGCTTATGATGGGCTAAGTTGGGACACCCCTACAGGGTATAATCTTTCGAAAGCCGTGCCTGCAGTTATAGGCAGATGGGAATTTGTTAATGTCCGATTGTAGATAACTTGACACCAGATCCGAATTAAAACGCATCAACCGTGTGTGTAGCCGTGATGGTCTCTTTTCGGCGGAGTCCGGGAAGTGAACACGGTTTTGGGTTATGTTTGACGTAAGTAGGAGTTCAGGATCACTTCTTGATCATTGCTAGCTTCACGACCATTCCGCTTGCTCTCTTCTCGCTCTTATTTGCGTATGTTAGCCACCATATATGCTTAGCCGCTGCTGCAACCTCACCACTTTACTCCTTCCTTTCCCATTAAGCTTTGCTAGTCCTGATACCCATGGTAATGGGATTGCTGAGTTCTCGTGGCTCACAGATTACTACAACAACAGTTGCAGGTACAGGTTGTGCGATGATCATGACGCGAGAGCGATGTTTGCTTGTCTTGGAGTTCTTCTTCTGCTTCTTCTTCGATCAGGGGACAGGCTCCAGGTCGGCAGCCTGGGCTAGCAGGGTGGATGTCGTTTAAATTCTTGTTTGTTTTTCATCCGTAGTCGGATGATGCTCTTATGTATTGTGATGTTGTATTCGTGTGGCATTGTTTGCCTTATGTATGTATCCCCATCTATTATGTAATATTGATGTAATGATATCCACCTTGCAAAAGCGTTTCAATATGCGGGTCTATCCTTGGTGGGACCTTCGAGTTTCTTTTGGATAGGGTCGCATATTGGGCGTGACAATCCTTTTCAACGGTGTTATCTCTTTAGTGGGCCCTAACCCACAGGTCTTTTCCCAGGATCTTACCTGACTCTTCTGATTTCCCGAAGCTATTCTCAAATCCTTTTGAAGTGTGATGTAAGTATGATTTTCATCAGTCAGATCTTTTCCAAGATCGTTTTCAAATTCTTTTCATTGTTGACTCAACCTCTTCGCTTGTCATTCTCCCGGAGTATCTCAGTAATTTTGTTGGTGTTCTTCATCGTCATTTGAAGATCGAAGAAGAGTTTTACCTCTCAATCTTGTCTGTTCTCTCAAAGATTCGTGGCTCTAGCTTCATATTATCCTCTCGAATTATTCCATTCGTCAGATAATTCTTTTCTACCCATCCAGAGTATTTCAGGAGTTGATTTCTGTTTCTTTTCACTGGAGGCCATTGTTCCAGAAGAATTCTTCGTCCTCACATTTCAGCTACCGTTATCCAATTATTCCGGTGCTTCTATCAAGTGTTCTTTAATCGGCTCATGATCTCTTTGTTCTTTTGCATCTAAATCCCCCTAGCATATTGGTTCTTCTAATTCTTCCCGGTGATTCATTGTCTTTCATCAATCATTTTCTAATTCTTACGGTGGTTCTTTCAGATTCTTTTTCCATGATTATCATTTCAATCCATTCCTTCTTTCAATCCTACCGGTGGTTCATGAAGAATTTCTCAAGTTTTCCGCCATATTCCCCTTAATCTTTTTGTCAAGAAGAATAAGTAGTATGCAAAATCCATTACTTGTCATCAATTTTAATTTGATGAAGGATAAGTATACAATAAATCTTATTCTTATTTCATCCAAGTGAGTAATCCTTTCCTTCGGAGTTTGTTCTTGATGAATAAATTCTAGTTCCAAGTGTTTTCATCTTTTCTTTTCCGGAGTTCAAACTTCCTCGGCCATTTCGTCGGAACCTCCATCTAAATCATTGCAAGGCTTTAATCTTATCCATTCCATCCTTCAGTTTTATCTCATCATCCTTTTGTCACCGGAGTTCTTCATGGTGGTTCTTCATGATTTAATCTGTTCTTCAAGAGTTCATCAAGTATCTTTTCTTCTCAAGTCTCGGAGCGCAAATAATTCTTCATTTTCTTTTGAAGTGAAGTTTTGCATTTCTTCGTTCTTCTAAGTTATCAAATCATTTCCGTTCGTGGCCGGAGATCACCTCATAATTTTGAGATGTTACCTATAAGACCACAACAAGCTTATTCTTTCGTTGTTGTTTTTTCTCAACAACTCCATTCAATCTTCCCTTCTAAGTTCTTTTCATTCAACTCTTTCAATTCTTCCGGAGGCATTGCATTTCTCTTCTCGCCAAGTTTCATTCCATCTTCTCAAGTTCGTGTTCTATTCCTCCATGTTTCAGCCGGAGTGCTACCTAAATTCTTCCATCCTTATGCTTTTCCTATCTTGTACTAACCGGAGTCGTTTCATAGTCTATCTGATTCCGTGAGCCTTCGATTCTCGCCATTCTCGTCGTTCCTCTCTTCTTCTCGAGTGATCTCGATTCTTTGCTTCTTCTCTTGAGTTTTTGTTTCACCTCATCCCTTTTCCTTTCCGTCTCGGTCCTAAGATCTCGGGACGAGATCTCTTGTTAGTGGAGGAGTGTTGTAACGCCCCGGATTCAATGCGCCAGATGTCATTCAGTTATTCGCCGGCGTTGCCATGTCATTTGCTTGCGTGTTGTATTTTGCCATGTCATCATCTGTATTTCATCCGCATGTTTTTCAAAACTTGCATCCGTTCGGGTTCTCCCGGTTCTCTCCGTTGTCCGTTCGGAGTCCAGACCTCTCGCATGCACCCGTCGCCCCTCTCAGACCTTGTTTTCATGTGCGGGTGTTAAACATTCTCGGAATGGACTGAGTCTTGCCAAGCGGCCTTGGTATACCACCGGTAGACCGCCTGTCAAGTTTCGTGCCATTTGAAGGTCGTTTGATACTCCAACGGTTAACCGCGTAGCCCGAAACCCCCCTTTCTCTTTGCAGCCCAACACCCTTCCAAACTGGCCCAAAACCCATCTAACTCCCCTCCATGCTCTCGGTCGTTCGATCACGATCGCATGGCCGAAAACTGCTCCTCATTTGGACTCTCCTAGCTCCCAGAATCTATATATATGCCCCTCCCCCCGAAATTCGCGGATGAATCCCCCGAAACCCTAGCTTCTTCCTCCTCCCGCCGACGGACACGTCCACCCGCCGCCCGAACATGGCCGCCACCGCCCCCGCGCCCAATCCCGATGTGCCACGTGTCCCAGCGCCACCCACCGCCGCCGCGGACCGAGGGAGCCCAGATCGGGCCCGCCGCCGCCCGGATCCCGCCGCCGCCGCTTCGTGCGCCGCCGCAGCCCGTCGCCGTCCGCCGCCGACCAGGCGTCGTGCCGCCGCCTGGCGTCCCTCGCTGCCTCCCGCCCAGTGGCCGCGCTGCCCGGCCGCGCCCCGCGCCGGCCGACGGAGGTCCTCCGCCGCCCGCGTCGTCCCCGCCGCGCCTCGCCGGCCCCGCGCCGCTGCTGGCCCCGCCGCCCCAACCTCGCCGCTGCTTCGCCTCGGCTTCCGCACGCTCGCCGGAGCCGGATCCACCCCTGGTGGGACGAGATCCACCAGTCCCGGAACCAAACGCGTGCCCCCGTCCTGGATCCCTCCGTCCCGTCCACGTTTTCGCGAGGTTGATTTTTCTGCTAAGTCCCCGAATCTGTGACATTATCATGTCATGTTCATCGCATCGTATCTCTGCATCCGTAGCTCCGTTTTGTGCGTGTAATATGTTAAATTGTTAGGCTCAATGAGTACATCATTTCACTCAATTGCATCATTTTCATTTGAGCTCATCTTGATGCCTGAATCATCGTTGCGAGAGTGCTTCATAATGTTTTCTGCTGTCTATTAACAGAACATGCTCATTTGTCATTTTTGCCATGATTAATGTATGCATCCTATGAGGTTGATGTCTACATGTGTTTTGATCTATGCCATGTCTTCTTTATAGAGTTGCTTACCATGTATTTTTGTGATCAATGTGGTGACTAGCACAAGCATGCAAACTAGGCTTCGTAATGTTGCTGATTTCAGTCCCTGTTCTGCTGTTATTTTGATGCCATGTAAACTTGATGCTACAGAGAGATCCATGCATATTTTGAGATACTTCATTAAGAATGTTTTGAACATTAGGTTATTGTATATCCATTCATGCCCCTGTTTGCAATTATAGAGTAGTCTAGCATGTCATTTTAGTGCTCTACTTTTGCTTCAAGATGTTTCCTAGCAGATTGTTTACATGTTATTCAATTTTGCCAAGGTTGTTGTAGTTGATCCTTGCATGCTATGAACTTGTTCTTGCATTGGTTTGTTTCATAAACATGTCTTCTTGCTGATGCTATGCTTGTCTTGTCATGCAATGACTTGTGGTGAGTGAATCAAGGTTGTTAAGTAGGATACTTGCTGTTGCTGTTTTGCTAGGCTGAATCTGTTATCTCGTGATGCTATGTAAACCTGCTGCTACTAGTCATTCTATGCATAATCTGGAGATGTTCACTAAGAGTGTTTTGTTCTTCATGTCATGCTCTATCCATTCATGCCCCTGGTTGCATTTATAGCCTGTTGTAGCTTGTTGTTTCCTTGCTCCAAACTTGCTAAATAATATTGCTGTCAGCCTATTAACATTAAGTTCAGTTGTTGCCATGATTGTTGTTAGTGATCCATGTACCCTATGAACTTGCTATTGCCATGCTTAGCTCCACAAACATGTCTTCTTACTGTTGGTTGCCTTGCCATGCCATGTATTGCTCTGTGATGAGTGGTACAAGCTCACCAACATGCCTACTTATCGTTGTTCCTGCCATGCCTGTTTGCTGAATCTGTAATATAACTTGCCATGTTTACATGGGTGCCATCATTTCTTCTGATCCTTTTGGGCTCATGATCAGTAAAGGACTTTTGTTCTATGCATTTAGTAGTATCATGCCATGCCTTTGTTTGCCATGATAAGTTCCTGTAACATGTTGTTTGGTAGCTCTGAACATTGTAACATGATGTTATTTTCTGCAAAGTCTGAACTGTTATTATTTGCAATCTTGCCATGTGTGTTTGAGCATGTTCTAGTGATTTCTGGAGATAGATCAGTGTTCATGTTTTGTTATGCATTACCTGTACATCATGTCCATGCCTTTTGTTTTTGTGTTGAGGTGTTGTAGCATGTTGTTTTGATGCTTGCAAGGTGCCTAGTTGCTGTTTTGGACAGATTGTTGCTATAACTTGTTTCATGTGTGTGTGTTGAACCGTTGCTCCGTTTTGAGTGTGCTTTATATGAAACTTGCTTAGAATTGCATGTAGCTTCATATTATCATGTTGCATCCTTGTTTTGAGGTGCTTGCTTGATGTTTGTATGCATTGTGCATCAATGCCATGTTTAACTTGTTTTGCTCATATCTTCTAAGCCGTAGCTCCGAATTAAATGAACTTTATATGTAACTTGACTAGAATTTCATGTAGATCATCTTGATGCGTCTTAACTTGCTGTTTAACAACTTGAACATAAGGCTTATTCAGATCTGTACCAGTTTTAGAATTTGCATATGAGGACTTACCGGAATTGTTATATGTTGTTCCCGGCCTCATTTAAACTTGCATTGATGTGTTGCTCTTGTTTGCATCATCTCTTGCCATGAGTAGCTTCATGTAATCTTGTCTTGCATCATACTTGTTTGTGCATCATGTCATGTTCATGTGTGGTGTGTTTACCTTGTTGTGTGCTTCTTCTCGATAGTTCCTGTTTCGTTGCGATCGTGAGGATTCGTTCGTCTACGCTTGGTTCGGCTTCATCCGTTCATCTTCTTCATGGACTCGTTCTTCTTCCTTGTGGGATTTCAGGCAAGATGACCGCTATCCTGGATCTCACTACTATCATTGTTATGCTAGTTGCTTCGTTATATCGCTATGCTGCGTTACCTATCTTTTGCTCATCAAGCCTCCCAAATTGCCATGAACCTCTAACCTTTGACACCCTTCCTAGCAAACCATTGCTTGGCTATGTTACCGCTTTGCTCAGCCCCTCTTATAGCGTTGTTAGTTGCAGGTGAAGTTGAAGATTGCTCCATGGTGGACAGGATTTTGGTTGGGATATCACAATATCTCTTATATTATTAATGCATCTATATACTTGGTAAAGGGTGGAAGGCTCGGCCTTATGCCTGGTGTTTTGTTCCACTCTTGCCGCCCTAGTTTCTGTCATACCGGTGTTATGTTCCATGATTTTGCGTTCCTTACGCGGTCGGGTGATTTATGAGACCCCCTTGACAGTTCGCTTTGAATAAAACTCCTCCAGCAAGGCCCAACATTGGTTTTACCATTTGCCTCACCACCACCTATATTTCCCTTGGGAGTAATTAACCCAACGGTCATCTTTATTTTAGCCCCCCCCCCCC
>NC_041391.1:443671298-443686681 GCF_002162155.2 Triticum dicoccoides | reverse complement strand
CCCCCCCCCCCGGGCCAATGCTTGTCTAAGTGTTGGTCCAAACTAGAGCATCGTGCGGGGCCATCCCTTGGCAACTTGGGTTACGTTGGTTCCTGTACGCTTCGCTCATCCGGTGTGCCCTGAGAACGAGATATGTGCAGCTCCTATCGGGATTTGTCGGCACAGCGGGCAGTCTTGCTCGTCTTGTTTTGCCTTTGTCGAAATGTCTTGTAAACCGAGATTCCGAGTCTGATCGGGTCTTCCTGGGAGAAGGTATATCCTTCGTTGATCGCGAGAGCTTATGATGGGCTAAGTTGGGACACCCCTACAGGGTATAATCTTTCGAAAGCCGTGCCTGCAGTTATAGGCAGATGGGAATTTGTTAATGTCCGGTTGTAGATAACTTGACACCAGATCCGAATTAAAACGCATCAACTGTGTGTGTAGCCGTGATGGTCTCTTTTCGGCGGAGTCCGGGAAGTGAACACGGTTTTGGGTTATGTTTGACGTAAGTAGGAGTTCAGGATCACTTCTTGATCATTGCTAGCTTCACGACCATTCTGCTTGCTCTCTTCTCGCTCTTATTTGCGTATGTTAGCCACCATATATGCTTAGCCGCTGCTGCAACCTCACCAATTTACTCCTTCCTTTCCCATTAAGCTTTGCTAGTCCTGATACCCATGGTAATGGGATTGCTGAGTCCTCGTGGCTCACAGATTACTACAACAACAGTTGCAGGTACAGGTTGTGCGATGATCATGACGCCAGAGCGATGTTTGCTTGTCTAGGAGTTCTTCTTCTTCTTCTTCTTTGATCAGGGGATAGGCTCCAGGTCGGCAGCCTGGGCTAGCAGGGTGGATGTCGTTTGATTTCCTGTTTGTGTTTCATCCGTAGTCGGATGATGCTCTTATGTATTGTGATGTTGTATTCGTGTGGCATTGTTTGCGTTATGTATGTATCCCCATCTATTATGTAATGTTGATGTAATGATATCCACCTTGCAAAAGCGTTTCAATATGCGGGTCTATCCTTGGTGGGACCTTCGAGTTTCTTTTGGATAGGGTCGCATATTGGGTGTGACATTTATGCAGACTTATGGAGAAGTCTGTGTTTACAAGAAAGTGAGTGGGAGCTCTGTAGCATTTCTCATATTATATGTGGATGACATACTTTTGATGGGAAAGGATATAGAACTTTTGGACAGCATTAAGGCCTAGTTGAATAAGTGTTTTTCAATGAAGGACCTTGGAGAAGCTGCTTACATATTAGACATCAAGATCTATAGAGATAGATCGAGACGCCTCATAGGTCTTTCACAGAGTACATACCTTGATAAGATATTGAAGAAGTTCAATATGGATCAGTCCAAGAAGGGGTTCTTGCCTGTGTTGCAAGGTGTGAAATTGAGCTCGGCTCAATGTTCGACCACGGCAGAAGATAGAGAAAAGATGAGTGTCGTCCCCTATGCCTCAGCCATAGGGTTTATCATGTATGCCATGACCTATACCAGACCTGATATAAACCTTGCCGTAAGTTTGGTAGGAATGTACCAAAGTAATCCCGGCATGGAACACTGGACAGCGGTCAAGAACATCCTAAAGCACCTGAAAAGGACTAAGGATATGTTTCTCGTATATGGAGGTGATGAAGAGCTCGTCTTAAAGGGTTACGTCGACGCTAGCTTCGACACAGATCTGGATGACTCTAAGTCACAAACCAGATACGTGTATATTTTGAATGGTGGGGCAGTAAGCTGGTGCAGTTGCAAGCAGAGCGTCGTGGTGGGATCTACATGTGAAGCAGAGTACATGGCAGCCTCGGAGGCAGCGCATGAAGCAATCTGGGTGAAGGAGTTCATCACCGACCTAGGAGTCATACCCAATGCGTCGGGGCCGATCACACTCTTCTGTGATAACACTAGAGCTATTTCACTTGCCAAGGAGCCCAGGTTTCACAAGAAGACCAGGCACATCAAGCGTCGCTTCAACTCCATTCGTGAAAATGTTCAAGATGGAGACATAGATATTTGTAAAGTACATATGGACCTGAATATAGCAGATCCCTTGACTAAACCTCTCCCTAGAGCAAAACGTGATCAACACCAGAACGCTGTGGGTGTTCGATTCATCACAATGTAACTATATTATTGTTCATGATAATAAAATGGTTATTATTATATTTCCTTGTTCATGATAATTGTCTATTGTTCATGCTATAATTGTGTTATCCGGAAATCGTAATACATGTGTGAATATATAGACCACAACACGTCCCTAGTGAGCCTCTAGTTGACTAGCTCGTTGATCAACAGATAGTCATGGTTTCCTGACTATGGAAATTGGATGTCATTGATAACGGGATCACATCATTAGGAGAATGATGTGATGGACAAGACCCAATCCTAAGCATAGAACAAGATCGTGTAGTTCGTTTCGCTAGAGCTTTTCCAAATGTCAAGTATCATTTCCTTAGACCATGAGATTGTGCAACTCCCGGATACCGTAGGAGTGCTTTGGGTGTGCCAAACATCACAACGTAACTGGATGGCTATAAAGGTGCACTACGGGTATCTCCGGAAGTGTCTGTTGGGTTGGCACGAATCGAGACTGGGATTTGTCACTCCGTATGATGGAGAGGTATCTCTGGGCCCACTCGGTAATGCATCATCATAATGAGCTCAATGTGACCAAGTGTCTGGTCACGGTATCATGCATTACGGTACGAGTAAAGTGACTTGCCGGTAACGAGATTAAACGAGGTATTGGGATACCGACGATCGAATCTCGGGCAAGTAACGTACCGATTGACAAAGGGAATTGTATACAGGATTCATTAAATCCTCGACATCGTGGTTCATCTGATGAGATCATCGAGGAGCATGTGGGAGCCAACATGGGTATCCAAATCCCGCTGTTGGTTATTGACCGGAGAGGCGTCTCGGTCATGTCTACATGTCTCCCGAACCCGTAGGGTCTACACACTTAAGGTTCGGTGACGCTAGGGTTGTTGAGATATTAGTATGCAGTAACCCGAAAGTTGTTCGGAGTCCCGGATGAGATCTCGGACGTCACGAGGAGTTCCGGAATGGTCCGGAGGTGAAGATTTATATATAGGAAGTCTAGTTTCAGCCATCGGGAAAGTTTTGGGGGTCACCGGTATTGTACCGGGATCACCGGAAGGGTCCCGGGGGTCCACCGGGTGGGGCCACCTATCCTGGAGGGCCCATGGGCTGAAGTGGGAGGGGAACCAGCCCCTCGTGGGCTGGTGCGCCCCCCCTTGCCCCCCCCCCCTGCGCCTAGGGTTGGAAACCCTAGGGGTGGGGGGCGCCTCACTTGCCTTGGGGGGCAAGCCACCCCCTTGGCCGCCGCCCCCCTTGGAGATTGGATCTCCTAGGGCCGGCGCCCCCCCTAGGGGGCCTATATATAGTGGGGGAAGGGAGGGAAGCCGCACCCCCCTGGCGCCTCCCTCTCCCTCCCGTGACACATCTCCCTCTCGCTGTGCTTGGCGAAGCCCTACCGAGATCGTTGCTGCATCCACCACCATGCCGTCGTGCTGTTGGATCTCCATCAACATCTCCTTCCCCCTTGCTGGATCAAGAAGGAGGAGACGTCTTCCCAACCGTACGTGTGTTGAATGCGGAGGTGTCATCCGTTCGGCACTAGGATCTCCAGTGATTTGGATCACGACGAGTACGACTCCCTCAACCCCGTTCTCTTGAACGCTTCCGCGCGCGATCTATAAGGGTATGTAGATGCACTCCTCTCTCTAGTTGCTAGATGACTCCATAGATTGATCTTGGTGAAGCGTAGAATTTTTTTATTTTCTGCAACGTTCCCCAACAACAAGGTCACTGAACCCGCAAGTTGATCACCAAAACATACATCAAGTAGATCACATGAATATCCCGTTGTCAGCACAGATAAGCACATGCAAGACATACATCAAGTGTTCTCAAATCCTTAAAAACTCAATCTGATAAGATAACTTCAAAGGGAAAACTCAATCCATTACAAGAGAGTAGAGGGGGAGAAACATCATATGATCCAACTATAATAGCAAAGGTCGCGATACATCAAGATCGTGCCATATCAAGAACACGAGAGAGAGAGAGAGAGAGAGAGAGAGAGAGAGAGATCAAACACATAGCTACTGGTACATACCCTCAGCCTCGAGGGTGAACTACTCCCTCCTCATCATGGAGAGCGCCGGGATGATGAAGATGGCCACCGGTGATAGATCCCCCCTTCGGCAGGGTGCCGGAACAGGGCCCAATTGGTTTTTGGTGGCTGCAGAGGCTTGCGGCGGCGGAACTCCCCATCTAGGTAATTTTTTGGAGGTTTTTGTATTCATAAGAATTTTTGGCGTAGATCTCACGTCAGGGGGGGGGGGGCTCTGAGCTGTCCACGAGATAGGGGGGCACGCCTAGGGGGGTGGGCGCGCCCCCCACCCTCGTGGGCAGCCCGGGACTCTTCTGGCCCAACTCTTTTACTCTGGGGGCTTCTTTTGGTCCATAAAAAGTCACCAAAATTGGCATGTCAATTGGACTCTGTTTGGTATTCCTTTTCTGTAACACTCAAAAACAAGGGGAAAAGAGAAACTGGCATCTGGCTCTAGGTTAATAGGTTAGTCCCAAAAATCATATAAAATAGCATATAAATGCATATAAAACATCCTAGATGAATAATATAATAGCATGGAATAATCAAAAATTATAGATACATTGGAGACGTATCAACCAGCGCCCGCCTAGCCATTGGAACCGGCACTAATGGTCACATTAGTGCCGGTTCAATTACGAACCGGGACTAATGAGCTTCACATTAGGCCCTTTTTCTACTAGTGGAATTTTCCAAGAGACCCGGCAGCGAGCTAAGTCGACTCCGGTTAAACCATTGGCTAGCAAAGTTGTTATCTTGGGGTAATGTTGAAGTGCTTCAGTATGTTCAGCAGGATGGAGTTGGCTTGCTGGGTTAAAATTGATGGGAAGGCGACTAGCCCGATAACCCGCAAAGGGTTTTCATTGGCGGGTGCGGTGTTCCTATAATAGAACCAGGTTTTCACCCATCCCTTGGGACGACTTACTAATGTTGCAGCAAGGAAGCAGCCGTCTCTGCGTCTTTGGATTGAGATTCCGCCTAGCTCTTGAAACAGACCACCAACGCATTCAGTCTGGCGGCTTAGATAGAAAAACTCCTTAAAATGTGCAACATTGGGTTCTACTTGCAAGTAAACTTTGCAGAAGATTTGAAAATGACAAAGGTTGGTTACTGAGTTTGGGCCTATGTCTTGGGGATGGAGACTGAAGTAGTGCAACACGTCACTGAAGAATTTGGACCCAGGAGGGTTAAAGCCTCTGAGGATATGGTCAATGAAGACAACCGCCTCTCCTTCAGCAGGGTTAGGAATATCTTCTCCCCTTGGCTGAGTCGCCAGCCAATCTCTTCTTGAGCCACTAGAAGGCCTTGATCCACTTAATCTTTGAGTGTCTGTTCAGTAACCATAGAAGGGACCCCATTGGAAAGGGTGGTTTTTGCCATGCTGACTCATTGATAAAATGACAGAAACTGTGAACAATAAGATACAGCGAGTTAACTAAAGGAAATATAACTCGCCGGCATGTCTGTGAGATGGATATTAAAGATAAGTCACCTTGAACAAAGGTGTGTTATGCAAAGGATGTGGACTAGAGTACTGGTGAGTTAAGAATATATTCATAAGTCGCCCAAGGCGCAATGGCGAGTTATGGAGATTCAGAATAAATTGTTAAATTGCCTGGGAGCACAATGGCGATTTACCTAAAGCTTAGGATCATTGCAATTTTTGTTAAGTATGGGTAAGCAATTTTCACAATCTACCGTTATATTTATGGATCTACAGGTAGATAAAAAGGAAAATAATTGCAAGACCTAGTGGTGGCAGCGGAAAAGCTGATGAGTTGTTCATTGAATTGAAGAAGAAAAATATCTATGCGAGATACAAGGATGAAGGCTAAAACTGCTACCGCGTTATTTCTACATTGATTTTAAGACTGAAATATGAGTTCTATTCAAAAGCAAGATGAACGTTGATGAACTCTATGAACTCGGGTGACCTAATGCAGATCTGAGGAAAGAGAAGAATGATACATGGCGGTGCTGGGGGGAGAGCGGACATGTGCCGCTGGGCTCTGGTCACGACAGGTTGATGCAGCGGCCTCGGCAGAGCGGCTGGCGTGGATTCGGCTGGTACGGCGGAGCTCCGGTCATGGCGGTCATTGCGAGGAAGAAGAAGAAATGGAGGCGACGGGGTAAAGTGAAAAAAGATGGACCCCCGTACCTATTTATAAGGCAAAAGTGGGAACGGTGAAACGGCAGGCACGAAAGTCAAGGAGGCGCAATAACTTCTACAACAAAGGATGTCCGATTTCTGGAATGGTGGATTTATACAAAGATCCGCTATGGCATCATAAGGATTTTTCTAAATTTACGAAGATGACATCATCTTTTTATGGCGGGTTATGAAGAACCGTTCAAGGTTAAAGTACTAAGAAGAATGAAAAAGAAGACTCGCCAACCAACGATATTAAAGATTGACATGAACAAGTTCAAATCAATCTGGGCCTAATGTTGGGGATATAACCCCACGGTGTAAACCGCCCTTCAAGGGTCGGGTTAGGCTGTTGGCGACTTAAACAACGAAGCCTTAAACAGGCCCTAGAGACCAAGACATGAAGACAGGGAGGCGACATACGAGGTGGGCCGGACAGAGGCCCAAAGCCAGAAGACGGTGTGTGACCCGAAAATGTAAGCCGCCATGGCCACTTGCCCAAGAAGGCAAAGCGACTTAGAGCCAGAATCGGTTACATAGTATAACCCGACCCGGACTCTTGCAAGCCCAGGGCCTTGTCGTGTGTATATAAAGGCAGCCCCTGCGGCGGGTAAACTTAAGTTACAATCAATCGATAGCTGGGTTAAGCGAATCCTCTCCCCTGTAATCGATACTCAAGCAATACAACACAAAGTAGGACGTAGGATTTTACCTTGATCGTGAGGGGCCAAACTTGGGTAAACTCGAGTCTCTCGTCCTGTTCAACCCCTTCAAGCTAATCACCGTAGTGATGGCCTCACACCTAAGTCCTTTCACTAGGGCATGTGCCGTGTTAACCCCATGACAATAGCAAAAACCAAGAGCAAGAGCGAAGGAGAGGGGAGAAGATACAATGAAATATGTGGGATGCAAGGGCGATGTAAGGGAACAAGCTTAGTTGGGAGCACATAAATAAATGGGTCGTATGTCAAAGGAAGATTGTTGCCTGTGCGGGAATAAAGAGCTAAGGAAAACGTTGGTGTCCAGTAAGTATCGGACAACGAAACATGGCACTTTCATTTCGGGAACAACAAGTTCCGAATGAAAAAAATACAATTTAAATTGGAATAAGTTAAAAGAATGAAAGGCAAGTTATGTTGTAAATTTGGTATGACCTAAGTTGAGGAATGAAGAGGTTCAAATTGATTTGAATATTGTAGGGAAGGGAAGGAATGTTTTGTATGAATTGAAGTGTTGGTAAGCTTTGAATTTATTAGATTGAGTTAATGTAGCATGTAGTTTTGGGAGCATGGCGGCACACGAACGCACAAACAGGAAATTTGGCATCACGCCGCAGACTACCCTTTAATAGTCATAGTTTACCTGTTAGGACTGCAAACGCGTTGTACATGGGACAACATTTTGAACGACTACGTGTTCTCCCTCTTGTTTGCAAAACCTTGCATTGAAGTTGTTTGAAAGGGAATCAGATATGTTGTCATAGGTTGAATATATATGTTCCTTTTCTAAAGTACTGAATGGATAGATTACGCATTGAATTAGTCCTTGCATCCTTGCACTTAACGATGTGATCGTAGGAATAATTGGTATTGCACACATGGTCTAAAGAAAGGCGGTTAAGGAGTTAGGGTTTAAGGGTTTGTGTTTCTTGGGATATGCCCTTCTTGTAGGCCAAGTTTGAAGCAGAAAACTTGCCGCTGATTTTGCTTGTGAAGCAAGTTTTGGACATGAAAACTAAAGAGGTAAAACGAAAATATGATAGAAAAGGGAAGAAAAGGCAAAATTATAGAAAGTACGTTAAGAAAAGAAGATGTAAAAGGTGATTGCACTAGTCTGTTGATTGTTTTTGTTCACCTAAATATTCTTTGGCATTATGGTGCACTGTCACGATGCAGTTGTCTTTCATATCATATATGCTTTGTATATCGTTGTGACACCTAGGCCGGATTTTTTAAGGCAACTTTGAAATACAAGAACTGGCGAAGATATTTTCTGTCTGGCAAGGTTGGCAGCATAAAAATTAAGAGTTAAAGGGAAATAATATAGAAAAGAAATGAATGGCAAGTTTTGCGAACAAGATATAATAGGTTAGCGATAACAAAAAGATCAAATGGATAAAGAAGAATTTAAGACCGAAGAACCATGGGAATCCGACTGAACGGGAAGAGGATGCTAAGTGTAGAAATTGTTCATCAGAAAACGATGGCATCAAATTGCAAAGGGACGGAACAAGACAAAGTGATAAGTTCATATGGAGTAAAGGAAAGTAATACCCTCTCCAATCCATGATAAGTGCCGTAGTTTTGAATCAAGGTTGTGGCACTTATTTTGAATCAGAGGAGTAGCACGTAAGGAAAAGGAAATAGAGAAAGAAGAGGATGAAAGACTGGTGGAACCTAAGAGTGAAATAGGACTGGTCCCAAGAAAGATGAAGATGAATAGGGCTAGAAAACAAAGAAGATGAAAGAGTGGTGGAACAGGTTGAAAAGAAAAGAAGTTTTTTTCTTGGGGGAAGAAAAGAAAAGAGGTTATGTGGAGGATGTAGCATACAGACAGGTAGAAAGACGTAATACAATGACCCGACAAAGTATTTGTACACAATAAACATGTATATTGTCTCGTATTTAGAGAGTTAAAAATTTGCCTCCATTTTGAACCAATTTTCGTCGAAACATCTGTTGGAATCTCGGCACAAACCGACGGCTGCGGCGTTTAGGCAGGTCGAATTATCTATCATTTTGACACCACTAACTCATCCCCTCATGCATTTAGCGCAGCTCCATGGGGCGACCCATTTCGTCCGCCGCCATTCGTTTGGGTCGGCGCGGACAAAAGAGGAGGCCCAGTGCGCCGACCCAAACCCCAAACGTGTCCGCTTCGCGTCCGCACCGACACATTTGCGGCTCAAATTTGCATCCCAAATGCGTTGGCGCGGACGAGGAACGGACACCACGCGCGCCTTCTCGGTGTCCGCCGTGGCCCCACTGGCGGTCGCCCAACTACCCGCCACCTCGTCGGTCAGCTTAATTTATGACCCCGGGCCAACGCGCTAGAGACGGCGGTCGTCCTTTTTTAAGCCGAACGTGTGGCGGGGCCGTCCTCATCCAGTTCCCGTCCCCATCTAGGTCACACTCATTCCCCCGTCGCCGGCAAGCCCGCAGCCGTCCAAATGGGGCTCTTCTCCGGCGCCGGCAGCAGCAGCAAGTCGAAGGGCAAGGCCCCCGCCATCCCCTTCCCCGCGGAGTTCATCCCGCCTCCGCCTGCGTCGGCTCGCCGACAGAGGCAGCGGGTGAACGTGCCCGTGCACCAGGCTGAGTGGCACTGGCGCCACCGCGTGCCTCTGCCGTACCCGACGTCACCCTGCCGCATGACTGGCATCTGGATCCGGAGAGGATCCCAGTGCCGGCGGCGCCGCGGTTGGCTAGGGCGCACGCGGAGGAGGTGGTTCGCTGGCAGGCGTTCCTGACGCCGGAGCAGCGCTGCGACCAGGCCTACGCCTCCAACTCACGCAACTGAGCGCGCTGGTTCGTCTTCGAGCATGAGGAGGCGAGGCAGCGCGGCGTGCGCGAGGTCGACCACAGTTTGCCGCCGCCGTCGCTCATCATCCGCGAGGAAGACCGGGCGGTAGAGGACGCTTACCATGCGGCCCTTGCGGCCGTCTACCGGGAGAGCGAGGAGGACGAACGGCGTAGGGCGGAGGCGGCAGAAGAAGCAGAGGCTCGGTACGAGGTGGCCATGGCCCTCTCCGCGGTCGGCGACTGGGTGGTGCCGCCGATGGCCCAGTCATCCTCCCCGCTGCCTCGCCAAAGCCGAGCCGCAGCCGGAGCCGGAGCCCATCGAGCGCTACTCCTGGACGAGAGTAGTGCGCGAGTGGGTCAGGGCGCCGCCGGAGCAAGAGGTGGCGTACCTCGAGCACTGGCGCCAGATCCGGGTGGCCAAGGAGCGCCGCGACGCGAGTACCTCGAGATGCTCGAGCGCGACGTCGAGGCCGAGCGGCTCGAGGCCGAGGAGGAGGCGCACCAGGCGGCGGCACAACCCATGCCCGACATGACCGCGCTCTGGAACACGGCGTTCGGCTGGGCCGGTCCGGCGCCGACGCTCATCGACCTCACGGACCCCGAGGAGGACGACGATGACGCCTAGGGCAACGCGCCGGCGCGTAGTTTTTAGTTTGTTTTTATTTGTATTAAATGCTAATGTGGACGCGTGGACTCTCGCCGGCCTTTGTGACCAGCTTTAATGTTTAATTAATTTTTTGTTAAATATGTATGCATTCAAAAACAAATTGCGCCGTCAAAATGGGTCGCGTCAGTGTTAGACGCTCGCGCCGACCCAAACGTGAAAGCGGACATTCGTGTCCGTCTAGCCCACGCGGACAAAAAAGACGGACAAAATCGGCGTCCGTTGGATCAGCCGGTTGGAGTTGCTCTTACTGCCCAGTGGCCAGCCACATGCACTCCACCAATTTCGTTGGAAAATCCAACGCGATATGCTGTTCATCGGTGGAGAAACAGCAGTACCCCTAGATTTCGAATCTTTGGTTGCTATAGCCTCGGCGCTGTTACACAGTCGCAGTGCTCGAACAGCCAGCGCACCACATTCCGAAAATTTTCTGTTTTGCCTTTGATTCGTGTAGGCTCCGTGCGTTACACGCTTGGGGCGCCAGATGATTGTCATGCATGTGCGGCGCGCGCCTCTAGCTGCACGCACGCGGTGTACTGTGGGCACGAGCACAACTAGTACGTACTATACGTAGTTCGTCTCGTCGGCATGACGGTGACCAGTCGATCTACTAGTAATCTATATATGGAAGAGGCTGGAACTATTCGTCAATAAATTATGGCTTGAATCCATATTTATAAATGACGATAATTCAAAACAGCCCAGAGGCTCATCTACACCAGATGAATAGTACAATCAAAAAAATAGTAACTAAAATCAGAAAATCTGAATTTTTTTCGGCATCCAAAATGCTAATGTGTGCTAGGAGCGTGCAAATTTTTGTGGTGTTCGGGCATCCGAGGAGTTCGTACAAAAACATAAAATCGGCTTTGAATATCTTCTTTTTCAAAATTTCTCATACACCAAAAAATTGTTAGTTTCCACGTGAGCTCCTCTTATGTTCAAACACCACAAAAAATTACACGCACCTTGCGCATGAGCATATTAGGTGCCTAAAATGTTCGGACTTTTTTATATTTTTGACTGTTTTATTTGAATTTACTGATTGGAAGCCATGACTATACCGAAGCCTTCAACTTATTTTTTTGAAAGTCAGCTTATTACTCAACCTATTTCCTTAGAAAATGCAATTCTCACAACACGAAAATTCATAATTCAGCCTTCTTCTTCCATGTGGAGTGGTAGACAACGCCTAAAATCACGGAGAAGTCTTTGATAAAAAAACTGAAGTTTATAGAACCGTTGGAAATAATTACAAAAGGCTAAAAATCTGATGTCATATTTTAGGCATGGCAAATTAAACATTTTTCATGGCAATTTATGTTGGTGTGAGAATAGAAATTTAGTTTACAAGCATGGAAATGTCCTGAAAAAATGAATCGAGACAGATTTGCCATGCTCGTCAACTAAACCTGCGATCCTCAACAAACATAATTTGTCATGAAAAATGCTTGATTTGTGTTGTCTAAAAATTTGACGTTTGTTGGATATTCCAGTCCAATAATTAAGAGCATCTCCAACAGCCGCGCTTCGAGCCGCGCGCTAAAAACTAGTATGGCACGCGCGCTTCGGCTGGCTTAGCGCGGCCGCCAGCGCTGGCTCCAGCAGCCGCGCTATAATGCAGCACGCGCGCGCCGCTCCAACAGTGCGCAAAAATACAACGCGTGTGGCACACACAAACCACATATACATTTCAAATAAAAGTAAAAATAATCAAACAAACAAAATAAATCAACAATAAATAGTTCAATTTCGTTATTACAACCCAAACAAATAGTTTAGTATAACAAATACTACAATAAACACAACAAATAATTAATGAACAATACAATGTCAAATGCAGAAATCATGCTCTTTGTCGTCCATTCCATGCCCACCACTCTTCAATCAGATCCTTCTAAAGTTCATTGTGCATTGCGAGACGCCGAATGGCATGATAGAAGGCAACAAAATGGGCTACCCTTTCAGCCCTCCGTCGAACTCGCATGGGGTGTCCCAAGAGCTCATACTGTGAGTAGTCTAAATCTTGGCCACGCTCATTCTATTGATCATGTTGTGCGTGATCACACAAGCGTGCATGATGTACCAAAGCATTTTTTATCCCAAAATCTAGCTGGTCCTCTGACAATAGCAAATTGGGCTTGCAAAATCCCAAATGCTCTCTCCACATCTTTGCTAGCTGTCGCCTGAGCATTATGGAAATCAAGATTTTTCTTACCTTCCGGCTTTTTCAACGGCTTCACGAAGGTTTGCCACTTTGGATAGATGCCATTCGCTAAATAATAGCTATAGTTGTACGTACGGCCATTTGCTACAAACTGCACCGGTGGCAACTCATCATTTGCAATCTTATTCATCAGTGGTGACCGATTGACAACATTGATGTCATTCAAAGATCCGGGCATTCCAAAGAATGCATGCCAAATCCAAGTCTCCTGATTGGCCACGCTTCAAGGATTATAGTGGACCCCTTTTTTTGGCCGTGGAATTGCCCATGCCATGCCTTTGGACAATTCTTCCAACTCCAATGCATGCAATCTATTGAGGCAAGCATGCCAGGAAAGCCGCGAGCTTTGTTCATCGCCAATAGCCTTGCGACGTCTTCAGCATTGGGAGATCTCAAATACTCCTCGCCAAACACTTGCACAATTCCCACTGCAAAGCGCTTGACACACATGATGACTTGGCTCTCACCCATAGCCAAGTGATCATCAACTAGATTAGCCGGGATACCGTATGCCAACATACACAAAGCGGCTGTCACCTTCAGAAAGGTGCTATGCCCGAGCTCTCCGGCGGCATTCCTCCTTTGCTGAAAAAACCGGTCATGGCTCGCTAGTTTTTCTGCAATGCGTCTGAACAAGTCGGTGCTTATCCTAAACCGGCGACGAAAATACGACTCCGGGTATGTGGAATTCTCCACGAAATAGTTCCTCATCAATTTGTTATGGGCATCAATCCTATCTCTCCAAATTTTCTCCCGACCCATAACCGAACCACCGTGCTTCGGTTTTTTATTGATATGCATAGCTAGGATCATTGCAAGATCCTCCTCCTCTTCCATATCAAATTCTTCTTCGAAAGAATCATACGACGAACTCATCTACAATGTTCAATACTTTACTATAAAAACTACAATTAAAAACATGCACCAAATTCATGAAGTTTGAGCAATACATACCTTGTAGGCGTTTTGCCGAACACCTTGCATTCGGGCGCTGTTCCTCGGACGACGGGCGCGCGTGAGGGCCGGCGGGACTAGGAGGGGGGGCGGAAGCGCGGCGGCGCGGGGATAGGCGGGGGAAGCGCCGGAACGGTCGTCGGGGGGCGCGGGCGGCGGCGGCGGCGCGGCCGGATGGGGGTGGAAGTGGGAGAGGAGAGAGTGCGGCGCGAGCGCTCGAGTGTGCCGCGCGCGGAAGCGGGCGCCTCAAATACACCGCGCGGGATAGCGTATCCGACCGCGCGCCCAACTCGTTATAGCGCGCGCGCTGTTTTTGTGTGCCCGCTGGAGCCATCCGTCGTGTTGCGCGCGCTAAAACAGCATAATTTGCGGCGTGGTACTAATTTAGCGCGGCTGTTGGAGATGCTCTAACCATTAGTTTGCTCTTTCAGTACAACTCTTTCTTTCAGCTAGCTGGGGTACTAGCAGCGAACGGAAGGACCAACATCAATTGCATGGATGCAGGGGCATGCATGCCTGCTGTTGGGCAGGAGAGATAGCGCTATCTGGTCCCTCCACATGGGCGGATCGGATGCACGTACGTATACAAGCATAAAGGGAGGAACAGAAAGGCCTGATATGATGAGGCAGCGCCATTTATGAGCACGGCAACAAAATTGTTTCTTTTTCGTTTGGAAGGCAAACGAGTTTGAAACGGGTCACTCACAGAGTCATTTCGTCCTGGACGACGACGAGAAACACAGCGGCGGCAGCGGCTGCCGGGTGGGGACTGCCTGCCCTGAAAGGATTAGATAGACGGTCGCGCGCTTGGACTGGTCTTGTCCATTACGACGCATGCATGTCTTGACAGTGTGCCTGACTGTGAGATTTATGAAGATTTAAG
This sequence comes from Triticum dicoccoides, assembly GCF_002162155.2. Classification (NCBI taxonomy): domain Eukaryota; kingdom Viridiplantae; phylum Streptophyta; class Magnoliopsida; order Poales; family Poaceae; genus Triticum; species Triticum dicoccoides. The sequence goes on along the minus strand of NC_041391.1, from coordinate 443,672,150 downwards.
ACTGCCGCACCAGTGCGAGGACTGAGGACATGCATGGCTGTCATTGACTGCGGTTTTTACTTCATAGCTCACATCAATGTGTGTCTGAGGACGGAGTAGTATTCTGAATTTGTGATGATTGCTCAATTGGCCACAGAAAGTGAGGTGCCCCTCTCTTTTTTCTTATGAGGAAACTTCAGATCTATTCAAGTTTAATCATGAAAGTATAATGAATACCAGAAATAATAAAAATTACATTCAGATTCATAGACCGCTATAATTACAAGCACTGAAACGAGCCAAAGGTGCGCCGCCATCAACGCACCTCCCGTGCTGGGGCCGTGCAAAACTTGTATTAGACAGTCAGGAAGTCCAGGGCGGAGCCAGGATTTGAACATGGAGGGCCAAGCTTAGTTGCTAAGATTTCTTTGTCAAGGTCTATCATAATACTATAATAACGTGACAAAGTGGCACTATAAAAACATACTTATATTTCCATTAGATTAAACTATTTCCCTTACACTTGTTAGTAAGATGAAAATATCAATAATTTTATCAGAAGAAAACTTACCTGCCAATTCTCTTTCAATGTAAATTATTCTGCAATGCCGAAGCAAGCCACCTTCCATTTTAGTCTGAATTAATCTTTACAGCGCTTAGCCAACTTTTTTCTGTTCATAACTTCAAGTCTTAAAATGTGCATCAAGATCATACAAAACACAATCAAAAGAATTAGTTTATGTGCAATTTGACAAGTATAAGACAACAGTTTTTAAAGAATTTAGTGGTGAGTGATCAGTAATGCAAACATTTGCTAGTTGGATGGGGAATTGGCGACTAGGAGAGCGCACACAGCCGACCTCCAGCTGTTGC
>NC_041391.1:443667003-443671113 GCF_002162155.2 Triticum dicoccoides | reverse complement strand
ATCGCAGCGGAAGTCGTCGTGCTAAGGTCTAATAGGACCAATGCACTAGAATAACAACTGCCGCTGATGAACAGTAGCGTAGATCGAAATGATCCAACCTGAAAGCACATGAACTTAAACGAACAACGACAAAATCCGAGCAAATCCACCAAAGATAGATCCGCCGGAGACACACCTCCACACGCGCACCGACAATGCTAGACGCATCACCGGAACGGGGGCTACACGGAGAGAACCTTATTCCATCTTCAGGGAGCCGCCGCCGTCTCGCCTTCCTGAATATGATACAAACCCTAATGAAACTTGAAGAAGCATATAAAAACCGAGCCCTCCCGCCGCCAAGGGCCGAGATCCACCGTGTCCCCATGGCCCTAAGGCCGACAGATACGAGGCGGACCAGCGGTGGAGTCGGCGGGAGGCAGAGGAACCCTAATCTTTTTAGAGGAGGCGGATACATGAGAGGAGGCGGTTGCGTGCTTGTATGGCATCAGAGACGTACTTCTTTGATGAGGGTTACCCCTCTCGTCTAGATGCGTAGGGTGTATAGTAGAAATTGCTTATGGTTGTAATTTATATCCTTTAGAACTCACGAAAATTACAATAAGGTGATGTAAGCGGGTTGTAAGAATTTAAATATTGTATTTAAGCTGAGTTGGAGGAGAGCAAAGAGGAGATATGTGATAAGTGAGGTTGTAGATTAACAAGCACCTTTTTCGACAAAGGGTGAATTTTATTACTCAAAATAAAGCATCAAGAGAATACAACCACAATGAGCACACACATTGCCTCTGCATAATTATGATGCACACAACCAACACCAACACACACACATAGAAAAACGTCGGCAGGTACCAAAGTCATATAAGACCAAAGCTATGCCTAAGAGTTGAAAAGAAAAGAAAAACCTGAAGCGATCAAATTCATGATCGACAAACCTACAACAATGACCATATCCGCACCAACCATCTCATGACACCACAAGAACAACGACATTCTTTAACAGTAACGCCTTCATGGAGGGAGCGACACTCGAGCGCCGTCGTCGCTGGAGCCAACAATTAAAGGTCAGATTATCTAGGTTTTCACCCTGAAGAAACAGTCTGAGCATATCCGAGCAAAGCCTTTAACAAGGTAACGACGCACACACGTCGTCATTGCCAGGTATAACCAACATGGGCTAGACCTAGGTTTTCACCCCGGAGCTCGAGACTAGGTACTCACAAAGCACCATCATCGGAGTCAAGCATGTGTTGTCGCCGCCACTTTTCCGCGATCCTAGCAGTTGCATGTTCTAGGCTTAGAAAACCGATAGCCATCACTGCGCAACCATTCCCTCTGCATCAAGTCATTGCCCATAGATTGCATCTCACCACCAAACGTAACCATCGGATCTTGGGAGAGTATCACTCGCAAAGACCTTTCAGTGGCCATCACAATCCGCAGTAAAGTCGCCGCCAATCCGGAGTGTTCATCATGGTCAAACACCGATGACGGAGCACCTGACCGCTGACTGCCAGCTTGACGCCGCGAGTACCAGAGTGTAGAGCCAGCCGAGCCCGCACAACTACTGGCCGGACCCTCACACGTGTCAGTCTTGCCATGAACCATGTCACACCCGTCGATATGGATGGGTTTGTGCTAGAAGCCTTGTGGATGCGCAACAGAGTTTCCCAGTCCAACTAGGACGTTAGGGCCTCGCGCCGCCAGCCCCCCATGGCCAGATCCACGCAAGCCGGACCACCCCGGCGACTCGGTGTAGGAGATACCCGACAGGCAACAGCCAAACCAGCCGATCGCATCTATGTTGGGCGCTACCAGGCAGCCAGCCATGACGGTGGACCATGAAACGATCTGCTTCATGTGGCTAGCCCCGCGCCAGCGGCATAGAGCCGCGCCACCCCACCATCAGGATCCGCCGCCCCGAGCCCCGCCTCCGGACGCCAAGCTCCATCGCCAATCGACGGGTCGCGTCAACGCAACTCCACGTAACTGCTGCCCTGCAGCACGGGAGCCGTCGCGAGGAGACGCACCGCGCCGCCGTCGGCTGCGCGGGCTTCACCGCGACGGCGTCCTCCGGCGGCGGCGTGGCGGGAGGAGGGAGTAGAAAGGGTGGCGGCGCTAGGGCAACGGCGTGCGTCCGAGTCGCCCTGGGCTGGCGACGCGGGGCCTCTTTCCTAACTAAAGCTAGATTAACAAGCACCTACAACACGGGGTCAAAGAAACTTTGTGAAAGAGTGAGGGGGGCACACATTGATAAAGTGGTATCTATTTACAGCTAACTACTGTATATGGTGGCTATAAATTTGGCTATACATGACATGACATGACAACAATATATAACTATCAGTTGTCTATACGATTAACCATGCTCTTATGCGCCCTCTCATTTGATTTTTCCACAGTCCCAACTTGCCGGCTTTCCTTTCCATGTATGTATATCTCAATCCTTTCATCACCACACATGCATAATTATAAGCCTTTTTCAATTACCCTTTATACGCATGTGATCGACTTGTTTTGATGATTGCAAACATAACAATACACCTTATCCACCTGGATGGAGGGAGCACTAGCATGGAAGATGATTTGTGGCCACAGGGGTGGGGGCACCCATGCATGCAGCTTCTTGATTGCGTCAAAATTCAGAAAGTGGTTTTGTGATTGGAGCTAATTGTTGCATGCATGCTGCTTTTGATACAACTTTTGGCGGAGAATGCAAACCCCACCCACCCAACATCCCACTTTCTTTGACTTGTAAATTTGAACCTACTATGTCTTTTGAATTGAAAGGCCAATTTTCGTTTGCATTCTCGTTATTAGAGCTTATCCAAGGAGCTTGTGCCCAAAAGTTGCACTCTCGGCAAGCATGCTTTTATCACTTCTATGACAATGTTCACACCAGGACTGTATGCGTACACAGTGAATATGTCGTCCCAGAGATACAATGGTGTGACCAACTTTTTTTGGAATTGTTACTAATTGGAGGTATGGTATAGCCGAGTTGGCAAGGGTAGATCGCAACTTATGATGACTTTGATTTGGTGGTGCTACCCAGTCTCACACTCTAGGGAAAACCTAGTACCTTGTAATTGTATGATGTTCTCGTGTTAAGGGCATCACATAGTTATTCGGACTTGATATTTGGATGAAAATTCACAATATGTCCTTTACTTGTTGCATCATTTTTTTTCTCTATTTTCTAAAGGTTTATTGTTTTCTCCCAGTTTTTCATTTCCTTTTTTCCGTTACATTTTGTTTCTGTTTTTCCTTTACTTTCTATTTGTTAAATTAGTGAACATTTATAAATATTTAAACAATTTTTTGCAAACATATTTCGATTTTGTGGATAATTTTTAAAATTTATGAACATTTTAAAATTCCTGAACCTTTAAATTTGTATAAACTTAACAAATTTTTGAACACTTTTAAAATTTGGATTTTTTTAATTCATGAACATTTCTGGAATCCGTGATTATTTTTAAGTTCCTGATCATTTTTCAATTCGTGAATATTATCCAAATTAGTGGAAAATATTACTTCACCATTTTTTTCAAAAGTGTATATATATAGTGGAAAAAGGTAAAAGAAAAAACAGGAAATTCGTATGTGTATTTGCACCCATATGTGGGAAGGGAACGGATGGAACATGGGCACATATGAACCCATTTTTCAAAACAGTAATAATTTTAAAACTGGTAAAAAAATCATAAAAAATGTTGGCAACAAACTTGATAAAGTGTTACACACACGTGAACATTTTGGGGACGAAATGACTTTCGTGGTTTTGTCCGGGATAAAGTCAAAATCAGCACTATATTAGATGTAGTATTCACACTATATTGTCATGGACAATTTGTTTTATGCTCATATTTTTTGACGGACATTTTTTTGTGGTCAATTATTTTTATGATTAGACCAAGAAGTCAACTTTGTTGGAATTTTTTTCGAAGATTTTTGACTTTTTCTGAATTGCTAAAGAATATCCATGATTTCTTTTATAGGGTGCATCTACCGCCCGGTTCACAGGGGTATCTTCCCTGTATGTGTGCGTAGTTACCTATTGTGTGTATCAGTGTATTGATAGAGACGTGTGATGTGATGGAGCTAGAA
>NC_041391.1:443646570-443666629 GCF_002162155.2 Triticum dicoccoides | reverse complement strand
AGTGGATGCAAAAAAAAAAAAAAAACAGTGGATGCAAAAGTACGTGCATGCATGCTTTTGTTCTGTATATGCAACGCTGAGTAGGCATGTTAAATATATTTGTACCAGTACTGATGCTTCTAGCACTTGCGCACTTGTACGTACGCGGCCAGGCCCAGCTATACTCTGCATGTGAAGGAAAGAGAGAATAATTAATGGATACATGGTGAAAAAAGAAAAGAATTGTCGCTGCTGCAACGACTTGTGACTCTTCAGGGGTTTGATGCATTGCAGTAACTGCAGCCATACGCATGGTCACGTACCTCTCACCCATCAGGGGAGGATGCAAGAGCCATGCATGGGTGGTGGTGGTGGTACGTACGCAGTACGCTAGTGCTGGAGCACTGGATGAGTAGCTGCTGCGTAGCACCAGTGCACCAGTGTATCACATCTCTTCTCTCCAAACTCACGCAAACATGCACAGAGCGAGCGAGGCAGCAGACTGCATGCAGAGATCATCGTGATTTCGTACGTGCATGTCAGCGTCGGGTGATGGGAGTGAACTAAAGAAGAAGGCCGGGTGGTAGATGTGAGGGTGGGTTGCCTGCATTTTGACTTGCACCTTTCTGGCGACATAGTGTTCGCAGGAGTTACAGCCAGCTGCAAGTAAATGCGAGCGACGAGGAGCCCATAGGTAAGCCTGGGCTTGGCTGGGCTATGATGAGGGCACTGCGCGCTCTTCTTCAATGCCCCTGGACGTAACTGCCTACCCTGTTTGCATTTACACTCACATACACGCACAATTTCTCATACAGTACAGTTTCTTCTCTCTTCCCCACTCTCCCTGCAGAAGTTTTAACTGGTGCTCTCTCATCTTCTGCGGTCTTGCGCTCTGAGACAGCAGACTGATGACTCCCTCTTCGTTGCTTGGGGACCTAGTAGATATGCATTTTTTTTTTGTACTCATGTAACCTTGCTTTGCTCGTACTATTTCACATAATTAACTAAGCTTTTTATGCCGTCCGATCTGTAACTTCTCTCGCTCTCAAATTCATACCAAGACTAGTTTTCTTCCAAAACGGAGGCCTAAGATTTGACTCGTCCACTAATTAGGAGAGAATTAAAGTGTTTTTCAAAGCTCCCACAAAACATAGTGGATCGTTACTCTCCCGACATGATTTGTCTTAAACGTTTTCCACCGACAATAACCCAGAGTGTTGCATCTTTCTTGATGCCTTCTAGAAGTATTGTTGGCGGTACAGACTTGTGATGGAAGATACCCGTGCATTCATGTCGTTCCAAGTAGCCCATCTGTTGGGGATATTGTTGGTCCACCAACTTTGGGCAAACCGGCATTTCTAAAGCAAGTGTGGGACGGACTCTTGTTCTCACATACACAAAAGACGTAAACCAAAATTTGGCCACTCGCTCTTGGTCAATCTATCCGCGGTCCAAATCCTATTTTGGATAGCCAACCAAGCAAAAGTAAATAAATCACCTTTGGGGGCGCCGTGCCTTCCAAATTGTTCTTTCCATCGAGGTGTGTGTTGCCCCCAAAAATTGTGCCATATAGGCGGAGGTCGCCGAGTAGTGGGTGATAGATGTGTGCTTCCAATTAATGTCATATTTAGTTCCATCATCAAGGGAAATATAGCAAAGCCTCAACCAAAGATAGATGAACTCTCATATGTGGCCCAACGATAATCAGTTAGAGATTTTTCTCTTGAGAACCCAAGCATTGTCTTGCATAACTTCATGACCATTCAATTCTTCCTCCTCGAGACCGCAAATATAAGAGGAGCAATCTCCTTGGGATTTTGATCATAAAACCAAGGGGAGTTCCGGAAGGGGGCATGGGCTCTATTGCAGATAAAGAGGGTCGTAGAAGCATAGAACAAGTCCATGTTCTCTCCTCATTACACGGGTTTCTCGTGCCCACCCACATCTTGGAGGTCTCTTTCCACTCATGCCAAGGCCAATTCAATCTAAGAGGTATAGCCAAAATTTCAACATTAAGGACACCAAGGACGACGAGGACCTTGGGTGGCAAACGGTTCCACAATTCACTTACAATTTGTGTCGGTCGTCTTGTTGGCGTCCCATGAAATAAAAGCCCGCTCAAGCTTGTTGGCATTATGGAGGAAGACCAATGGTACGATTATAGGGGTGATTCATGGACGCTTGTGAGGTGAGCACAAACTTGACAAAGGCACTTAGGTAGACATTGTTGATGTTCTTGCCTTCCAAAGAAACAAGCTTTGAGGCAATTTTATCCTCAAGTATTAGAAATCCACCCCTTTGAGTTCCCAAACCAAGAGAGGGAGGCCCATATATTTGATTGGGAAAGCCATCCGAGATGGTGGTAGACTTTGAAGGATCGTCTAAAAGTTTAGGTGTGGTCAAGTCGAATAGGAACGACCGGACTTTTCTGGAATTTCTAGGTAACCACATGACACCCCGATAGCTCCACAAGATGCACAATAGGTTGTTGATATCCTTCTTAATTTGACCATAAAGATCATTGCATATTCGGCATATACTGAGGTCTAAAACATGGTGCCTGGATCACGTATCATACGAAGGTGGACATGAGTTGTGGCCAAACCAAGGATTTGTTGGGGGGGGGGGCAATCACGATGACAAAGTGGAGCGGCAATAACGGGTCCTTGGCGAAGGTTCCAACAATGCTTGATAAGGGGGCCAACCACCCGACGAGGAGGATCCACGGGGAGGATATATGGATCAAGGTGGTAATCCATTCCCCAAATTTTCTTGTGAATCCTCTCTTTGGAATGAGGTCAAGCATTTATGCCCACTTCACTGAGTCAAAAGCTTTGCATATGTCGAGCTTGAAAAGGAGGGATGTGGCTTTCGTCTTATGAAAATGTCATGAGCTATTGTCACGTACAGGATGTTGGCATGGATGCATCTCCTCTTGATGAAATCACTTTTGGCATTGGAAATGATATTCTTCATATGAGGTCCAAGGCGAATGGCAAGGATCTTGGCAATATCATGAATAAGGTTATCTGGCCTATAGTTGGAGAACCACGTTTGTAGAGTTTAGCCATTGAAGGCTGGCAATGTGAAGGTGGCCAAGAAGGTAGATTACTCTAATTATGTCCTCTTCAGTGATGTCTCAACACTTCTTGAAGAAGGCACCAGCAGACCCATTCGGCCCAGGTGCTTTGTCACTTGGTATTTTCTTGATGGCCTCTCTCACCTCTTCCTCAGTTAAGGGAGCATCGAGCTCATGCAAGTCACAAGTACAAAAGTTCAGCTCCTCCCAATATGATTGAAGTCTATAATTGTTTTGTTGGCTTTTCCTATGACATTGGAGAAGTGGTCAAGAATGATTTCTTCTTTTTGGTCATGCTCGGTGACCCAACTGTTGTTGTGTTTTAGACGTTGTATGTGGTTTGATCCTTATTTTAGCATGTACGCAGTGGTGGAAAAAATGGTTTGTATCGCCCTCTTTCAAGCTAGGAATGCGAGAACATTCTTTTTCTTGCTCACTCGAGAACGACCAAACTAGCCACCATTCTTTTTAATATCCCCTCCCCTAGTTCATACTCATCGGTGGATAAAGGGTGGTCTAACCGAGCCATTTCATGTGTTGAGGACGACCAAAAGGGCGTCATGAAGGTGAAGCTTTGCCTTAACAAATAAACCTCTACTCCACTCGAAGAGTCGCAAGCCAGTATTCTTAAGCTTGTGGAACAACACTTGATAGTTCTTGATATTTTGTGTGCTCATTCCATGGTTTGTGCACCACCTCGCTGAAGCCCAGTGTGAAGGACCAAAAAATTTCAAACTTGAAACTACCGGGCCTTCTTGGTCCACTATCATCGGTGAATGAGAGCGGACAATGATCTAATAAGGATGGTGAGAGCATGTGGAACATGTGAGAGTTGAAATGCATGTCTTGTTCGATGTTGTGTAAGATGGAACCAAGATTGCACAAGTTTGGATTATCTTTGGTTGCTCCAAGTTAATCTACAATTTTGAAAAAGAATCTCTTTCAAACCAAAATTTGAAGGGTTGCCTAAAGCGGCTTATTCGTCTCCTATTGTTATTTCTCTTGTTTGGGCACGGAGTAATTGGTTGAAGTTACTGAGAGCAAGCCACATCACCCACTTGGTGGTTTTCATGCGATGACCGCGATAGAAACCATATTTTCTTGCCGGGTTGGTTGGCACATAGACAGATGTGACATTGAAGCTTGTGTGCGTCTCCCGACCAACTTCATGTGTTGTAATTAAACTGTCTAGATAGGCACAATTATGCATTAGACAATCCCTGTTTTCAGTTATCACATTGTATACTTGTAAGAAACGAACGTCGATGCCACCAACCAATTCACTGCCACCTTCTTGGGCAGGACTTCATAACTTTTCCCTATGTGCTCTGTGATGATAATCTAGTCCATGTTACCAAAATTAGCTTAGTGTTATAATGGAAGCATGGTGATCAAAGATTTTGACAACCAACGATAATAAAAGTAAATTACTTAAAACCACCATAAGTGAAGCTATAGATCTCTAGGGAAACCACTATATTTTCAATTATTGAAACTACTATGTTTCGGGTGAATAGCTTGTGATAGCAACGATTTTTAAATAAGAGCCTTTTTTACAACAAAAAACACTGTAATAGAGCCCAATGTTAGGTCTCACATGCCAACTCTAGACGGACACAACCGAGTTCTGAATAATTTACTCATGATAACAATATGAATGCTAATTAAGTGGGGCCATGTATTAATATGTTTTTTTAGCTCCAATGACTTTTTTGTAAGTCTTCATCCAACGATGCACATCCATCTTCTCGCCACCAAAACATAACTTCTCAGCTTTGGCACCGCTGCTGCTTAGTCCCACACCACTTTTCATGCACCCTCTCTATTGTTGGTCTTTGGCGACTTTGCTGCCTCACCATTGTCTTAATGTCCCCTCCCTGAGGACTAATTGCCATATATATGTCTCCATGGTCACTAAAGAAAATAGGCAAAAACCATATGCAAAGGGCGCAAAACTCCCACTAGTCAAAGAAGCAATGGAAACTATACATAAAACATACCGCCCACACACGAACAGGCCAGGCAAAAACTCTCGAAGAAAAACCGCAACCGCATCGAGTCCTCCTACCCTCTAGCAAATAAGCTAGATCTGGCGTGGCCCGTCTAGATAGAGGCATGAAAGCCATGAAAGGATTCTGAAAGAGCAAGAAAGGTGTTACACAATCACAGCACCTCCATACCATGCAAGGTTGTCTTTGAATGAGAGGCAAGCCAAAATTGCAAATACAAGAAAATTTGGGTTGTCCTATGAGGGCCTGCAAGACACATAGAGTTGTGTAGAAGCTTCATGTAAGTATCCCAATTATTTATTTATTTCCAACGAAAAGCGGAGGAGAATATTAATTTTTATATTCTTGTTGCACACAAGTTGTCATGGGTATTGTGCGAAGTAACTTTCTGAAGATCTACTAGTATTAGTATTGTTCCTTGGAAACAAATATACCATAAGGGTGGCGGAGATAAAGTTTGCAACAAGAGTAAAAAAAGTTAGAAGTAAAAATATGAAGTAAAACGATTGAAAGTATACAGTTTCTTGTCTAAATGGAGAGGTTTGACGCGGAGAAACTTTGGATCATGGTTTACATCATGTGTGCTAGTGCAATGGTAATACCAGTTGCCTTGTATTGTAACTCTAGTGTGGAGATTATTTGTGCTGTAGGCGGTTCATCCTTCAGTAGTCGAACTCCTCCATGTCAGAATTATTCTCCCCTATTGTGATGTACTGACGTTGCCATAACTTGGTCATTTCTGCAGTTAAGGTCATAAGATTGGACGAACGGTCCAAGTATCGTGGATCCTCGTTATCCTCATATTGTCTTTGCTCCTCGTAGATACCAACACCTATCACCTGGAGGTCATGGATTCGCTAAAAATATGTGCTAGCTGTGTAGGTCTTGGGATCATGCTACCTAGGCCTTAAATTGGACAACACATATTACACTCACCACAGATAAACAACTTACTCATCAATCATAGAACTTGTATCACAAATGACGACATACAAAATAGACACATAATGAATCTCACAAACCCCCTACAGCTCGCATGCCTATGGAGATTTTACTCACGCGTGAGAGGGAGATAACCAAATAACTCTGAGATTGAACACAAGGAAATCATCTAGATAATATCACAAAGACCTGCAGTAATGTGAATGACTAAACCAATCTCGGTCTCAAGACAAATACGAATAGAGTTACAAACCGTAGTATGGCAATGTGAAATTCCTCTCTCTATGGTAATGCTTACGACGAATGGAATGGGGGTGTGAATGGAAGATGCAGAATGGATCTCGTGAATACCCTTCTCTTGATCTCTTCTCTCTCTGTTCTGGTGTGTGTGTGGCGGCGACTCCTCTCTATATTCCTCTGCCTCCTCTTCACAAAATTGCTCATTTAGCCAAGGGAGTTGCAACACCGTGTGGTACGACCTGGATCGCTCGTACCAGACATCATTGTTTGTGTGCCAGATGGAATTTCTCCCAAAAATAGAAGTTACTCTAGTGTTCACCATTTACTAGGATCTTCGATGGTTTTCTTCCAAAAGTGTTTTTTTGTGTATTATTAGGAAAAAAATCTTTCTCGAAGGACTAGCGTCAGAAAAAAATGAGAATCGGTGAAAAACTTTTGAAAATCCTATCAAAATACCTTTATAGAAGTGTACACATATTGAGCCATCATTCCAACATTGGTGGTGGTGAAAGCGCACCTCTAGGATCTGGCGCCATCCACAATGACGTACGACATTTCGAGGACTATAGGGTGCTTCCCTGCATTCAAACTATCTGTAGTGCTCCATGTGGTGGATTGACTCGACCATCACCACCACCACCCCCTAGGTCCGTCCTTCTAGCTAGTGGGGTGCAACCCAACCTTAACGTTTGAAACCCTAGCGAGTGGTTTCATATGCATTGGCTCCTCCACCTTAGCATCGTTGCTCCATGCTGTTGATGCCTCCGCCTAGCAACAATCGACTAAGTTCTACACACAATTTCATGCAACTGACAAACATAAACGAGAATTTAGTTGGTATGCCATTGAGGTTGCATGCAACTAGTTTACCGTCATTGTTGTACCTTGAACTTCATTTTCTTCATTTTTTGATACAATGTCGGATTACCTAGCTAGGTTTGGGGAGCTACAAACGCTCCCGAGGTAACTGATTCGACTGCATTATCCTCTTCGTCTTTGCATCTTCGATGAGCCACCATCGCCGACCACTGCGGCTCGGACCTATCTCCGCCCGAAGGTGTTCGTAAAATTGCCACAAAGATTTTTCTTTTATTTTATTTGTTCTATTACAATTTTCCGCACTCAAATTGATGATTGAACTCTACAATGTTTGGATGAAGACTATTGAGTATATGTGTTATGTGCATATCTGTGTATGTGGCCCACCTCCTAGTTCTTTTTATAGTTGAGGTCATGGCCCACCTTTGTACATCATATATACGTGCGATTGCATATGATCAATACATCGTGCAATTACATCATCATACATGGTCTTTGTTTCTGGGTTCTAAACCCTAGCTTCCACCCGCCGCTGCCGTGCCCCTACCCCCGCACCGCCACCGCCTCATCCGCTGCCACTGCTGCACTTCCATGGTGCCGCCGCCGCCGCGTCACCCTGCTGCCGCCGTCGTGCCTCCCTAGCGCAACCACCACCGCACCCTTCATCGCCGCCGCAACCCTAGCTACTGCCGCCGCCGCAACCCCAAACCACCGCCTCAACCCTACGCCACCGCCGCACTCTACCCCTGCGGCCGTCGGCCCCTCAACCGCTGCCGCACTCTAACCCTAGCTCCCCACCATGTCTTCCGTCACCTCCTCCGGTTCCAACCCGTTCGCCAATGCCAACCCTTCCGACGCTGCCGATATACGCAACCTGAACATCTACGAGCGGGTTCCGGTCCGTCTTTCTCAGACGAACTCATCCCACTATGAATGGAAGACCTACTTCTCCCTCGTGTTCTGGGAGTACAATCTCCTTGACCACGTGGACAGTTCCGTTGACTCAAGCCTCGTGCCTGCGCATCACGAGTGGTCCACCATTGACGCCACACTCATCCGATGGTTTTCCTCACCATCTCGCAGGACCTGTTTCATATGGTTCTGCAAGACGGTGATGATGCCCTCGCCGTTTGGACCAAGCTGAACAGACTCTTCACCGACAATCATCTCCAACGCCGCGTTTTTTGCAGCAAGAGTTTTTTGGGTGCCACTAGGATAACTCTTCCGTCGATGACTACTATCGCCGTTTCAAGGCCCTTGCTGACGAGCTCCGTGACATTGGCGCGAAGATTGATGATGATCTCCTTCTCAGCACGCTCGGTCTCAATGAGGACTTCGACAACGCCGCCACGAATCTCACGCTCATCCTCGAGCCCTCCTTCGCCAAGTTTGTGGCCTATCTCCGGTTGGAGGAGCGTCGGATGAAGCAAGTTAAGAACCGGGCCATGCATACTTCGCCACCGGCACCACTCGCGGCGGCCCTCCACCACCGCCGCTGCTCCTCAATAGCAGCGGGCCGCCGCGCCCTACCAGCCGCAGCAGCAGCCGCTACTGCTACACTGCCGACGGCCCCCTATGGCACGCCCGCTCCCCCGCCGCCACCCGCGCCCCCTACCGATCGTTGTCGGGGCGGCCGGTGCGGTGGCAGCAAGCAGCAGCAACAGCAGCCGCAGACCCCTCCGCCTTGGGCCGGTGGCTACAACCCGTGGACTGGCGTCGTCCACGCGTACACCATGTCGGTCCCTCGGGCGCCAACGCCGACTCTTCTCGTGCCGCGTCGAGGCGACGCAGCTGTACGGAGGGTATCCGCCTCCTCCACCACCACAGCTGACTGGCGCCTACAGCTTCCCCATGGCATCTCCGTTACTGTCATCGGCTATGGGACCCGGCGCTGCTCGCCGCACTGCACACCGGTCCTTCGCCCAACAACTACACCAGCGATGGCGACTGGTACATGGACACTGGGGCTACTGCTCATATGTTCGCTCATCTTGGTAATCTTGCCTCCTTTCCCCCCGTCAGGACCGCCACCCCCATCACTATCGGTGATGGTTCCACCCTTCCGATCACACATGTTGGGCACACCTCGTTTCCTTCAAATTCCATGCATTTATCTTTGTCTAACATACTTGTTTCACTCAACCTCATTAAAAATCTTATTTCCGTTCGTTGTTTCATTCATGAAAATCCTATTATTGTTGAGTTTGACGAACTTAGTTTTTGTGTCAAGGACGCTCGAACCAGTATGGTACTTCACCAATGTGACAACCCCGACAAGCTCTATCTGGTCCACCCGCCGTCCTCCACCACCATCGCTCCGGTTTCTCTCTTCGCCAGCGCAGATCTTTGGCACACTCGTTTGGGTCATCCCAACCCTGTCACTCTTTGTCATATTCTTAGGAGTTTCAGTTTCAGTTGTAATAAGATTGAGGATCATACTTGTTATGCATGTCGTGTTGGCAACCACATTCGCCTTCCGTTTAATAATTCCACCACCATTGCTTAATTTCCCTTTCAGTTGATCCATAGTGATGTTTGGACCTCTCCAGTTCCTAGTAATTCGGGCTATCTATATTATCTTGTTATTCTTGACAATTACTCCCATTATGTGTGGACATTTTGTTTGCGGCGAAAATCGTATGCCCTTCCCACATTGAGGGCTTTTACTCCTATGTCAACACATAGTTTGGGCGTCCCATTCTTGCTCTTCAGATTAATAATGGAAAAGTGTTTGACAATCTTGCGTTCCGCACTTTTATCTCGCATCATGGCATAGTTTTTCGTCTCACTTGCCCATATACTTCACAACAAAATGGTCGAGCCGAGCGTGTCCTTCCCACTCTTAATAGCTACGTTCGCACGCTCCTGTTTCATGCCCGCGTGTCGTCCCACTTTTGGCCGGATGCCCTCGCTACTGCGTCGCTTCTTCTTAATCTCCGTCCGTTTCACCCGCGTTGGAACTATGCACCCCATCACCTACTTTTCGGTATGCCGCCTTCTTATGCTGGTCTACGTATCTTTGGGTGTCTCTGTTATCCTAGCATTGCCGATACCATGATAACCCACAAGTATAGGGGATCGTTTGTAGCCTTTTGCGATAAATAAGAGTGTCGAACCCAACGAGGAGCTAAAGGTAGAACAAATATTCCCTAAAGTTCTATCGACCACCAATACAACTCTACGCACACTTAACATTTGATTTACCTAGAACAAGAATAACTAGGAGAACTTTGTAGGTGTAAAGGGACAAGTTTGCAAGATAAATAAAAACGTAAAAATAAAAAGTAAGTGTTGTTCTAATTAAAGTACAATTAAATTAGTATAGCGAATGTGGATTAGTAATGATAGGTTTTGGAGAATTTTCCCTTAGCAATTGACTACGTTAATAGACCAATAACAAGTTTTTATGTGGGAGAGGCCACTGCTAGCATGCCACCCCTTACTTGGAATTCTATGCACTTATGATTGGAACTATTAGCAAGCATCCACAACTACTAATGTTCATTAAGGTAAAACCCAACCATAGCATTAAGATATATAATGGTCCACCTTCCATTCTGTATGCATCAATTTCTATGGTAGGAAGAAGCTTTTGTCACCCTTTCCCTCCAATGCATAGTCCTGTCAACATACAACTAACCCTATGGTGTGATCCACACGCGCGCTCATAGGCACCAAAGGACAACAACATAACCACATGCAAATTAAACCAATCATAGCAATTCACCAATTACTGATAGGACAACAAAAATCTACTGAAACATCATAGGATGGCAACATATCATTGAGAAACAATATAATGGGGTGAGCTATGGCTTTCCACAGTGATTTAACGCTCCAAACCGTTCGATGAGTCTTTCAATGCTCCCGATCGTCTTGTCATCCCACCTCACCTTGACAACTGTTTCTACCACTCCAACTCGTGCGTCCCGGTCGGCCCAACGTTAATGGGATGCTGCTTCGGATAGCGGCTTGGGAGCTCTCCCATTCACGGATGTATCCATCTCAGAAAGAAGAGCACGCATGGGCTGGAGTGCAGCTCGCTGCTGGTTTGGGTGAACCCTAGCTCAACTTCTAGTATAGGTGACAGTGGTGGCGGCAGCCTTTCTCTCACTGCCGCACGCTCTACAAAATGAGTCATATATCCGGTTACCATGTCCGCTCCCTCGTCTGTCCTCCCATGGTCCATCCTCCGCCCACATAACATCGACCCACCAAACAACTGGCTTGCCGGTAGCCTCCTTGGCTATTTGGTTGCGCGTTGTAGGCCGGGAAGCGGCGGTGAAGGAGATAGTGTGTCATCGTCGCCACAGCCATTTAGCTTTCCGCCCGGATCCCAATCTTATCAGCGTGTTGACTACAGGAGATAAACACATGTGGTGGAATCAGAAACCCCTTTTCCTTCTGCTTCCTCCCGGTTATTCAAGGATACGTGCGTGTTTTTCTTAAGTGGTGGTTGCTACACCATGATCCCTGAGGATGGTACGGTGCAGGTTACATGATCTCTTTTGTTTTGTGAAGGTAACTTGTTTACTGATTTTCATCGATCAGACAAGTAAGTTGTTCGACCTTGCCTCACTTTCTATGATGCAGGGGGTGGGGGTGGGGTTAAGAGTCACCCGTTTATCTTAATCCTGATATGGTGTCGTTATTTTGATTCTTTGCAGCGAGTCATGTGTGCATAGTTTGTTGTACATCATCTTTATTGACACAAATGTCAGCATAGTTTGTACATCATCTTTATTGACACAAATGTCAGCATAGTCTATTCTACATCATCTTCCTGTGGTGACTTCCTGTGGTACCTGCTCCCTGCGTAGATCACTATTCTTGTGCAGGTATGCAAGAAATAGAATGTAAGTAGGATGAACTTCAGTTCTTTTATCTCAAGGATGGATTTGGCATATGAGAGTATAATGTTTCGTGTGGCCTCATAGTTAAACAAACTGTACTCTACCAAAATCAAACAGTCTTTCTCTATGGTTCTTAACTTGAAGAACTATAAATTGAACTGTTCAAATTACTTAGATATTTCTATTATTATTATTTTAGAATGGACGGGCGCGGCAACACGCTCCTTTATGGTCTAGTTGGATAGTAATATGAAGCATAAAGTACCATGTTCAAGTAGAGGGTACAACGGGTTGCGAGAGAGTGGACCGCTGAATATAGATGGGGGAAGTGAAGGAAATATGCCCTAGAGGCAATAATAAAGTTATTATTTATTTCCTCATATCATGATAAATGTTTATTATTCATGCTAGAATTGTATTAACCGGAAACATGATACATGTGTGAATACATAAGACAAACATATAGTCAGTAGTATGCCTCTACTTGACTAGCTCATTAATCAAAGATGGTTATGTTTCCTAACCATATACATGTGTTGTCATTTGATTAATGGGATCACATCATTAGGAGAATGATGTGATTGACATGACCCATTCCGTTAGCCTTAGCACTTGATCATTTAGTATGTTGCTATTGCTTTCTTCATGACTTATACATGTTCCTGTAACTATGAGATTATGCAACTCCCGTTTACTGGAGGAACACTTTGTGTGCTACCAAACGTCACAACGTAACTGGGTGATTATAAAGGTGCTCTACAGGTGTTTCCGAAGGTACATGTTGAGTTGGCATAATTCGAGATTAGGTTTTGTCACTCCGATTGGCGGAGAGGTATCTCTGGGCCCTCTCGGTAATACTCATCACCTAAGCCTTGCAAGCATTGTAACTAATGAGTTAGTTATAAGATGATGTGTTACAGAACGAGTAAAGAGACTTGCCGGTAACGAGATTGAACTAGGTATTGGATACCGACGATCAAATCTCGGGCAAGTAACATACCGATGACAAAGGGAACAACGTATGTTGCTATGCGGTTTGACCGATAAAGATCTTCATAGAATATGTAGGAACCAATATGGGCATCCAGGTCCCGCTATTGGTTATTGACCGAGAATGGTTCTAGGTCATGTCTACATAGTTCTCGAACCCGTAGGGTCCGCACGCTTAACGTTACGATGACAGTTTTATTATGAGTTTATAAGTTTTGATGTACCGAAGTTTGTTCGGAGTCCCGGATGTGATCACGGACATGACGAGGAGTCTCGAAATGGTTGAGACATAAAGATTGATATATTGGACGACTATATTCGGACAGCGGAAGTGTTCCGGGTGATTTCGGAGAAAATTGGAGTGCCGGGGGGGTTACCGGAACCTCCCGGGAGAGTATTGGGCCTTATGGGCCTTAGGGGAAAGGGGAGAGGGGCGGCCAACATGGGCCGCGCGCCCCCTCCACCCTCTGGTCTGAATTGGACTAGGAGGGGGGCGGCGCCCCCCCTCTTTCCTTCCCCTCTCCCCCTTCCTTGCCCCTCCTAGTAGGAGTAGGAAAGGAGGAGTCCTACTCCTACTAGGAGGAGGATTCCTCCTCCCTTGGCGCGCCCAAAGGGGCCGGCCGGCCTCCCCCTCCCTCCTTTATATACGGGGGCAGGGGGCACCCCATAGACACACAAGTTGATCTACGGATCGTTCCTTAGCCGTGTGCGGTGCCCCCTTCCACCATATTCCACATCGGTCATATCGTCGCGGAGTTTAGGCGAAGCCCTGCGCCGGTAGAACATCATCATCGTCACCATGCCGTCGTGCTGACGGAACTCATCCCCGAAGCTTTGCTGGATCGGAGCCCGGGGATCGTCATCGAGCTGAACGTGTGCGAACTCGGAGGTGCCGTACGTTCGGTGCTTGGATCGGTCGGATCGTGAAGACGTACGACTACATCAACCGCGTTGTCATAACGCTTCCGCTTACGGTCTACGAGGGTATGTGGACGAACACTCTCCCCTCTCGTTGCTATTCCATCACCATGATCTTGCGTGTGCGTAGGAATTTTTTTGAAATTACTACGTTCCCCAACAGTGGCATCAGAGCCAGGTTTTATGCGTAGATGTCATATGCACGAGTAGAACACAAGTGAGTTGTGGGCGATATAAGTCATACTGCTTACCAGCATGTCATACTTTGGTTCGGCGGTATTGTGAGATGAAGCGGCCCGGACCGACATTACGCGTACGCTTACGCGAGACTGGTTTCACCGCTACGAGCACTCGTTGCTTAAAGGTGACCAGCGGGTGTCTATCTCTCTGACTTTAGCTGAATCGAGTGTGGCTACGCCCGGTCCTTGCGAAGGTTAAAACAGCACCAACTTGACAAACTATCATTGTGGTTTTTGATGCGTAGGTAAGAACGGTTCTTGCTAAGCCCGTAGCAGCCACGTAAAACTTGCAACAACAAAGTAGAGGACGTCTAACTTGTTTTTGCAGGGCATGTTGTGATGTGATATGGTCAAGACGTGATGATATATTTTATTGTATGAGATGATCATGTTTTGTAACCGAAGTTATCGGCAACTGGCAGGAGCCATATGGTTGTCGCTTTATTGTATGAAATGCAAATGCCCTGTAATTGCTTTACTTTATCACTAAGCGGTAGCGATAGTCGTAGAAGCAATAGATAGCGTAACAACAATGATGCTACGATGGAGATCAAGGTGTCGCGCCGGTGACGGTGGTGATCACGACGGTGCTTCGGAGATGGAGATCACAAGCACAAGATGATGATGGCCATATCATATCACTTATATTGATTGCATGTGATGTTTATCCTTTATGCATCTTATCTTGCTTTCATTGACGAAAGCATTTTAAGATGATCTCTCACTAAAATTATCAAGAAGTGTTCTCCCTGAGTATGCACCGTTGCCAAAGTTCGTCGTGCCCAGACACCACGTGATGATCGGGTGTGATAAGCTCTACGTCCATCTACAACGGGTGCAAGACAGTTTTGCACACGCGGAATACTCAGGTTAAACTTGACGAGCCTAGCATATGCAGATATGGCCTCGGAACACGGAGACCGAAAGGTCGAGCGTGAATCATATAGTAGAGATGATCAACATATTGATGTTCATCGTTGAAACTACTCCATCTCACGTGATGATCGGACATGGTGTAGTTGATATGGATCACGTAATCACTTAGAGGATTAGAGAGATGTCTTTCTAAGTGGGAGTTCTTAAGTAATATGATTAATTGAACTTAAATTTATCATGAACTTAGTCCTGGTAGTATTTTGCAAATTATGTTGTAGATCAATAGCTCGCGTTGTTGCTTTCATATGTTTATTTTGATATGTTCCTAGAGAAAATTGTGTTGAAAGATGTTAGTAGCAATGATGCGGATTGGATCCGTAATATGAGGTTTATCCTCATTGCTGCACAGAAGAATTATGTCCTTGATGCACCGCTATGTGACAAACCTATTGCAGGAGCAGATGCAGACATTATGAACGTTTGGCTAGCTCAATATGATGACTACTTGATAGTTTAGTGCACCATGCTTAACGGCTTAGAATCGGGACTTCAAAAACGTTTTGAACATCATGGACCATATGATATGTTCCAGGAGTTGAAGTTAATATTTCAAGCAAATACCCGAGTTGAGAGATATGAAGTCTCCAACACGTTCTATAGCTAAAAGATGGAGGAGAATCACTCAACTAGTGAGCATGTGCTCAGATTGTCTGGGTACTACAATCGCTTGAATCAAGTGGGAGTTAATCTTCTAGATAAGATAGTGATTGACAGAATTCTCTAATCACCACCACCAAGTTAGTAGAACTTCATGATGAACTATAATGCAAGGGATGACGAAAACGATTCCCGAGCTCTTCGTGATGCTGAAATCGACGAAGGTAGAAATCAAGAAAGAGCATCAAGTGTTGATGATTGACAAGACCACTAGTTTCAAGAAAAGGGCAAAGGGAAAGAAAGGGAACTTCAAGCAGAATGGCAAGAAAGTTGTCACTCCCATGAAGAAGACCAAAGCTGGACCAAAGCCTGAAACTGAGTGCTTACACTACAAAGGAAATGGTCACTGGAAACGGAAATACCCTGAATATTTGGTGGATAAGAAGGATGGCAAAGTGAACAAGGGTATATTTGATATACAGGTTATTGATGTGTACCTTACTAGTGTTTATAGTAGCCCATGAGTATTTGATACTTGTTCAGTTGCTAAATATTAGTAACTCAAAACAGGAGTTACGGAATAAACAGAGACTAGTTGAGGGTGAAGTGACGATGTGTGTTGGAAATAGTTCCAAGATTGATATGATCATCATCACACTCTCCCTACACTTTCGAGATTTGTGTAGAACCTAAATAAATGTTATTTGGCGTTTGCGTTGAGCATGAATATGATTTGATCATGTTTATTGCAATACGGTTATTCATTTAAAATCAGAGAATAATTGTTGTTCTGTTTACATGAATAAAACCTTCAATGGTCATACACCCAATGAAAATAGTTTGTTGGATCTCGATCGTAGTGATACACATATTCATAATATTGATGCCAAAAGATGCAAAGTTAATAATGATAGTGCAACTTATTTGTGGCACTGCCGTTTGGGTCATATCGATGTAAAGCGCATGAAGAAACTCCATAAAGATGGATTTTCGGAATCACTTGGTTATGAATCATTTGATGCTTGCGAACCGTGCCTTTTGGGCAAGATGACTAAAACTTCGTTCTTCAGAACAATGGAACGAGCTACTGACTTGTTGGAAATAATACATACCGATGTATGTGATCCAATGAGTGTTGATGCTCGTGGCAAGTATCGTTATTTTCTGACCATCACAAGATGATTTGAGCAGATATGGGTATATCTACTTGATGAAACATAAGTCTGAAATAATTGAAAGGTTCAAACAATTTCAGAGTGAAGTGGAAAAATCATCATAACAAGAAAATAAAGTTTCTGCGATCTGATCGCGGAGACGAATATTTGAGTTACGAGTTTGGTCTTCAATTAAAACAATGTGGAATAGTTTCACATCTCACGCCACCTGGAACACCACAACGTTATGGTGTGTCTGAACGTCGTAACCGCACTTTATTGGATATGGTGCGATCTATGATGTCTCCTACTGATTTACCACTATTGTTTTGGGGTTATGCATTAGAGACAGCTGCATTCACGTTAAAAGGGCACCATCTAAATCCGTTGAGACGACGCTTTATGAACTGTGGTTTGGCAAGAAACCAAAGTTGCTGTTTCTTAAAGTTTGGAGTTGCGATGCTTATATGAAAAAGGTTTTCAACCTGATAAGCTCGAACCCAAATCGGAGAAGTGCGTCTTCATAGAATACCCAAAGGAAACTATTGGGTACTCCTTCTATCACAAATCCAAAGGCAAAACATTCGTTGCTAAGAATGGATCCTTTCTAGAGAAGGAGTTTCTCTCGAAAGAAGTGGGTGGGAGGAAAGTAGAACTTGATGAGGTAACTGTACCTGCTCCCTCATTTGAAAGTAGTTCATCACAGAAATCTGTTCCTGTGACTACTACACCAATTAGTGAGGAAGTTAATGATGATGATCATGAAACTTCAGATTAAGTTACTACAGAACCTCGTAGGTCTTACAGAGTAAGATCCGCACCAGAGTGGTACGGTAATCTTGTTCTAGAAGTCATGTTACTAGACCATGATGAACCTACGAACTATGAGGAAGCGATGATGAGCCCAGATTCCACGAAATGGCTTGAGGCCATAAAATCTGAGATGAGATCCATCTATGAGAACAAAGTATGGACTTTGATTGACTTGCTCGATGATCAGCAAGCCATGTTAAATAAATGGATTTTCAAGAGGAAGACGGACATTGATAGTAGTGTTACTATCTACTAAAACTCGACTTGTTGCAAAAGGTTTTCGACAAGTTCAAGGTGTTGAATACGATGAGATTTTCTCACTCGTGTCGATGCTTAAGTCTGTCTGAATCATGTTAGCAATTGCCACATTTTATGAAATCTGGCAAATGGATGTCAAAACTGCATTCCTTAATGGTTTTCTTAAAGAAGAGTTGTATATGATGCAACCAGAAGATTTTGTCAATCCTAAAGGTGCTAACAAAATGTGCAAGCTCCAGCGATCCATCAATGGACTGGTGCAAGCATCTCGGAGTTGGAATATACGCTTTGATGAGTTGATCAAAGCATATGGTTTTATACAGATTTTTGAAGAAGCCTGTATTTACAAGAAAGTGAGTGGGAGCTCTGTAGCATTTCTAATATTATATGTGGATGACATATTGTTAATTGGAAATGATATGGAAATTTTGGATAGCATGAAAGGATACTTGAATAAGAGTTTTTCAAAGCAAGACCTCGGTGAAGCTGCTTACACATTGAGCATCACGCTTGATAAGATTTTTCAATGAGTACATACCTTGATAAATTTTTGAAATAGTTCAAAATGGAACAGTCAAAGAAGGAGTTCTTGCCTGTGTTGCAAGGTGTGAAGTTGAGTAAGACTCAATACCCGACCATGGCAGTAAATAGAAAGAGAATGAGAAGTCATTCCCTGTGCCTCAGTCATAGGTTCTATAAAGTATGCTATGCTGTGAACCAGACCTATTGTATACCTTGCTCTGTGTTTTGCAAAGGAATACAATTTTGATCTAATAGTAGATCACTGGACAGCGATCAAGAATATCCTTAGTGAGGACTAAGGAGATGTTTCTCGATTATGGAGGTGATAAAAGAGTTCGTTGTAAAAGTTACATCGGTGCAAACTTTTACACTGATCCAGATGACTCTAAGTCTCAATCTGGATACATATTGAAAGTGGGAGCAATTAGCTAGAGTAGCTCCATGCAGAGCATTGAAGACATAGAATATTTGCAAAATACATACGACTTTGTATGTGACAGACCCGTTGACTAAATTTCTCTCACGAACAAAACATGATCATACCTTTGTACTCTTTGGGTGTTAATCACATAGCGATGTGAGCTAGATTATTAACTCTAGTAAACCCTTTGGGTGTTGATCACATGACGATGTGAACTATGGGTATTAATCACATACAGATTTGAATATTAGTGTTAAATCACATGGCGATGTGAACTAGATTATTGACTCTAGTGCAAGTGGGAGACTGAAGGAAATATGACCTAGAGGCAATAATAAAGTTATTATTTATTTCCTCATATCATGATAAATGTTTATTATTCATGCTAGAATTGTATTAACCGGAAACATGATACATGTGTGAATACATAAGACAAACATATAGTCACTAGTATGCCTCTACTTGACTAGCTCATTAATCAAAGATGGTTATGTTTCCTAACCATATACATGTGTTGTCATTTGATTAATGGGATCACATCATTAGGAGAATGATGTGATTGACATGACCCATTCCGTTAGCCTTAGCACTTGATCGTTTAGTATGTTGCTATTGCTTTCTTCATGACTTATACATGTTCCTGTAACTATGAGATTATGCAACTCCCGTTTACCAGAGGAACACTTTGTGTGCTACCAAATGTCACAACGTAACTGGGTGATTATAAAGGTGCTCTACAGGTGTTTCTGAAGGTACATGTTGAGTTGTCATAATTCGAGATTAGGTTTTGTCACTCCGATTGGCGGAGAGGTATCTCTGGGCCCTCTCGGTAATACTCATCACCTAAGCCTTACAAGCATTGTAACTAATGAGTTAGTTATATGATGATGTGTTACAGAACGAGTAAAGAGACTTGCCGGTAACGAGATTGAACTAGGTATTGGATACCGACGATCAAATCTCGGGCAAGTAACATACCGATGACAAAGGGAACAACATATGTTGTTATGCGGTTTGACCGATAAAGATCTTCGTAGAATATGTAGGAACCAATATGGGAATCCAGGTCCCGCTATTGGTTATTGACCGAGAATGGTTGTAGGTCATGTCTACATAGTTCTCGAACCCGTAGGGTCCGCACGCTTAACGTTACGATGACAATTTTATTATGAGTTTATAAGTTTTGATGTACCGAAGTTTGTTCGGAGTCCCGGATGTGATCACGGACATGACGAGGAGTCTCAAAATGGTCGAGACATAAAGATTGATATATTGGACGACTATATTCGG
>NC_041391.1:443562922-443646171 GCF_002162155.2 Triticum dicoccoides | reverse complement strand
TACTCCTACTAGGAGGAGGATTCCTCCTCCCTTGGCGCGCCCAAAGGGGCCGGCCGGCCTCCCCCTCCCTCCTTTATATACGGGGGCAGGGGGCACCCCATAGACACACAAGTTGATCTACGGATCGTTCCTTAGCCGTGTGCGGTGCCCCCCTCCACCATATTCCACCTCGTTCATATCGTCGCGGAGTTTAGGCGAAGCCCTACGCCGGGAGAACATCATCATCGTGACCACACCGTCGTGCTGACGGAACTCATCCCCGAAGCTTTGCTGGATCGGAGCCCGGGGATCGTCATCGAGCTGAACGTGTGCTGAACTCAGAGGTGCCGTACGTTCGGTGCTTGGATCGGTCGGATCGTGAAGACGTACGACTACATCAACTGAGTTGTCATAACGCTTACGCTTACGGTCTACGAGGGTACGTGGACGAACACTCTCCCCTCTCGTTGCTATGCCATCACCATGATCTTGCGTGTGCGTAGGATTTTTTTTTTTAAATTACTACGTTCCCCAACAGGAAGGTGATGTAGTTGTTGGTGAAGATAACGAAGTTGTTGAAGTAGATCGCTATCACAAGATGATTGCCTTGGCGGCGTTTTGGCGCCACCGGGAGAGAGGGGGTGAGAGCCCCCCTCCTTCTTCTTCTTCCTTGGCCTCCCCACTAGAAGGGAGGAGAGTTTCCCCTCTAGTCCATGGCCTCCATGGCGGCGAAGGAGCCCCTCCGAAGATTGAATCTCCCTCCCTGTTCTCTTTTGTTTTGTGTTTTTCAGATCAGGCCGAAAACCGTTTCTTAAATATCCGAAGATCCGGTTGCGCTGAGAATTTAACACATTTTTTTTGGATATAAGCTTCATTGCGCCCGAAGTAAAGCAGTAACCGCATTACGTGGTGAGGACAACCCACCACCACGTGCTAGGGGGCCCAGGCGCGCCCTGGTGTCTTGTCGCGGGGATGAACCCCGGGCAGGCAACGGAACCCGGATCCTTTTCAAAAACAACGGGGCAAGCATCGCCCCTCAAGCCGGCTCGCGCTTGGCCGGGTCGCTCAATCTGGCCAAGCCCCTCAACCCGGCCGAACTCTCTGACCCAGCCAAGCTCCTCGACTCGGCCCCAACAACCAACTCAAGGCAGCCGAACCCGGCACACCAAGACTTCCCCAACAAGCTAGCTCCACCCTTGGCGTGTCCCTCAACCCACCATGGGTCAGCTCCCGTCCCATCCATGTCGTACTATGAGACAAGTCTCCGTCTACCGATGACTGAGGTGACAGTGCCCCGCCCATGCCTCTTGTCAGTCGGAGCGTGGCAACAGTGCCCCTCACGTGCCCACTGATAAGGGCTCGCGTGGCATCAGTACCCCCATCATCACCGTTGACGCCAGCAAGCGGTGACCTGACAGAGCGCCACTGTACCCGACTCGACTCGGCCACTCCTTGACGATCAACAAGATGGCGCACAGTGCCCCTAGGCAAGCAGAGCCCACGCCTAGGGGAACCCGACGAACCACTGGCACCCGGCGGGTCCCAGCTCCGGGTTCCTAGACGCTGACAACCTGGCCCTATGGCCTTGTAACATTACCATTGTACCCCTGGGGGGTTGGCCTATAAAACCCCCCAGGATCCCACATGCATACGGGCAAGCACACAGGAAAGTAGCCAATCGATCAGTAGAACACACACATGGAGAGAAGGAGCAGCCTAAGCCCTGGCCAGCCTTCCTTCTCCCTCCATAAAGCTCTAGGAGCAACCCTGTACTGTTGCATATCAACCACACTCAGAAGGACTAGGGGTATTATCTCTCCGGAGAGCCCCGAACCTGGGTATGTCCTGTGTCCCGCGCTTGCTCATGCCGACCTCGCCTGTGGAGCCCACCAGTGCCCTCGAGCCTCCTCCCCTCTTTAGCCATCCCTTGGCATCTGCCATGCGCCCACCACGACAGTTGACGCCCACCTTGGGGCAGCTCGAGCTCCTGGCTGAGAGCTTGCTTCAGACGGGGCTCCTCTCCAACTCCGACGAGCCCGTCACGCTGGCGGACAACGTCATCGACGCTCTCTCCACCTCCTTCACCACGTTGCGTGTCTCTGATGCGCCTGCGGGCGATGAGTACCCCAGTGATGTACTTGAATTTTCCGACTCCCCCCTCTCCCTCGGCGGCAGCGCTCCTGCCGGGGCAATGGACGTCCACGTGGAGGTCTTCGTCACCGGTATCGACGCCTCCTCCTCGTCGAGCACGGCAAGTGCTACGTCTTGAGCTTGCGTTGGTTTTCCTTGAAGAGGAAAGGGTGATGCAGCAATAGTAGCGTAAGTATTTCCCTCAGTTTTTAAGAACCAAGGTATCAATCTAGTGGGAGGCTCCTCAAAAGTCCCACGCACCTACACAAACAAACAAAGAACTCGCAACCAACGCAATAAAGGGGTTGTCAATCCCTTCACGGCCAGTTGCGAAAGTGAAATCTGATAGAGATAATATGGTAAGATAAATATATTTTTGGTATTTTATAATATAGATGCAAAAAGTAAAGATGCAAATAAAAGTAGATTGAAAGCTTATATGATAAAAGATAGACCCGGGGGCCATAGGTTTCACTAGAGGCTTCTCTCAAGATAGCATAAGTATTACGGTGGGTGAACAAATTACTGTCGAGCAATTGATAGAAAAGCGAATAATTATGAGATTATCTAGGCATGATCATGTATATAGGCATCACGTCCGCAACAAGTAGACCGACTCCTGCCTGCATCTACTACTATTACTCCACACATCGACCGACTCCTGCCTGCATCTAGAGTATTAAGTTCATAAGAACAGAGTAACACTTTAAGAAAGATGACATGATGTAGAGGGATAAACTCAGGAAATATGATATAAACCCCAGCTTTTTATCCCCGATAGCAACAATACAATACGTGCCTTGCTGCCCCTGCTGTCACTGGGAAAGGACACTGCAAGATTGAACTCAAAGCTAAGCACTTCTCCCATGGCAAGAAAGATCAATCTAGTAGGCCAAACCAAACTGATAATTCGAAGAGACTTGCAAAGATAACTCAATCATACATAAAAGAATTCAGAGGAGATTCAAATATTTCTCATAGATAAACTTGATCATAAACCCACAATTCATCGGATCTCGACAAACACACCGCAAAAAGAGTTACATCGAATAGATCTCCACAAGAGAGGGGGAGAACATTGTATTGAGATCCAAAAAGAGAGAAGAAGCCATCTAAATAATAACTATGGACCCGAAGGTCTGTGGTAAACTACTCACAACTCATTGGAGGGGCTATGGTGTTGATGTAGAAGTCCTCCATGGTCGATTCCCCCTCCGGCGGAGAGCCGGTGAAGGCTCCAAGATGGGATCTCGCGGATACAGAAGGTTACGGTGGTGGAAATTGTGTTTCGTTGGCTCCCTGGATGTTTTCGGGGTACGTAGTACATTGGTGGCCGCCTGTGGGGCCCAGGAGATAGGGGGCGCGCCCAGAGGGGGCGGGCGCGCCCTCCTGTCTCCTGGCCGCCTCGCAAGCTTCTTGATATGCACTCCAAGTTCTCCGGATCACGTTCGTTCCAAAAATCACGCTCCCAAAGGTTTCATTCCGTTTGGACTCCGTTTGATATTCCTTTTCTTCGAAATACTGAAATAGGCAAAAAAACAGCAATACGGGCTAGGTCTCCAGTTAGTAGGTTGGTCCCAAAAATGATATAAATGTATAAAATAAAGCCCATAAACATCCAAAAGGGGTAATATAATAGCATGGAACAATCAAAACTTATAGATACGTTGGAGACGTATCAGCAAGGAAGGCCGCCGAAGCGAAGGCCGCAGCGGGTTGGGCCGCCTCACCCAACCCATTGCGTGTCGCGATGCAGAGCCTTCGTGTCCCCATCGGCACCGACATCGATGCCTCCAACATCGCCGAGGCCCGGGCCCGGATCGTGGAGAACCGCCAGCACCTGCTGGACTTGACCGAGATGCTCACCGCCACGCAGCGTCGCCTGTATTCCGCTCAGCTGGAGCGCAACGCCACCTACGGCTTCACACCTGCCGCGGCCGAGCCAAGCCGGGTTGCCGATGTGTGAGCCCGGGGCGGCGCAATCGGCCGCACTTTCAGCGCCATCCTGCCCGTCTACAAGACTCCCGTGAAGAACATGCGTGCTGCCGAGGCAGCCGCAGTCGGCCTGGACCAGCTCACGCGCAAGAAACTGAGGGAGCGCATCAAGCAGTTGAACGACCTCCTCGACACAGCCAACGCGCATCAGGATCGCCTCAACCAACTCACCAAGCCAGCGGGATCCGGCTCCACCCGCTCTGGCAAACCCGGCGATCATCAGCACACGGCGTCCTCACCACCCGGCGAGGCGCACTCCGGCCGCACTCGGACCCGTCGCGACCCGGCCCTGACGGCCGCCGGCGGCTTAGGCGACGAGCCGGCCCCGGAAAACCGAAGCGGACCCGACCAACCCGGCCGACGTCCGGCTTCAACCGACCCGCCCCCCGTGGCTCGGTCGCCAGCTGACTCGGCGCACGTGCCATCAACGACACCGACGCTCGCCACCACCTCGACCGGCTCGCTTTCTCCCTGGAGGTGGAAGAGAGCGGCGCTGTTGGGCCGGCGTGCTTCGGCCCACGCATCCGGGATGAGCCCTTTCCCAAAGGGTTCACGTTCCCCCGCGACACACCCAAGTACAACGGAACCGTGAAGCTGGAGGACTGGCTCACCAACTACACCACCGCCATCGGCATCGCAGCGGCAACCACCGGCTCACAGTGTGCTACGCGCCGCTCATGCTCCAAGGGTCAGCCCACACCTAGTTGAACAGTCTGCCGGTGGGCAGCGTCAACACGTGGGTGGACATCGAGCAGGCCTTCATCCACAACTTTACGGGGACTTACCGGCAACCCGGCCGTCCCAGCCAGCTCTCCATGTGCGTGCAGGGGCCGGCAGAAACCGGTCGCGAGTACCTCGCACGCTGGACCGAGCTCCGAAACAGCTGCGAGGGCGTCACGAGGTTCAAGCAATCCATTACTTCGTCAACGGGTGCCGAGATGGCACCCTCCTCAAGCACAAGCTCTTGCGCTCCGAGCCGGCCACCATGGTCGCGCTCATGGTGACGGCGGACAAGTACGCCAATGCCGACTCCGGCATGAAGATCCAGGTAGCGCTGGATGAAGCCGGCAAAGCAAAGCCGATTCCACCTCCGAAGTCGGCCGGCAGCAGCACAACTAGCAGAACAACAAGTGCAAGGTCGACCAGCCGGCTCAGCGCTATGACAACCGGCTTGTCGCGGCCACAGAACCCGTAGCCGACCCGGCAGCCAAGCGCCGGCAGACCGGCAAGACGGCGTGGCAACCCGCCATGAGCTTCAAAGAGATGCTCGACGCCCCCTGCAAGCAGCACAGGGGACAAGGCCATCCATGCACACAATTCGGCAGTACGACATCATCAAGCGCATAATGAGGGGCGACGTCTCGCCTCCTCCGGCTCCGGCTCCGGGCGCGGGTCAGCCATCGCCGCCTCCTCCACCACCCCCAGCCGGCGGTGCGATGCGTGACGACGTCTACCCGGACCAGACCGCGACCTATGTCGTCTTCACTAGCCTCGGCAACGACAAGCAGAGCGAACACCTCCTTCGGCAGGAGGTGAAAACCGTCATCCCAGCCAAGCCGGAGTACATGCGCTGGTCGGATCGCCCGGTCACGTGGACCCGGGAAGACCACCCGGCTGTCATGCCGATTCCGGGTGGCTACGCCCTCGTCCTCAACCGCACTATCATCGCACCGCAGCACACGTGCAAGTTTTCCTGGGTCCTCATCGACGGCGGCAGCAGCATCAACATCCTTTACTGCGACACCATGACCAAACTCGACGTCGAGGCCAAGGACCTGGAGCCGACCCGGACGATCTTCCACGACATCGTTCCCGGCCTCTCCTGCTCTCCGATTGGCCGGGTCCGGCTCGACATCCTGTTCGGCGACATCAATCACTTCCGGCATGAGCCGATCTGGTTCGAGGTGGTGGACCTATCCAGCGCATACCACCGCTGCTAGGCTGACCCGTGCTTGCCAAGTTAATGGTGGTCCCCCACTACGTGTACCTAAAGATGAAGCTGCCGGGTCCGAAGGGCCTCATCACCATCACCGGTGACTACTGTAAGTCTCTGGAGTGCGCCCGAGACGGCGCCAAGCTGGCCGAGTCACTGGTCAAAGCCGAGGAGCAGCGCCGGCTCGACCGGATCATCGCCCTAGCTAGCGAGACATCAGCCGCGCCGATCCCGACCGAGGAGCCGGCTGACGAGGCCGCCTTCAAACCCTCCAAGGAGACCAAGAAAGTGAAGCTGAACCCGAAAGACCCCAGCTGCAGCAAGTACGTTGTCGTAGGCACCCGCCTTGACAGCAAATAGGAAGGCGAGCTCATCGACTTCCTCCGTGAGAATTGGGATATCTTTGCGTGGACCCCAAAGGACATGCCGAGTATCCCAAGGAAGTACGCCGAGCACAAACTCCAAGTCCGCAAGGACGCCAAGCCTGTCCGCCAACCCCTACGATGTTTCTCCGAAGAGAAGAGAAGAACCATCGGTGAAGAAGTTCTCAAGCTTTTGGCGGCCGGCTTCATCATGGAAGTGTTCCACCCCAAGTGGCTGGCCAACCCAGTCCTCGTCCTGAAGAAGAACAACACCTGGCGCAGGTGCATCGACTACACCAGCCTGAACAAGGCCTGTCCCAAGGATCTATTCGCCCTCCCGCGGATCGACAAAGTCATCGACTCGACCGCCGGGTGCGAGCTCGTGTCCTTCCTGGATGCTTACTCTGGCTACCACCAGATCAAGCTGGACCCGGCCGACGCCCTGAAGACGTCCTTCATCACGCCCTTTGGGGCGTATTGCTACATCACCATGTCGTTCGGCCTGAAGAACACCGGCGCCACCTTCCAGCGCTGCATGCAGAAATGCTTGCTGCCGCAACTCAGCCGCAACATCCACGTTTACGTGGACGACATCATGGTGAAGAGCAAGCAGCACCTCATGCTCCTCGATGACCTGAAGGAGACATTCACCAACCTGCATGAATACAAAGTCAAGCTCAACCAGGAGAAGTGCGTTTTCGGCTTCCCGGCCGGAAAGCTACTTGGCTTCCTCATCTCGGAGCGCGGCATTGAGGCGAACCCGGCGAAGATCAAGGCCATCGAGCGTATGCGCAAGCCGGCTCAGCTGCGCGATGTCCAGAAATTCATCGGCTGCTTGGCCTCGGCCAACCGGTTTCTGAGCCGGCTGGGCGAGAGGGCCTTGACCCTGTACCAGCTGATGAAGAAGATGACATCGTTCGAATGGAACGACCAGGCGGGCGAGGCCTTTCGGGACATCAAGCACATGCTCTCCACTTCACCAGTCCTGGCCGCGCCGACCGAGAAGGAGCCGCTGTTGCTCTATATTGCCGCGACCTCATGGTCGGTCAACATGGTGCTAGTGGTCGAGCGACAAGAGAATGGCAAGGTCTAAGCCGTCCAGCGCCCGGTCTACTACCTGAGCGAGGTGCTCTCTGCCTCCAAGCAGAACTACTCGCACTACCAGAAGATGTGTTATGGTGTGTACTTCACCGCCAAGAAACTGAAGCAGTACTTCCAAGAGCATGGTGTCACCGTGGTCAGCACGGCCCCCCTCGGCGAGATCATCGGGTCCCGGGACGCTTATGGCCGGGTCGCCGAGTGCGCGCTCGATCTAGCCGGCCACACCATCCTCTATGAGCACCGCACCATGATCAAGTCCGAGGCCCTGGACGACTTCCTCGTCGACTGGACCGAGACCCAATACCTGCCGCCGCCACCAGACTCAACGCACTAGCGCATGCACTTCTACGGCTCCAAGATGCATCTCGGCCTAGGGGTTGGCATTATGCTGTCTTCCCCGAAGGGCGACCAAATCTGCTATGCACTCCAGATCCACTTTGTCGCCTCCAACAATGTTGCCGAATACGAAGCCCTTGTGCATGGCCTCCGGCTTGCCAAGAAACTCGGCATCCGGTGCATCCTGTGCTACGGCGACTCGGATTTGGTGGTGCAACAGTGCTCCGGCGAGTGGGACGCCCGCGACCCCAACATGGCGAGCTACCGTTTCCTCGTCCAGAAGCTATCCGAATTCTTCGAGGGTTGCGAGTTCCTCCATGTCCCGCGCGTAGAAAATGATGCAGCGGACACGCTCACCAAAATCGCCTCGTCCCGGTAGTCCATCCCGACTGGCATCTCCCTCGAGCACCTACACAAACCATCCGTCAAGCCGTCTCCGGACTCCGAGTCCATCCATGTCCCAGACGACCCGACCGCGCCTCAACCTGGCTCGGGCCGAACCAGGCCCAGAGACTGCTGAACTTGGGCCGGGGACTGAAGCCGCCAACCCGGCCACCATCACCCTCGACCTGGCCGCCGCCATCCCCGACCTGGGGGCTGCTCAGCCCGTCTCGAGGGCTGCCGACTCGGAACCCGCCCTGGTGGCCATTTTCGCCGTGGTGACGGCCCCGTCTTGGGCCCTACCTATCTCGGAGTTCCTGGAGAACGGGGTCCTCACCATCGACGAGACCGCAACCAGTCAGGTCAGCGCCGGGCATCCGCCTACAACATCATCAACAATGAGCTCGTCAAGCGCAGATCCACTGGTGTGTTCCAGCTCCTCATGTGCGAGGGATGCCAGTGCTTCAGCAAGGGCAGTCACTAGCCGGCGTCAGCACTCCGGACCATCCCGATCGCCTGGACCTTTGTGGTCTGGGAACTCGACATGGTGGGGCCCTTCAAAACCGCTCGAGGCGGCATGATGCATTTGCTGGTGGCGGTGGATAAGTTCATCAAGTGGATCGAAGCACGGCCAATCAAGAAGCTGGACGGGCCAACAGCTGTCCGGTTCATCAAAGACATCACAGTACGCTACGGCATGCCGAACATCATTATCACGGACAACAACACCAACTTCACCAAGGGCACGCTCGTGCAATACTGCTCCATCTCTGGCATCCGCCTCGACCTGGCCTCCGTTGCGCACCGGTAGTCCAACGGGCAGGTCGAGCGGGCCAACGGCCTCATCCTATCCGGCATCAAGCCGCAGCTCGTCGAGCCGCTCATCCGCTCACCCGACAGATGGCTTGACAAGTTGCCGGCCGTCCTCTGGAGTCTCCGAACCATGCCAAACAGGTCGACCGGGTTCACCCCGCTCTTCCTCGTCTATGGAGCCAAAGCTGTCATCCCGACCGATGTCGAGTTCGACTCACCGTGTTTCGTGATGTACACAGAAGCTGAAGCCAAGGTAGCCCGCGGAGATGGTGTCGACCTACTCGAAGAAGCCCGCCTCCTGGCGCTCAGCTGTTCGGCCATCTACCAGTAAGTCCTGAGGCACTACCACAACAAGAAGATCAAGCCCCTCGCATTCCGCAAGTGAGACCTCGTCCTCTGACTCGTCCAAGAGCAAGCCGGCTAGCACAAACTGTCCCTCCATGGGAGAGCCCGTTCATCGTCAGCAGGGCCTTGTGCGATCGCAACGCCTACTACCTCATCGACACACGCAAGTCAAACAAGCGCAAGAGAGACACCGCCAGTGAAGAAACAACCCGGTCGTGGAACATGGAACTCCTCCGCCCGTTTTACAGTTAGCTGTATGCACGCAGGTATTGCTGCCTTTTGTAATTGCATGAAACTATGGAGTCCCCGAACGACGCTCGGGGGCTGCCCTTTTCCGACCAAGTTATTGTGTCTCCTACATTTACGCATCACTTTGCTCTTAAATCTGGCCACCGGTTCGACTCGCTCGACCACGGGGCTCACGGGCTGGCTGGCTTGGTCGCCACCCACCGCCTTACTTGGTGATTTCTGACGCGTTAGGGATGCCATGGCCCCCCACTTCGCCCTAGGCCACAGAACCGGCTTCGGCTGTCGGCTGGCAAGAACAACAGGACAGAGCACCAGCACGCCTCAAACACTAAGTCAAAGGCCGCCGGGTCACCCAACCCGGCCCGTCACTTAAAAAATGGCCGCACGACCGGCTGCCCGCCAACCGGCTTTGCCGGATTGCCGTCAACCGGCCCAGTGGGTGTTTCGCTCGCGCTCAACATTTCGAAAGCCTAAGTACTGCACGCTCCTCTCAAAAAACCGAACTCCTTGTAATGAACCGGAGACTCGGCTGTCAGACTCGTGGGGAGGAGGTTCGAGAGAGGAAAGTCACAAGAAAACGGCTCAAAAAGCAAAAAGCAAAAGCATAGGCACCCATGAAATATACACATCACAAAATATTAAAGGACGGGCCCATGGCCAGAGTTCATTACACCCAGAAACCGCCAGTGGGTGGGTGGACCTGCTACCTAACAGAAATGTTCACTAAGACATAACAGGCAGCCTCAGGCGTCTCCAGCGCTGGGTCGCGCAGCTGACGGCTCCCCCACAACGGCCTCCGGGTCCGCCGAAGTGCCAGTGTCTTCCTCCTCGGCACCCCCGTCGCGGTAGACATCGGTCTCCTCTAAGCTGCCCTCCGGGTTGTGCAAACGCAGGCCGTAGTCGTCTCTAGGCACGACTCCGCCATCTTCCACCCGTTCCGGGTGGAACTCGTCATGGAAGGCGAACTCGGCGATGTTGCTGGCCCGGGCAGCAATCCGCCTGGCCTGCGCCTGCAGCTGCTCCTCCGAGCGGACCTGCTGGCCCATCAACGCGTCCATCTGCAGGTCTGGGTGCCAGGACACCGCAAACCTGAGCACCATCTCGGCGCTGACACGGGCGGCGGAAACGCGCCACTCATGGAGGCGGTCTGGCCCCATCTCCAACCAGTGCGCCAGCCGCGTGAAGCTGCTTGGCGCAACGGAGCCTGGCCACAGGGCCGCCGTCATCACCGTGCCGACCTGGGAGAGCTGCCCAATTTGGTCGCCCAAGACTCACAGACGAGCCTCGGCGGCGGTCATGATCTCCGGGAAAGTCCAAGCCACCTGCGGGTTGGTCACGGAGCCAACAACCCCCAGTGGGTCGCGCTGAAAGCGGATGTCCTCTTCCGCCAGCTGTTGCATCTCCGGGAAGGCCCCTGCCAAAAAGCAAAGCAAGTCAGAGAAAAGTCACCAAGGACAAGGAGCCGGGATCCCAACCCGGAAGAACTCAAGAAAGCACTTACTAGAGAAGGACTCTTCCAGGTGCTGCGCTTCAAGCAACTTACCGCGCCGCTCCCGATCAATGGTGCGGTCACGCTCCTGGAGCGTCTTCTCCAAGTCGGCCACCTTCGAAAGGGCCACCTTCAGCTCGGCGTCCTTATCCTCGGTCGCCTTCTCGGACGCTTCACGGCTGCGGGTCTCCTCCTGACAGGCCTCCTCCGCCGCGGCCACCTGCCCTTTCAGGCGCTCCACCTCGGTCTGGAGCTGGCCCTTGTCGCCGGCCAGCTTGCCGCGTTGCTGGTCCACCTTGGCCAGGGCCCACTGCGCCTCCACCACCTTGGCGGCCTCAGCCTTGAGTCCCTCCACCTCGGCCTCGAGATGGCTCTTGTCGCCTGCCAACTACTCCTGCAGCCGGCTGGCTTCGTCGAGCGACCGCCAGGCCACCACCGCCTCCGCCTTCGCCTGCGCCACCTCGGCTCCAAGCCGGTCGGCATAGGCGACAAGCCGGTCATAGTGAAGGCTGGCCCGAAATAGCCGGGTCTTTCGAGACAGCACCTCGGCTACAAAAAGAAGATTCAGAAACAAAGGACCAATTTAAAGATTCGACCCAACTGCTACGCAGTTGGCCCGAATCTCGGGGGCTACACCCAGTGGGTGCGCTAGCGCGCCCCCACTAAAAAAGAGCACATAAATACATGCGGCGATGCGGAGCTCCTCCTCCTTGGCAGCGAGCTGCTCCTTGAGCTCCTGATACTTTCCCAGGAGGCGGTTGAAGGCGTTGACCTGGTAGGAATCGAGTTGCTGTAAAAGGCAACGATCAGCACAAAGACGGCATTTTAAAGATTCGACCCAACTACTATATAGTTGGCCCGAACCTCGGGGGCTACACCCAGTGGGTGCGCCAGCGCGCCCCCACAAAGAGGAAGCCACAAAAGAAGAAATATCAGAAGACGAGAAAAAGAACCCACCAACACGGCGCGCTCTAGCTCCCGCGTCCTCTCCACCTCAGCCTAGGCGAAGGCCTCGATCCGGTCTGTCCGCCCTCGCAGACGGTGGCTAACAGCTTCCATCGCTGCCTCCTCCTAGGTTTGGGCCCTGAAAACCACGCCGGCCCCGCCCCGTGCCAGCAGCGACTTGGCGGGCCGGCGTCCCCCTGGCCTGAGCACCAGGGCATGCTCTCCACTGGCCGCTCCCCCCGCGGCCGGCGCCTCCTCCGATGCCCTCTCCGACGTCGCCACCAGCCCGGTAGCCAGGGTGGCCTGCGGCACCACCGCTGGCTCGGTAGCCAGGGTGTCCTGCGGGGCCACCACCAGCGGCGCCTCGTTCGTCGATGCTCGGGGCGTCCCCTGTGGCTCCATCCGTAGCGCCTCCTCCAAGATGGCATTGCCGCCACCTCCGTCGACCCCGCTCACTCAACCGCGTCGGTCCGCGGCGGGGTGTCGTCCTCAATAACCACGACCTCCTGATATGTCTCCAACGTATCTATAATTTTTGATTGTTCCATGCTATTATATTACCCCTTTTGGATTTTTATGGGCTTTATTTTACACATTTATATCATTTTTGGGACTAACCTACTAACCGGAGGCCCAACCCGTATTGCTGTTTTTTTGCCTATTTCAGTATTTCGAAGAAAAGGAATATCAAACGGAGTCCAAACGGAATGAAACCTTCGGGAGCATGATTTTTCGAACGAATGTGATCCAAAGGACTTGGATTGCAAGTCAAGAAGCAGCCGAGGCGTCCACGTGAGGGTAGGGCGCGCCCCCTGTCTCGTGGGTCGCTCGGGCGGCCACCGATGTACTTCTTCCTCCTATATAAGCCTAGGTACCCCAAAAACATCCAGAGAGCAAACGAAACACAAGTTCCACCACCGTAACCTTCTGTATCCGCGAGATCCCATCTTGGAGCCTTCACCGATGCTTCGCCGGAGGGGGAATCGACCATGGAGGGTTTCTACATCAACACCATAGCCCCTCCGATGAGTTGTGAGTAGTTTACCACAGAACTTCGGGTCCATAGTTATTAGCTAGATGGCTTCTTCTCTCTTTTTGCATCTCAATACAATGTTCTCCCCCTCTCTTGTGGAGATCTATTCGATGTAAACTCTTTTTGCGGTGTGTTTGTCGAGATCCGATGAATTATGGCTTTATGATCAAGTTTATCTATGAGAAATATTTGAATCTCCTCTGAATTCTTTTATGTATGATTGAGTTATCTTTGCAAGTCTCTTCGAATTATCAGTTTGGTTTGGGCTACTAGATTGATCTTTCTTGCCATGGGAGAAGTGCTTAGCTTTGGGTTCAATCTTGCGGTGTCCTTACCCAGTGACAAAAAGGGTTGCAAGGCACGTATTGTATTGTTGCCATCGAGGATAAAAATTTGGGGTTTATATCATATTGCATGAGTTTATCCCTCTACATCATGTCATCTTGCTTAAGGCCTTACTCTGTTCTTATGAACTTAATACTCTAGATGCAGGCAAGAGTTGGTCGATGTGTGGAGTAATAGTAGTAGGTGCAGGTAGGAGTCGGTCTACTTGTTGCGGACGTGATGCCTATATACATGATCATGCCTAGATAATCTCATAATTATTCGCTTTTCTATCAATTGCTCGACAGTAATTTGTTCACCCACCGTAATACTTATGCTATCTTGAGAAAGAAGCCACTCGTGAAACCTATGGCCCCCGGGTCTATCTCTTATCATATTTTCTTTCAATATACTTTTATTTGCATCTTTACTTTTTGCATCTATATTATAAAATACCAAAAATATATTTATCTTATCACACTATCTCTATTAGATCTCACTTTCGTAAGTGGCCGTGAAGGGATTGACAACCCCTTTATTGCGTTGGTTGCGAGTTCTTTGTTTGTTTGTGTAGGTGCGTGGGACTTTTGAGGATCCGCCTATTGGATTGATACCTTGGTTCTCAAAAACTAAGGGAAATACTTGCGCTACTATTGCTGCATCATCCTTTCCTCTTCAAGGAGAACCAACGCAAGCTCAAGACGTAGCACCTCCCGGTCGAGGTCCACCACCTCCGAACGGCCTCCTTGGCCGCGCTCCCTCATTGACGATGGCTCGAAGACCGTCGCCGCCACCAGTGTGCCCTCCGGCATCTCCGACCACGCTGGCTCCTCGCCGGCTCGCGCCCACGTCGCCGCGGCTTTGATCCAGGCCTGCACCGATGCCGCCTCCAGCTCCGCCTCGACCCTGTTCCGGTCCCGCGAGGCTAAGCCTTCGGTGTCGGCCGGGTCCAGACCGAGATCCGGATCTGCCGGGTTCTCCTCCTCATCCCGGTGGGCGGCGTCGGACCGGCTCCTCCGAAATGCGGTGCCCTCGGTGGACGCGGCGTCTGCTGCCACCCTTGCTAGCGAGATCAGCGACCTAAAGTTCAAAAGGAAGTAAGCAACAAGCAGGGCCACTCGGCCACTCAAATGCAAGTAAGAGAAGAACTTACCCCGACAGCACAAGAATGGCGGGCCTCGCTGGCCTCTCCTGCGCAGCGCCGCGCCTCCTCTTGGCAGCCGGCCTCGCGCCCTCGGCCGGGTCTGCTACGCTCTTCATGGCCGGGGAACGCGGCCCGACGCTATCCTTCCCGTGCGGTCGGCTCGCCGCCGGCGCCCCCCGCAACGACCCGGCTTCACCCATGCCGTCGCCTCCTCCGCCCAGTGCCACTGCATCAATGGCCCGCATCAGCATTGTCCGCGTCGCGTCGCACCCGGCAAATCAAGGAATATGGAAAACAAAACTTACCCGTGTGGCGCCCTGCGCCGACGTCGGCGACCACCTCCTCCCCTCCACTGTGGGTTGCGGGATCCTCCAACGCGGCCCGCACCACCTGCGACGGCGCCCGGGCGTAAGGATGCCGGATGGCGTTCAGAAGCACCTCCCGCATCACGTCGGGACGGATAAGAAGATGCGCAGCAGCAAAATACGGAGACCAGGGAGTCACCATGGGCACCAGATTCGCGTGGTTCTACGGCGGGTTGCCGAACTGCCAGTCATCCCGCAGTGCGGCCTTGGAGATGTCGTTGACCCGACACGCAATCTGGTCCGCCCCCAGGCGCATGACCAACATGTGGTTGGGATCCTGAAGACCGGTCATTTGACCGATGAGTCAGCCGCGTCGTTGCAGCGGCAGAACCCGGCGCATAATGAAGGCGGCGATGAGGTCAGTGCCGGTGAGCCCCTCCCACGCCTTCATCTCTGACACCCACTCGCAGAGGTTGAGTATCTCCTGCGGTGGGTCCCTGGGGTAATAACCCCAGTTCCGCTTCACCTGCGGCAGCACATTGATGAAGGGCGGCAAGTTGATATGATCTGTGCCGAGGTTGCTGATGTAGAAGAAAGAATTCTGCCATTTCTTGGCAGAATCCTCCAGCGGCATCTTGGGGCAGTCAGCGCCCAACCACTTTGAGATGACGGTGGCCCCGCAGTCAGATAACTCCTTGGCCTTCGGCCCCTGCTGCTTCAAGGAGAAGAAGCGCACCCAGAGGTCGATCAAAGGTTCGACCCCCATGTACCCCTCGCAGAGGGTGACGAAGCCCGAGAGCTGCACAATGGCACCGACGCCAAGATGATGGGGCTGGAGCCTGAAGAACTCCAGGAAGTCGCGGAAGAAGGTGCTCACAGGAAGGCCGAGCCTGCGCTTGAAGTGCAGGAAGAAGACTACACGCTTCGTGCCCTCGGGCAGCGGTTCTCGCTCGCCCTATAGCAGGTGCACGGCAACCTCCGTCTCCCCCGGCAAGCGCCTGGTGGTGCTGAGGTAGGAAATGTCGTCGGGGGTGACGATCGAGCCCATCCATGAGCCCGACGGCAGCGCCATCGACGGAGATGAAAGAGAAAGAGGGAAGGTGAACGGCGATGGAGCTCTGCTTGAAACGGCGGGCGTCGCAGCGCGGCTGTCGTAGAGAGCAGAGGGAGGATGAAAAGGCAGGGGAGCGCGAGTGAGAATGATGTACGCCGCCCCCTCGCCCCAATTTATAAGCCCCGGTTCGAAATGTGGGAAAGTGGGATCGTTTGCGTCCGCCCTCCCACTTCCCTGCAATAAGCGCGCACGTACGCGCGCAATAACTGCATGGGGAAGAGCAACCGAATTGCGGACGCCGCAATAAATCCGCGCGCTTGGGCCAAGGGCACGCGGCGGCGTGCCTTAGCACGTCGCCCAGTCCCATCACGCGCGTGGCCTGTCAGGCCCATCCGGCTTCCACGCACCACGAGGCGCCCGCGCGAAGCCGAAGGGATTGCCCCTAGATTCGATGGACCCTCCGGTTTCCCGTCGCTACCGGGATGCCGCGATCTAGTTTCCGGAAACCGGCGCACAGTGGGTGTTGCCGGACCCAGCAATCACAAAAATTCTCCTCCTCAAGGGGGGGGGGCACTGCGAAGGCCCTCCCATCCGAAGACGGTGGACCTTCGCAACTTCAGGGACTACTGTCGGTGGGATGAACCCCGGGCAGGCAATGGAACCCGGATCCTTTTCAAAAACAACAGGGCCAACATCACCCCTCAAGCCGGCTCGCACTTGGCCGGGTTGGTCAACCTGGCCAAGCCCCTCGACCTGGCAGAACTCTCCGACCCTGAAAGTCTTCAAAACATGGGAGTTTCGAAGACAAACAATAGAAATGACCCTATTCGTATGCAGCGGAAGATAGACTACACTAGGCAAGCTATAGTCAAGTATTCAAAGAAGTGAAAGCACGAAGACTATTAGTAGCTAGGTAGTAAGGATCAGGATGGAAGATAGTATGAAGCCAATCAGAACAAGTAGTCACTTAGTGAAGTCAAACAGATAATGCAAGCAGGCAATGACTTCACGAAGACAAACCATAAGTAAAGAGAAGTGAGAGATAGAACCAGTAGCTTGGAGAGGACAATGATTTGTTTGACCAGTTCCAGTTGCTGTGACAACTGTACGTCTGGTTAGGGAGGCTGAGATTTAACTCAGAAGACCGCATTTTCACATTATTCCCCTTGAGCTAAGGACACTTAGTCCTCTCCCAATCACTCTGGTAAGTCTTCAAGCTAGACTTCTGAACCTTCACAGACTTCGTTCACCGGCAATCCACAATGACTCTTGGATGCTCACAACACGACGCCTAACCGCCTGGAGGATTCACAGTCCTCAAGTGTAACAAGTCTTGAGATCACGTGGACAGAAAGACTTCAGTGATGCCAAACACTCTTTGGGCTCTAGGTGGTTTGGGCTTTGTCCTTGCAAGGATTCTCTCTCAAATGCTTCGGCGGTGGGTTGCTCTCAAACGAAAAAAGTCGTGCACTAACTTTGAGCAGTCACCAATTTATGGTGTAGGGGGTGGGATATTTATAGCCACAAGGCAACCCGACCTGATTTGCCCGAAATGACCCTGGGTCACTAAGGAACTCACACGTGTTCCAACAGTCAGACTTCAAACACACGCAACAACTTTACTTGGGGTACAAGTAAAGCTGACTCATCCGACTCTGGATAAGATTTGCAGTCATTGTCTTCGCTTGAAGACATAGGATTTGATTGAGCATCACTTTAGTCACTCTGACTTTGTTCACTTGGACCTCACTTAACAGTGCGGTGGTTCCTATGACTCAACAAACAAGAAATGGAAACAACGGAACAACTAAGTCTTCGCGCTCCATAGTCTTCATGCGATGTCTTCTCATGTCATAGACTTCACTGTGAATAGCTTCACACACCACCATTGTCTTCAATGTCTTCACACATTTTTAGGGGTCATCTCCGGTAGGTAAACCGAATCAATGAGGGACTACTACTTGTGTATCCTGCAATTCTCACAAACACATTAGTCCCTCAACCAGGTTTGTCGTCAATACTCCAAAACCAACTAGGGGTGGAACTAGATGCACTTGCAATCTCCCCCTTTTTGGTGATTGATGACAAACTGGTTGAAGTTTTCAACGGGGATAAAAGTGTGTGAAATTGTAAAGGATTAAGATATTGTCTTCGTAAGTGGCAAAAGGCTCCCCCTGAAGATGTGCATATAAATGTTTTGCTTTGGATTGCAAATGCACATGGCAGGTTGTACTTGTGGAGATCCTCTTCATCTTACGAAGACAATTCATCATGCATGAAAAAATATAACTAGGATAATGACATGCATAATGAAAAATGGATGTCTGCAAGATGACTTCATGCGGGATTTATCATCGCACATGCGGAATTTATCATCGCATCACAGAATAGCAGAAAAAGTAGCAGACGACCATCAAGTTTAAGTGTTACAACTCAAAGAATCAAAAGTTTCAAAAGCGAGAGTTGTAAGCACTTGGCAAAAGTATAGCAACCACCCATATGGACCCGCTTGAAGACTATCAACTCATATGCATCTCCCCCTTTTGTCAGTAAGGACCAAAAAGGTTTGAAGACATAGAGCCTCTACTCGTTCCCATGAGGAGTAGGTGAAGCAGCAGGGTCGACGTTGAGGTTTGGTGGTGCAGACGAACTTGCTGCAGTGTTGATACGCGCCGAAGTTGGCGGTGGTGAAGTTGCATCATCGTCGTCATCTATGACTCTGGCATTAACAGTTGCCGCGGAGGTGGAATACTTAGAATCTTCGAGTGATGGAGTCCGGTGCAAGACATCATTCCTGGGAGGAGTGGTATCAAACTTGAATCTCTCTGTGAAGCCATCATCTTGAAGATCAGCTTCAGCACTGAGCAATGTCAGACTCTTCCATGACCTCCGACAGGTTTCATGAGTGACAAACGCATTCTTGGTTGCAATATTTTGAATGCGATTAACATCCACCAAGAGGCTTTGCATCTGACGCTTTAGCCAGTAATGATGCTTATCGTGTTTCTGATGCAAGGCAACGAGAAGCTCTCAGTCATTGAGCACACAAGATCTCTTCCAAGGCCTTGGAGCAATAGTGCTGTCAGTGGCTTCAATATGGGCACGATGAGGTGCACGTGTATTTCCAACCAGAGGATAAACACGAGTTGCAGCAAGAACTCCTTCAATGGGCCGAGTGAAGCTTTGGTGATCGGCATTGTGAAGATAAATTGGCTCCTTGGCAGGCTCTGGGTATATGGCTTCGACAGACATATCAACCTCTGGCAAGAATATCAGATGGTTGCGCGCAGACGACTGGTAGTTGACAGCAGAATGAAGCTTGATGAGGTGCATAACCCATGGAGCATAAAACTTCAGACCAAAAAAGTCAGAGCCAGATGCAGCCAATTGCCATATGAAGAAGTCTTGAGCATTGAAGCTGCTGCCATTGAGTACATAGAA
This sequence comes from Triticum dicoccoides, assembly GCF_002162155.2. NCBI lineage: Eukaryota > Viridiplantae > Streptophyta > Magnoliopsida > Poales > Poaceae > Triticum > Triticum dicoccoides. The sequence continues at coordinate 443,626,812 of NC_041391.1, read as the reverse complement.
GACCAATGTCTCCATTGAGCCTTCAAGCTTTGCTGAAGAAGAATGTCCTTTGACAGGCCATAGAGTTTGCCTTATAATATGATAGATTGTCCGGGGCAGATATTTTAGGTCTTCAACAAAGAATGCCTTTGGATATTCAGCGTCTTGTGGCAATGGCTTCATCATGCTCAGCATTTGGCTCATATTAGGCTCAGGCTTCTGAAAGATGCTCTCCAAAGCATTGCGGTGATGCTGACAACCAGGCTCGTAAAGTTCACCTCGAGTGGGCAGGCCAGTAAGCTCAATAATGTCAAGAGCTTTGGCTTCATGATGTACATTTCCTGTCATCCACTCAAGGACCCATGTCTTCGAATCCCTGTTGTAGCCGCGAATGTGAAGAGTTGTATAGAATTGCAGCAGAAGTTCTTCATTCCAATTTTCTTTATCAGTCACAAACTGGAGAAGACCTGCATCTCTGAAACACTCGAGTGCTTCTTCTAAGCAAGGCAGGCCCGCAATGGCTTCACAGTCTAGATGCATATGGGGAAAGATGCGCACCTGATTGTATAATATGCACGAATAGTAACTGCGCTGCTGATAACTCCAGAACCGATTAGATGATATTCTTGGCTTGGAATATGGGTTCTTGGCGCTATCAAAGAAGGTGTTGTGTGCTATGAAGCCATTTGTGTTGAATGAACCTGGCGCAGATGCAGTACCTAGAAAGCTTGGCGGCCTTGGTTTTGGCTTTTGAACCTAAGGCCTGTGCTCCACATGATAACCAAATTGAGGTCCGGGAGCAGGCGGAGGAACGAGAATAGTCCATCTTATGGTGACAAGCTCGCCTTGATAAAATGCTTGCTCAATTGTGTGTGGCCTTGGAGGCAGTACAGGAGCAGTGGCATTGACAAGGGCTTCATGCTGCACATTGGTGGTAGGTGCATCATTGGCTTCAAACACCACGTTCACTGAAGGCACCACATTAGCTTCAGCCATGACGATGTCATTGGCTTCAATTGTGTTGTTGGTGGCTGCCTCAGTATTTTCAACCTCCACTTGAGTAGCTGGAGGGTTTGACACATTCTCCTCGAGAACATCTTCTTGGTTGGTAGGGGGTGTGGCAACACGTTCTTCTTCTTCTTCTTCTTCACGGGTTTCTTGTTGTTCTATGGCTGATGCAGCCGATGTATCTTCAGCAACTTTGGCTTCAGATTCAGAGATGTTCACAGTGGGAGTGGCTTCAGGAAACACTTGTCGTGCAACTGAGTTGTTTTGAACTTCTCCTTCTGGAATGCTCGATGGAGCGACTTGTGGCCTTGGTCCTTTGCGAAGCCTGCAAAATGCGGGGGACGCTTTTGGAGAGGGAGTTGGCTGGACCACATAGTCGTCGTCATCAAGTACCGGACTGGTGACTTGAGGTGGGGGAGTACTTGGTGAGCTTCGACTTGGAGTTTATTATTGTGGGTGATCAGCCCATGAAGCATCCCGAGTGATTGGCGTCAAAGGACGACCAATGCTAATGAGTTCGCTGTTCGTGAGAACAGGCAATGATACCAGTGGGCGCTCGATCTGAGGAAGGACTTCTTCATCATCTACATTGTGTTAGGGACCAATGTCTTCAGCTATGATGGGATCAACAGCTGGAGCTTCTTCAGCTTCAGGAGCCTCTGTGGAAGCAGGCTCGTGAACTATTAACTGACGCTCTTGGTGTTCAGATGCAGGACGAGCAAAAGAGATGGGCTCGGCAACGAGGGGCTCTGTGGGAGCAGCCCGATCTTTCTTCTTTTCCTTTCTCTTCTTGGTCAGTGGAGCATCGTCGGTGGTGTTCTTGAACTTGCGCTTTCTAGCTTCGGCTTCAGCTGCCCTTGTTTTCTTTAGTTCCGGAGCCGCTGTGGGGACCTTAGGCTTCGAGCCTGTCATGCTGGCAAGGAAGACAATGCGAGGTTCTTCCCGCCCTGATGCTTCAGCTTGTGCCACAACAGGCTTCTTCTTCTTGGCAGCCATCTTTGGGTCTATGCCAGGACGCCCAAGTGCCTTGCGCTTCTCAGCTTCATTGTGATCTTGAACATAGTGGGCAGCGAGGTTTTTCATCCGCTCGCGTGAACCTTTTGCTTCTTCATGTTTCTTGTGAAATGCCTCCTTGAGGTCATGCAACATCAACTTGAAGTTTTGAACATCAGCCACACTGAGCTTGGCCATGTGCTTCTTGAACTGTTCTTTTTCATAGTCAATTTTGTTCTTCAGTTCAACAACTTTCTGAGCCAGAGCCAGCTCAGGAGCAATGGCGCCTTGGAAGGCGACGCTGATGCCAATTGGGAGCTGAAGATCATCAACGCTGAGGTTTGGGTTGTCAAACCACTCATCAATGAAATTGTTCAGAATGTTCACATTAAAAAGGGGCAGATCGTTGAAGATCTCCGCCTCTTGCTTGCTCTTGATCAGCTACTCAAGGGCATCATCACCACACTCATCATCAGTTGACAAATCAATAGCTTCATTCGTGTTTCGCAGAATGGAAGCTGGGGTCAGTGCCTGACCAGAACTCTTGACAATTTTCTTCTGGGGCTTCTCTTTCTTCTTGGAGACTCGAGATAGATCTTCAGAATTAATACTTGGTGCAGGAGGAGCAGTTGCCAATGGCTTCACACGTGAAGCTTTTGGCACAGCAGAAGGTTTTGAAGCCTTAGTTTTCTTCTGCTTCTGCGGCTTAAGAGGAGCTAGCGCTTCATCAGAATCTGCATCATCATCTGAGTGATCCAGATTAGCCCCTTGAACTGATATGTGAGTGATGAGGCCTTCGAGATTGTAGAAGGGGCCGATTCTGTTTTCATTGGCTTTGCGGGTGCCATCATCCCGAGGAGCAGATGGACTGGGGTTGAAGTCAACTCCAAATTCATTCTTGTTCTTCACAGCAGAGTCTTTGGCAAACTTGAAGTTGCGCTTGAACAGATTGTCTTCACGACACCATAGCAGAGAAGATGGGTCGGCTGTCTCTGGCTGTGGTCCGCGAACCATGCAAGGGTAGAAGCCTTGATCAATGGCTTCGGACTTGGACTTGGGTGGAAGATTTTTGTATAAGATATCTCCCCAAGGTAGCTTGATGGCATTCTTCTCGGCATACTCAGCAGTGACAAATCTGTACTTAAACCATTCTTCTGCCAGTATCTTCGAATCCATTGGATTCGATTTTTGCGTTCACCATAGGTTTCTTCAGGGTCTGTCTTGTATAGTTCATGTAGCTCTAGTGGCAAATCTTTGGATGTATTTCCACGGTGCTGTCTGCCGCCCTTTCTAGCTAACTTTTCAGTTGCCATGAAGCTTAAACTAAATGGCTTCAGAGCTTGCAAAGGCTTCCGACAGCTGGTTAGACAAGAACTGGCTTCAGGAGAATTTATGTGACTCTGTAAGAATTCTACAAATGAATGCAGACTATGAGAACCAAGGGATTGTCCCACGGACATGTACCTGTGACAGCATTAGAGGTGCGAGGAAAGGGGAAGAGGTCATATGCATTCTCAGAAGATTTTGAAGAAAAATCAGTTTGAAGACATTGACCTCATAACGCGAAGACATTCACTTATTTGTTCTGAGTTGATTCCAGATTTGTACGAATCCAAGAATAGGTACAAGTGAGGAATCTAACTTGTAGTGAAGCATAAGTGAATAGGCTAGGCATAATATGAGATGCAGAACATGATAGATTCAACTTTGGAAGCATAGAAACCATTTTGTTAGAAAATGATGAATCTATCAGATCAAAAAGACAGTAAAAGTGAGTTTTAATTACCACACGAAGAACTGCTAGACAGAATGGAGTTGGAGGTCAAGCAGTTCAATCTCCCGTGCCCTAACTTGGCGACGGAAGACACCTACGGCAGTGGCGGAGAAGACGAGGTCCGCGGCCGGCGTGAGGATGGCGTCTGTGAGGTCGCGGCAGCTAAGCGCTTTGTCGCCGACGTCGTGGAGAGCTAGCGGTGGCACTAGGGTTTGTGCGAGGTGGCGAGGTGAGAGAAAGATTTTGACCGTGATGTGATGTGTATTTATAAGGAAAGGGACGGCTCAACGCAATTACACACGTGCCCCTGGCGGTTCACATCTGAAGGGCACATGGCAATCATGCAACACATTGGAAGTTGTTCCATGTTCCCACGCAGACCTGGATTGTCGGGATGGTCGTTCCGGCTTCTCCGGTTTTCAGGCAATAAGGATATAGCATTAAAAACAGATATAAATGTTTGTCAGATTGGCTTCATCTGACAAGGTCTCAGTGAAGACAATCGACAAGTTTCAATAGAATGCATATGATTTGGATAGATAAAATTTGAGGTAGAATAATAGAAGAAGTTAGGGTCCGATCACATTCACTTAGATCAAAAGATTCAAGCAAGAAGTCATAGCTATAAGTGAATGCTGTAGAGGACAGAACACAAATATGTATATATCCTAGTATAAGATCAAATCTACAAGATGAAGATAATCATGAACATAAATCAAAGATGAAGACAAATCAAATGCGAAGACTTTGCAATTATAACGCCAAGAAAAACACTTCAAACAAAAGTTTGGTGGTGGAGTTACCCGCCGTATAGGAAGTATTAGACCCAGACACGGCGCACAATTATCGTGGCGCTCCGAAGTCGAATTCCGCATTAATGTACTCACTCTCAGAGTGTATGTCTTCATTGATTCAAGATATACATTACTTCGTGTGTTGCACATCTAAGTCATCAATATGCATAAGTGTTAGGATGTGTGTCCAATTACAGGACATTTGAGGATTCCAAGATATTTAGCTCACACCGCAACCTGCAAAACCTTTTCTCATCCAAGGGCTTTGTGAAGATATCTGCCAATTGCTCTTCAGTGTTGACGTGAATGATATCAATATGTTCCTTCATGACATGATCTCTGAGAAAGTGCTGACGAATTTCAATGTGCTTTGTCTTTGAGTGCTAAACTGGGTTGTTGGCAATTTTGATGGCGCTTTCATTGTCGCAGTAGAGTGGCACATGCTTCAGGTGAACACCATAGTCCTTGAGAGTTTGCTTCATCCATAGAAGCTGAGCACAACAAGATCCAGCAGCAATGTATTCAGATTCAGTAGTGGAGAGAGATACATAGTTCTGCTTCTTTGAAGACCAACAGACAAGTGATCGTCCCAGAAAGTGACATGTGCCTGATGTGGACGTGCGATCAACCTTGTCACCAGCATAATCAGCATCTGAGAATCCAACTAGATCAAACTCTGAGCCCTTTGGATACCATAATCCTAGTGTTGGGGTGTAAGCCAAATATCGAAGAATTCGCTTCATGGCTAAGTGATGCAATTCCTTTGGTGCCGCTTGGAATCGGGCACACATGCAAACACTAAGCATTATATCTGGCCTAGATGCACAAAAATAAAGTAAAGAACCAATCATGGAGCGGTATACCTTTTGATCGAACTCTTTACCATTGGCGTCGGGACTCAGATGACTTTTGGTTGGCATTGGCGTCGTGTATCCTTTGCAGTCTTGCATTCCAAACTTCTTCAAGCAATCTTTGAGATATTTTTCTTGAGATATGAAGATGCCGTTGTGTTGCTGACGGATTTGGAGACCCAGGAAGAACTTCAGCTTGCCCATCATGGACATCGGATATTGCTCTTGCATCATGTGTCCAAACTCATCACTGTATTTCTTGTCAGTGCAGCCAAAGATAATGTCATCCACATAGATTTGGCACACAAACAGTTCACCATCATATGTCTTCGTTAAGAGTGTAGGATCTAGTGAACCAGGTTTGAAGCCTTTGCTCTTCAGGAAGTCTTTGAGTGTGTCATACCATGCACGAGGGGCTTGTTTGAGGCCATACAATGCCTTGTTGAGCTTGTATACCATATCGGGATGTTCTGGATCTTCAAAGCCAGGAGGTTGTGCAACATATACTTCTTCTTCAATCTTTCCATTGAGGAAGGCACTCTTCACATCCGTTTGATACAGAAGGATGTTGTGATGATTTGCATAGGCTAGCAGTATGTGAATGGCTTCAAGCCTAGCCACCAGAGCAAATGTTTCATCGAAGTCAATCCCTTCAACTTGAGTGTATCCTTGAGCAATGAGATGAGCCTTGTTTCTGACAACTTGACCATGCTCATCTTGTTTGTTGCGATATATCCATTTGGTGCCAATGATATTGTGCTTACGAGGATCAGGACGCTTGACCAATTCCCACATATTGTTCAGCTCGAACTGTTGAAGCTCTTCTTGCATAGCTTGAATCCATTGAGGTTCCATGAAGGCTTCAACAACTTTCTTGGGTTCAGAGATTGAGATGAATGCAAAATGCCCACAGAAATTTGCCAGCTGTGTTGCTCTTGAACGAGTGAGTGGACCAGGTGCATTGATGCTATCTATTATCTTCTCAATCTGTACTTGATTGGCAACACGAGGATGAACAGGACGAAGATTTTGCTCTTGCTGATCAATGTCATCATTTGGAGGGTTGTCTTCAGGCTAAGCATTGTCTTCAGGTTGATTAGGTGCAGAAATGATCAGTTCCTCTTCAGTCTGAGCCTCAGAAGGTATGATCTCTCCAGTTCCCATTTTCTTGATTGATTCACTAGGAGGTACTTCATCTAGCACATTTGGCAGGTGCTTTCTTTGCGAGCCATTAGTCTCATCGAACCGCACATCCATAGTTTCAACCACTTTATAGTGGAAGAGGTTGAAGACTCTCTAGGAGTGTGAATCCTTTCCGTAACCAAGCATAAAACCTTCATGCTTTCGGTGCAAATTTTGAAGTGTGATGTGGATCCTTGATCCAGCACCTAGTACCAAATACTCTGAAGTAACTAACATTTGGATTCTTACCAGTTAGGAGTTCATAGGATGTCTTCTTCAGAAGCTTGTGAAGATAAACACGGTTGATGATGTGGCATGCAGTATCAATGGCTTCAGGCCAGGACTTACTTGGAGTCTTGTACTCATCAAGCATCGTTCGAGCCATCTCGATAAGGATTCTGTTCTTGCTCTCTACGATGCCATTCTGCTGAGGTGTGTACGGAGCAGAGAACTCATGAGTGATGCCCAAAGTATCCAGATAAAGACCAAGGCCGGTGTTCTTGAACTCTGTGCCATTGTCACTTCTGATATGCTTGATCTTGATGCCATAGTTCGTATAGCACGATTGGCAAAGTGTCTGAAGACATCCTGCACTTCATTCTTGTAGAGGATTATATGCACCCAAGTATATCTTGAATAATCATCAACAATGATGAAGTTATAGAGGCAAGCAGTGGTAGTAAGGGTAGAGTAGTGAGTAGGGCCAAATAAGTCCATGTGTAGCAGCTCAAAGGGTTGAGATGTAGTCATGATTGTCTTCGAGGGACTCCAGCTTCGTAGGCACCACACATATGATCCTTCTTGAACTTGACGCCCTTGATGCCTACGACGTGTTTCTTCTTCACGAGAGTGTGCAAGTTCCTCATGCCAGCATGCCCTAGCCTTTGATGCCAAAGCTAGCACTCTGTAGCTTTTGCTAGAAGACATACTGCCATCTGTTGTCCTGCTGAGAAATCTACCATATACAGATCATCTTTTCGATACCCTTCAAAGAATAGAGACTTGTCAGATTCCATTAGAACAAGGCAACGATATTTTCCAAATAGCACAATCATGTTTAAGTCACAAAGCATTAAGACAGACATTAAGTTGAAACCAAGGGATTCAACAAGCATCACTTTATCCATGTGCTGATCCCTTGATATTGCAACTCTACCTAGACCCAATACCTTGCTTTTACAAGTGTCAGCAAATGTGATGTGACTCTTGTCTGATGGATGTAGCATTGAATCCATCAGAAGACTTCGAACGCCAGTCATGTGATTAGTGCATCCACTGTCCATAATCCATTTTGAAGTATGAGGTGTCATAGCCTCAAGTACAGTTTGGGGGATAGGCTTCACCAAGCGAGTTTTGAAGCATAAACATTTGACGAACAAGTGGAACATAGAAGTTCAGATCTTGGTTAGGATAGATATGGTGAGTGTCAAGGAATCCCGGGACGAAATACATAGTAAGACCATTTGGGCATTTTATCTTGCGCCCCACAAGATGTTTAAGGTCCCCAGAATTAGCATCAGACGCCTTTGATTTCCGGCTGGAGACCTTTCCCTGCAAAAGAGAGTTAAGTATTCTTAACCACCCACATTTTTAGGGGTGGCTTAGAAGCAATGAGTCTAAGTGCAGCATCTGAGAACTTCAGCTTTGGAGCCCTAGCAAATAGCCTTGCAGGAGGTGAATAATACTCATAAGAATAAGAAGAAAAGTTCTTTGTTCTATGAACATAGCGGTTTGATGAAACACACTCATATTCATGGGTCTGAGTATGATTTTCCTGCAAAACATTGACGTTAGGGTGACTCATATGAGTCCTAGGTCTGTATGAAGCTTTTGGACCATATGAAGCTTTTGGTCTGGGGTTTGTCTTCTTCCCAGGTGGTGTCATGATGACATTCACAGGAAGATTCTCAAGACAACTTTTGGGTACCCATATCTTCTTCATAGGTGGCCATTCCTGCAGTTAGTACCAATATATCTAGCAAACACTTCACCATTCTGATTCTTAAACAGTTTATAGTTTGCATCAAATGATTCATCAATGATAATAGGGTTAGCACAAGTGAAACGAGATAAGGTGGATGGATCTACTGAGGGTTCCTTTGTAGCAACCCATGTGGTTTTGGGGCACTGCTTAGGCTTCCAGTAAGATCCATCAACATTCATTTTCCTCTCGAACCCAACACCCTCTTTCCTAGGGTTTCGGTTCAGAATCTGCTTTTTGAGGACATCACATAATGTATGATGCCCTTTGAGACTTTTGAACATCCCTGTCTCAAGCAGTGTCTTCAACCTAGCATTTTCATCAGCAATAGTAGTGGTATCCTCGGTAGAGGGGTTAGTTACCACATCAGAAGTTGAAGATATTGCAACAGTAGCAACAGTAGAACATTCAGCAATAGAGGTAGCATTATCACACTCAATGCATTTTAGACATGGTGGTTCAAATCCTTCCTGAGCGGGACTGATCTATTGAGCGCGAAGTGACTCGTTCTCCTTTTGAAGATCTTCATAAATCGTTCTCAATTTCTCAAGATCTTGCTTCCTTTGAAGATAATCGTAGGAAATCTCTCAATTTCTCAATTTCTCAAGCGTTTCATGACGACTTTCAAGTTCCTCGTACTTAACATGAAGGTTTTTGATGTCTTCAATTAAGGACTGAGACCGGGTCATTTCCGCGTCCAACAGGTCATCGCTTTTGTCTAACAGTTTTTGGATATGTTCCATAGCTTTTTGTTGTTTAGTTGCAATTTTAGCAAGTGTTTTGTAGCTATGTTTGGATTCACAATCAGAGTCATCTTCACTTGATGTTTGAAAGTAAGCATCGCGTGATTTTACCTTGGCACCTTGTGCCATGAAGCAGTAGGTGGGAGCAGAGTCGTCCTTGTCATTATCATTAGCGGTGACGGAGCCATTGTCTTCATTGTTGAAGATGGACTTGGCAACGTAGTCTGTAGCTAGAGCCAGACTTGCAACGCCAGAGTCGGACTCCTCCTCAGACTCCACCTCCACCTCCTCAAAAGCAGACTCCTCCTCTGAATCCATCTCCTTGCCAACAAAAGCACGAGCCTTGCCAGATGAACTCTTCTTGTGCGATGAAGACTTCGAAGAAGACTTGGAAGAAGACTTTGATGATTTCTTCTTCTTATTGTCATCAGAATCATATTCCTTGCTCTTCTTCTTCTTCTTCTTCTCATTGTCCCACTGTGGACACTCAGAGATGTAGTGACCAGGTTTATTGCACTTGTGGCATGTTCTCTTCTTGCAGTCATGGGTGGAAGCTTCATCATTTCTTGAGCTGGATCGTGAAGACTTTCTGAAGCCTTTCTTCTTAGTGAATTTCTGGAACTTCTTCATAAGCATAGCAAGCTCCTTTCCAATGTCTTCATGATCACCAGAACTGCAGTCAAATTCTTCTTCAGATGAGGAAACATCCTTTGCCTTCAAAGCACGAGTTCGGCCATAGTTGGGGCCATAGCTATCTCGTTTCTCAGATAGCTCAAACTCATGTGTGTTGAGCCTCTCAAGTATGTCAGACGGATCGAGAGTCTTGAAGTCAGGGCGTTCTTGAATCATCAGGGCTAGGGTGTCAAACAAGCTATCAAGTGATCTCAGTAGTGTCTTGAGTATTTCATGCTTCGTGATCTCAGTGGCGCTGAGTGCTTGGAGCTCATTTGTGATATCAGTGAGGCGATCAAATGTGAGTTGGACGTTCTCATTGTCGTGTCTCTTGAAGCGGTTGAAGAGGTTACGGAGGACACTGATCCTTTGATCTCTCTGAGTTGAGACGCTTTTGTTAACCTTGGAGAGCCAGTCCCAGACTAGCTTTGATGTTTCCAAAGCACTCACACGGCCATACTGTCCTTTGGTCAGATGACGATAGATGATGTTCTTGGCAGTAGAATCCAGTTGAACGAACTTCTTGACATCAGCAGGGGTGACACCTTCACGGGTCTTGGGAACGCCATTCTTGACGACATACCACAGATCGACATCAATGGCTTCAAGATGCATGCGCATATTATTCTTCCAGTAGGGGTATTCAGTGCCATCAAAGAAGGGGCATGCAGTGGAGACTTTGATTATCCCTGTAGTCTACATAGCTAAAACTCCAGGTGCTTAAACCGAATCACAGAGAACAAGGGAGTACCTTGCTCTGATACCAATTGAAAGAGCTGGATATCGACTAGAGGGGGGGGGGTGAATAGACGATTTTTATGGAAGTCTTCAAAACATGGGAGTTTCAAAGACAAACAATAGAAATGACCCTATTCGTATGCAGCGGAAGGTAGACTACACTAGGCAAGCCATAGTCAAGTATTCAATGAAGTGAAAGCACGAAGACTATTAGCAGCTAGGTACTAAGGATCAGGATGGAAGATAGTATGAAGCCAATCAGAACAAGTAGTCACTTAGTGAAGTCAAACAGATAATGCAAGCAGGCAATGACTTCATGAAGACAAACCGTAAGTAAAGAGAAGTAAGAGATAGAACCAGTAGCTTGGAGAGGACTGTGATTTGTTCGACCAGTTCCAGTTGCTGTGACAACTCTACGTCTTGTTAGGGAGGCTGAGATTTAACTCAGAAGACCGTGTCTTCACCTTATTCCCCTTGAGCTAAGGACACTTAGTCCTCGCCCAATCACTCTGGTAAGTCTTCAAGGTAGACTTCCAAACCTTCACAGACTTCGTTCACCGGCAATCCACAATGACTCTTGGATGCTCAGAACACAACGCCTAACCGGCTGGAGGATTCACAGTCCTCAAGTGTAACAACTCTTCAGATCATGCAGACAGAAAGATTTCAATGATGCCAAACACTCTTTGGGCTCTGGGTGGTTTGGGATTTGTCCTCGCAAGGATTCTCTCTCAAATGCTTCGGTGGTGGGTTGCTCTCAAACGACAAAAGCCGTGCACTAACTCTGAGCAGCCACCAATTTATGGTGTAGGGGGTGGGCTATTTATAGCCACAAGGCAACCCGACCTGATTTGTCCGAAATGACCCTAGGTCACTAAGGAACTGACATGCATTCCAACAGTCAGATTTCAAACACACGCGACAGCTTTACTTGGGCTACAAGTAAAGCTGACTCATCCGGCTCTGGATAAGATTTGCACTCATTGTCTTCGCTCGAAGACATAGGATTTGGTTGAGCATCACTTTAGTCACTCTGACTTTGTTCACTTGGACCCCACTTAACAGTGCGGTGGTTCCTATGACTCAACAAAGAAGAAAAGGAAACAACGAAACAACTAAGTCTTCGCGCTCCATAGTCTTCATGCGAGGTCTTCTCATGTCATATACTTCACTGTGAATAGCTTCATATACCACCATTATCTTCAATGTCTTCGCACATTTTTAGGGTTCATCTCTGGTAGGTAAACCGAATCAATGAGGGACTACTACATGTGTTATCCTGCAATTCTCACAAACACATTAGTCCCTCAACCAAGTTTGTCGTCAATACTCCAAAACCAACTAGGGTTGGCACTAGATGCACTTACAGACCCGGCCAAGCTCCTTGACTCGGCCCCAACAACCAGCTCAAGGCAGCTGAACCCGGCACACCAAGACTTCCCCAACAAGCCAGCTCCACCCTTGGAGTGTTCCTCAACCCAGCCACGGGTCAGCTCCCATCCCATCCAGGCCGTATGATTGGAGAAGTCTCCGTCTACCGATGACCAAGGCGACCGTGCCCTGCCCATGCCTCTGGTTAGCTGGAGCGTGGCAATAGTGCCCCTCACCTGCCCGCTGACCAGGGCCGGCATGGAAATAGTATCCCCATCATCACTGCTGATGCCAGCAAGCGGCAACCTAACGGAGCGCCACTGTACCTGACTCGACTCGGCCACTCCCTGACGATCGACAAGACGACGCACAGTGCCCCTAGGCAAGCAGAGCCCACGCCTAGGGGAACCCGGCGAACCACTGGCACCGGTGGGTCCCAGCTCTAGGTTCCTAGACGCTGACAACCTTGCCCTACGGCCTTGTAACATTACCATTGTACCCCTGGGGGACTGGCATATAAAATCCCACAGGAGCCCTCATGCATACATGCTAGCACACATGAAAGTAGCCAACCGATCAGTAGAACACACACACGGAGAGAAGGAGCAGCCTAAGCCCTGGCCAGCCTTCCTTCTCCCTCCTTACAGCTCTAGGAGCAACCCAGTACTGTTGCATATCAACCACACTCGGCAGGACTAGGGGTATTATCTCTCCGGAGAGCCCCGAACCTGGGTATGTCTTGCGTCCCGTGCTCGCTCATGCTGACCTCGCCTCTGGAGCCCACCAGTGCCCTCGAGCCTCCTCCTCTCTTTAGCCATCCCTTGGCATCTGTCGTGCGCCCACCACGACATGTCTTGTGGGGGTTGTGGGCCTCCTTTTCCATTGATTCCAACTCCCAAAAATCACATATATTCCAAAATTATTCTCCGTAAATTTTTATCGCGTTTGGACTTTGTTTGATATGTATTTTTTGCGAAACAAAAAACATGCAAAACACAGGAACTGGCACTAGGCAATGGATCAATATGTTAGTCCAATAGATCATATAAATTGTTGCCAAAAGTATGTAAAAGTTGTAGAATATTGGCATTAAACTATCAAAAATTATAGATACGACGAAGACGTATCAACATCCCCGAGCTTAATCCTACTCGTCCTCGAGTAGGTAACTGATAAAAAAAGATAAGTTTTGCTGTGGAATGCTACCTAGCATAATCTTGATCATATATCTAATCAGGGCATGAATATTAAGACATAAGTGATTCAAAGCAATAGTCTATAATTTGACATGAGACATTAATACTCAGGCATCCCAACAAACAATCGTGTCTTTCAAAATATCAGTGCTAAAGAAAGTTATCCCTACAAAATCATATAGTCTTGTCATGCTCCGTCTTCTTAACACAAAGTATTTATGATGGACAACCCTGATGACAAGCCGAGGAATTGGTTCATACTTTTTAACGCACTACAACTTTTTCAACCCTCATGCAATACATGAGCCCAAGCCATGGATGTAACACTATGGGTGGAATAGAATATAATGATAGGGGTAAACATAGAGAAGACAAAAAGTAAGAAAGTCTCACATCACCACCATCGGATTGATATCAATGCGAGGAGTAGGGATTGCCATGAAACGGATGCACTAAGAGTTATAAGTGTATGGAAGCTAAATATGAAAACTAAGTGGGTGTGCATCTAACTCTATAATGAAAAATTCCCACTACTATATGGAAGTGACAACATAGGAGACTCTCTATATGAAAAATATGGTGCTACTTTGAAAGGGCAACGCACGGTACCATAGAGGCTAGCAAATTGCGGAAAGGTAAGAGTGCATATAATCCATGGACTCACATTAGTCATAAAGAACTCATATACTTATTGCAAAACTTTATTAGCCCTCGAAACAAAGTACTACTACGCATGCCCCTAGGGGGGTAGATTGGTAGGAAAATACCATCGCTCGTCCCCGACCGCCACCCATAAGGAAGACAATCAATAATAAATCATGCTCCAACTTCATAGCATAACAAGAGACTATACGTGCATGCTTCGGGAATCACAAACCTTTACACCGTTATTCCTACTAACCACAACTGTTTACTAGTACCTCCCACATATTATCATCTCCATATCGTGAAACTATTGCAAAGAATCAAACATATCAGATTCAGTAATCCACAAGTTTTATGTAGGATTTTATGACTAACCATGTGAATGACCAATCATGTTGAGTCTCTAAATAGAATTAAGTGAAGCATGAGAGTTTAATTCTTTCTACAAAAGACCATGCTCTAACAAACATAAGTGAAGAAAAAGAGCATCCTAGAATAACGGTTTTCCATGTGAAGAGAAACATGCAATCCAAACTTCAAATGATATAAGTGAAGCACATGAAGCATTCTATAAAGCCATACTCAAAAGATATAAGTGAAGTGCAATGAGCATTCTATAAATCAACCATGGACGTATCAGCATTGTGCATAAAATAAAAGTGAAAACTAAACACAAAAGACGCTCCAAGATTTACACATGTCACATGAACGAAACGAAAACGAAAACATACTGATACTTGTTGAAGAAAGATGGGATGCCTTCCGAGGCATCTCCAAGTTTAGCCGCTTGAGTCTCCTTGGATATTTACTTGGGATGCCTTGGTGAAAGGGCTAGTTATTGACTAGAGGGGGGGGGTGAATAGGCGATTTTTATGAAAGTCTTCAAAACATGGGAGTTTCAAAGATAAACACTATAACCACACTGTTCGAATGCAGCGGAAGGTAGACTACACTAGACAAGCCATAGTCAAGTATTCAATAGAGTGAAAGCTTGAAGACTAACAACAGCTAGGTAGTAAAGATCAGGATGGAAGATAGTATGAAGTCAATCAGAACAGATAGTCACATAGTGAAGTCAAACAGATAATGCAAGCAGGCAATGACTTCACAAAGACAAACTGTAAGTAAGAGTGGTAAGAGATAGAACCAGTGGCTTCAGAAGGACAGGGATTTGTTCGACCAGTTCCAGTTGCTGTGACAACTGTACGTCTGGTTAGGGAGGCTGAGATTCAACTCAGAAGACCGCGTCTTCACCTTATTCCCCTTGAGCTAAGGACACCTAGTCCCCACCCAATCACTCTGGTAAGTCTTCAAGGTAGACTTCCGAACCTTCACAGACTTCGTTCACCGGCAATCCACAATGGCTCTTGGATGCTCAGAATGTGACGCCTAACCAGCTGGGGGATTCACAGTCCTCAAGTGTAACAAGTCTTCAGATCACACGGACAGAAAGACTTCAGTGATGCCAAACACTCTTTGGGCTCTGGGTGGTTTGGGCTTAGTCCTCGCAAGGATTCTCTCTCGAAAGCTTCGGCGATGGGTTGCTCTCAAACGACAAAAGCCGTGTACTAACTCTGAGCAGCCACCAATTTATGGTGTAGGGGGTGGGATATTTATAGCCACTAGGCAACCCGACCGGATATATCCGAAATGACCCTGGGTCACTAAGGAACTGACACGTGTCGCAACGTCAGATTTGAAACACACGCGGCAGCTTGACTTGGGCTATAAGTAAAGCTGACTTATCCGTTACAGGATAAGATTTGCTCTCATTGTCTTCACTCGAAGACATAGGATTTGGTTGAGCATCACTTCAGTCACTCTGACTTTGTTCACTTGGACCCCACTTAACAGTGCGGTGGTTCCTATGACTCAACAAAGAAGAAAAGGAAACAACGGAACAACTAAGTCTTTGCGCTCCATAGTCTTCACTCAATGTCTTCTCGTGTCATAGTCTTTAATGTGAATATCTTCACAGACCACCATTGTCTTCAATGTCTTCACACATTTTTAGGGGTCATCTCCGGTAGGTAAACCGAATCAAGGAGGGACTACTACCTGTTTATCCTGCAATTCTCACAAACACATTATTCCCTCAACCAGGTTTGTCATCAATACTCCAAAACCAAGTAGGGGTGGCACTAGATGCACTTACAATCTCCCCCTTTTTGGTGATTGATGACAAACTGGTTGAAGTTTTGAACGGGGATAAAAGTATGTGAAATTGTAAGGATTAAGATATTGTCTTCATAGATGGCAAAAAGGCTCCCCCTGAAGATGTGCATACAAATGTTTTGTGTTCGAATGCAAATGCACATGGCAGGTTGTACTTGTGGAGATCCTCTTCACCGTATGAAGACAATACATTATGCATGAACAGATATACAGGAATAATGACATGCACAATGAAAAATGGACGTCTGCGGAATGAGTTCATGCGGGATTTATCATCGCATATGCGGAATTTATCGTCGCATCACACAGAATAGCAGAAAAAGTAGCAGACGACCATCAAGTTTAAGTCTTACAACTCAAAGAACCAAATGTAGCAAAATGAAAGTTGTAAGCACTAGGCAAAATAGCAACCACCCATCAGGACCCGCTTGAAGACTATCAACCTATGCTTCTCCCCCTTTTGTCAGTAAAGACCAAAAAGGTTTGAAGACAGAGGCTCTACTCGTTCCCATGAGGAGTAGTTGAAGCAGCATGGTCGTCGTTGAGGTTTGGTGGTGCAAAAGAACTCGGTGCAGTGTTGATATGCGCTGATGTCGGCGGTGGTGAAGTAGCATCATTGGCTTCATCAATAACTCTGGCGTTTACTACAGATGCGGATGAAGAGTACTCTGAATCTTCAAGAGACGGAGTTCGACGCAAAACAACATTCCGGGGAGGAGTGGAGTCAAACTTGAATCTTTCATTGAAGCCATCGTCTTGAAGGATCAACTTCAGCACTGAGCAGTGTCAATCCCTTCCAAGTCCTCCGACAGGTTTCGTGAGCGACAAAGGCGTTCTTGGTGGCAAGATTGCGAATGCGATTGATATCCACCAAGAGGCTTTGCATTTGCCGCTTCTGCCAGAAATGATGCTTATCTTGCTTCTGATGCAAAGCCACAAGAAGCTCGCGGTCATTGAGCACATGAGATCGTTTGCGAGTTCTTGGAGCAATGGTGCTTTCTGTGGCTTCAGTACGTGCACGGTGAGTGTTGCCGGCCAGTGGATAAACACGAGAAGCAACCTGAACCCCTTCAACATGCTGGGAAAAGCTCTGACAATCTATATTGTGAAGATATAGGACTTCCTTGGCAGGCTTTGGATAAATAGCTTCAATGGACATATCAACCTCTGGTAAAAATAAGAGATGGTTACGAGCAGAGGGCTGATAGTCAATTGCAGAGTGGAGCTTGATCAGACGCATGATCCAAGGAGCATAGAACTTCAGACCAAAAATGTCAGACCCAGATGCAGCAAACTGGCGAATGAAGAAATCTTGAGTATTGAAGCTTTTGCCACTGAGTATGTAGAAGACCAATGTCTTCATTGCTCCTTCAAGCTTTGCTGAGGAGGAACGTCCCTTGATCGGCCAAAGAGTTCGCCGAATGATATGATAGATGGTGCGGGGCAGATACTCTAGGTCTTCAACCAGGAATTCCTTGGGATACTCAGCATCCGGGGGCAGTGGCTTCATCATACTGAGCATCTGGCTCATGTTGGGCTCAGGCTTCTGAAAGATGCTCTCCAATGCATCGCAGTGAAGCTGACAACCAGGTTCATACAGTTCGCCTGGAGTGGAGAGGCCGGTAAGCTCAATGATATCAAAGGCTTTGGCTTCATGATGAATGTTGTCCGTCCTCCACTCAAGGACCCATGTCGTTGTATCCCTGTTGTAGCCGCGAATGTGGAGGGTTGCATAGAATTGAAGGAGAAGCTCTTCATTCCAATGTTCCTTGTCAGTGACAAACTCCAGAAGACCAACATTACGAAAGCAGTATAGGGCTTCTTCAAGGCAGGGCAGACCAGCAATGGCTTCAGTGTCCAGATGCATATGAGGAAATATGCACTCCTGATTGTATAGAATTCAGGAGTAGTAGCTGCGCTGCTGGTAGCTCCAGAACCGATCTAATGAGATTCTTGGCTTGGAGTATGGGTTCTTGCCAGAATCGAAGAAGGTGTTGTGTGCAATGAAGCCATTGACATTAAATGAGCCTGGTGCCGATGCAGTACCTGGGAACCTTGGCAGCCTTGGTTTTGGCTTCTAAACCTGAGGCATGTGCTCCACATGATAGTCAAATTGAGGTCCAGGAGCAGGCGGAGGGATCAGAATTAGCCATCTTATAGGAACAAGCTTGCCTTGGTAGAATGCATGCTCAATTGTGTGGGGCCTTGGAGGCGGAACAGGAGCAGTGGCATTTGCAGAGGCTTTAGGCTGCACATTCGTTGCAGGTGCAGCATTGGCTTCATTCACATTTTCAACTTGAGGCGCCACATTGTCTTCAGTCATCATAACATCATTGGCTTCAGGGACGGTGTTGGTGGCAGCCTCAGTATTCTTAACCTCCACTTGAGGAGCTGGAGGGTCGGGCACAGATAAGTTCTCCTCGAGAACGACTTCTTGGTTGGTAGGGTGAGGAACAACATGCTCTCCTTGTCTTTCTTCGGCTGATGCAGCCGGAATCTCTTCTAGAGCATTAGCTTCAGACGCAGGAACCGTCACAGAAGGATTGTCTTCAGAAAACACCTAACGTGCCACTGAGCTGGATTGGTGTGAATCCTCTTCTGTGATGGTTGTCATGGAGACCGATGGCCTCTGGCCTTTGCGAAGCCGTTGGTACACGGGTGACGCTTTCGGGGATGGTGTGGTCTCCATGTAATTGTCATCATTGACAATTGGACTGGGGCCTTGCGGTGGTGAAGGACGGGGTGTACTTGGTGAGTCTTGAACCGGGGTTGCTGGTTGAGGGCGATCAGCCCATGAGGCATCTTGTGAGATTGGCGTCAAAGGACGACCAATACTGATGGTTTCGCTGTTCGTGCGAATAGGCGATGATACCATTTGGGGATGGATCTGAGTAAGGACTTCATCATCTTCTACATTGTCTTGGGGACCAATGTCTTCAGTCGCGATGGGGTCAATGACTAGAACCTCTTGAGCTTCAGGAGCCTCTGTGGAAGCAGGCTCATGAACAATCAATCGACGTTTTTGATTTGCCGATGGAGGGGGAGCAAAAGCAATGGGTTCAACAACCAGGGGCTCTTTGGGAGCATCCCGATCTCTCTTCTTGGTCTTCCTCTTCTTGAGGGGGGTGCATCATCTGTGGTGTTCTTGGTCTTACGCTTTCTGGCTTCGGCTTCAACTGCCTTGGTTTTCTGCTGATCTGAAGCCACAGTGGAGACCTTAGGCTTCGAGCCTGTCATGCTGGCTGGGAAGACAATGTGAGGTTCTTCCCACTGTGGAGCTTCAGTCTGGGCCACATTGTGCTTATTCTTGTGCTTGGCCGCCATCTTGGGGTCAATGCCAGGATGCCCAAGAGCCTTGCGCTTTTCAGCTTTGTTGTAAGCCTGAACACACTTAGCAGCAAGAGTTTTCATGCGCTCTCTTGAGCCTTTGGCTTCCTCACGTTTCTTGCGAAACGCCTCCTTGAGGTCATTGATCATCACCTTGAATTTTTGGACATCAGCCACACTCATCTTGGCTACATGCTTCTTGAACTGTTCCTTTTCAAAATCAATCTTGTGTTTCAGTTCAACGATTCGTTGAGCCAGAGCGAGCTCAGGAGCAATGGTGCCATGAAAGGAGACGCTAATGCCAATGGGGAGTTGAAGATCATCAAAGCTGAGATCTTGATTGTTGAACCATTCATCAATGAAAGTGTGCAGGATATTCACATCGAAGAGGGGCAGGTCATTGAAGATCTCCGCCTCTTGCTTGCTCTTGATTAGCTGCTCAAGGGCATCATTGCCAAATTCTTCATCTGAAGACAAATCAATGGCTTCAGATTTGTTCCTCAGAACGGCAGCAGGTGTAAGTGCTTGACTCTGTTGCTGAACATGTTTCTTCTTTGGCTTCTCACATCTCTTGGAGATGCGAGAGAGATATTTAGAGGTGTTGCTGGGAGCAGGAGGAGCAGTTGCCAATGGCTTCACACGCGAAGCTGTTGGAGCAGCAGATGACTTTGAAGCTTTAGTCTTCTTTTGCTTCTTTGGCTTTGAAGGTGGAGCTGGAGCTTCGTCAGTGTCAGCATCATTATCAGAATGATCCACCTTGGCACCTTGGACAGTTATGTGGGTGATGAGGCCATCAAGGTTGTAGAAGGGGCCGATCCTGTTCTGATTGGCTTCGTGGGTGCCATCATCTCGAGGTGAGGAAGGACCAGGGTTGAAGTCGAGCCCCAGAGCCTTCTTGTTCTTCGCAGCTGAGTCTTTGGCGAACTAGAAATTGCGCTTGAACAGATGGTCTTCACGGCACCACAACAGAGAAGAAGGATCAGCGTTCTCTGGCTGCGGTCCACGAATCATGCGCGGATAGAATTCTCGTTGGAGGGCTTCAGAGAGGGGCTGGGGTTGAAGATTTTTGTACACAATATCTCCCCATGGTCCCTTGATGGCATTTTTCTCTGCATATTCTTCGGTGACAAAGCGGTATTTGAACCATTCTTCTGCCCAATATCTTCGAATCCACTGGATTCGATTCTTGCGGCCAGTATATGTTTCCTCAGGACCAGTCTTGTACAGCTCATGCAAATCTGGAGGTAAATCCTTGGAAGTGTTACCATGGCGCTGTCTGCCACCCTTTCGTGCTGACTTTTCAGTTGCCATGAAGTGTAAGCTGAAGGGCTTCAGTACGTGCAATGGCTTCAACTGACTGGTCAGACAAGAACTGGCTTCAGGTGAGTTGATGTGACTCTGCAAGAATTCTGCAAACAAATGCAGACTATGAGAACCAAGGGATTCTCCCACGGACATGTACCTGTGACAACATTAGAGGTGCGAGGGAAGGGGAAGAGGTCATATGCATTCTCAGAAGATTTTGAAGATAAATCAGTTTGAAGACATTGACCTCACAATGCAAAGACATTCACTTATTTGATGAGAGTTGGTTCCAGAGTTGTACAAATCCAAGAATAAGTACAAATGAGGAATCTAACTTGTAAAGAAGCATAAGTGAATAGACTAGGAAGAATATGAGATGCAGAATAAGATAGATTCAAGTTTGGAGATCTAAAAACACTTTTGGTAGAAACGGATGAATCTATCAGATCAGAAAGAAGGTAGAAAGTAAACTTTAATTACCACACAATGAACTGCTAGACGGAGCGAAGATGGAGGCCGAGAAGTTCAATCTCCCGTGCCCTAAATTGGCGACGGAAGACACCTTCGGCGATAGCGGAGAAGATGAGGTCCATGGCCGGCGTGAGGACGGCGTCGAGGAAGTCGCGTCAGCTAAGCGCTTCGTCGTCGGCTTCGTCGAGAGCTAGCGGAGGCGCTAGGGTTTGCGAGAGGTGGTGAGGAGGAAGAAGAATTTTTGACTGAGACGTGACGATTATTTATAAAGACAGAGATGGCACAGCGCAATTACGCAGGTGCCCCTAGCGGTTCACATCCGACGGACACGTGGCAAGCGTGCAACACCTTGGGAGTTGTTCCATGTTCCCACGCATGCCTAGATTGTCGGGGTGGTCGTTCCGAATTCTCCAGGTTTCAGGCAAATAGGATAAAGCATTAAAAACAGATATAAATGTGTGTCAGATTGACTTCAACTGACAAGGTCTCAGTGAAGACAATCAACAGTTTTCAATAGAATGCATATGACTTGGATAGATAGAGTTGAGGTAGAAGCATAGATAGGTTAGGGTCCGATCAAATTCACTTAGTTCAAAAGGTTCAACACGAAGCCAGAGCTATAAGTGAATGTTGTAGAGGACAGAACACACACATATATATATATATAGTACTAGTCCAATTCAACCAATTGAAGATAAACTTGAGCATAATCCAAGGATGAATATGAATCACATATGAAAACAATGCGAGCATAACGCCAAGAGAAACACTTCAAACAGAAATTTGGTGGTGGCGTTACCCACCGTATAGGAAGTATTAGACCTAGACACAGCGCACAATTATCATGGCGCTCCGAAGTCAAATTCCGCATTAATGTATTCACACTTAGAGTGTATGTCTTCATTGATTGAAGATATACATTACTTCATGTGTTGCACATCTAAGTCATCAAAATGCATAAGTGTTAGGATATGTGCCCATTCACAGGACATTTGAGGATTCCAAGATATTTAGCTCACACCGCAACTTGCAAAACCTTTCTCATCCAAGGGCTTTGTGAAGATATCGGCCAACTGTTCTTCTGTGTTGACGTGAATGATATCAATATCTTCCTTCATAACATGATCTCTGAGAAAGTGATGACAAATTTCAATGTGCTTTGTCTTTGAGTGCTGAACTGGGTTGTTTGCAATCTTGATAGCACTCTCATTATCGCAGTAAAGAGGCACATTCTTCAGATGGATTCCATAGTCCTTGAGAGTTTGCTTCATCTAGAGAAGTTGAGCACAGCAAGATCCAGCAGCAATTTATTCAGATTCAGCAGTAGAGAGAGATACACAGTTCTGCTTCTTTGAAGACCAACAGACAAGAGATCGTCCCAGAAAATGACATGTGCCTGATGTGAACCTGCGATCAACCTTGTCACCAGCATAATCAGCATCTGAGAATCCAACTAGATCAAACTCTGAGCCCTTTGGATACCATAATCCTAGTGTTGGGGTGTAAGACAAATACCGAAGAATTCGCTTCACAGCTAAGTGATGCGATTCCTTTGGTGCCGCTTGGAATCGGGCACACATGCAAACACTAAGCATTATATCTGGCCTAGATGCACATAAGTAAAGCAAAGAACCAATCATGGAGCGATATACCTTTTGATCGAACTCTTTACCATTGTCGCCGGGACCCAGATGACTTTTGGTTGGCATTGGCGTCGTGTATCCTTTGCAGTCTTGCATTCCAAACTTCTTCAGGCAATCTTTGAGATATTTTTCTTGAGATATGAAGATGTCATTGTGTTGTTGACGGATTTGGAGACCCAGGAAGAACTTCAGCTCGCTCATCATGGACATCGGATATTGCTCTTGCATCATGTGTCCAAACTCATCACTGTATTTCTTGTCAGTGCAGCCGAAGATAATGTCATCCACATCATAAGTTTGAAGCCTTTTCTCTTCAAGAAGTCTTTGAGCGTGTCATACCAAGCACGAGGGGCTTCTTTGAGGCCATACAGTGCCTTGTTGAGCCTGTATACCATGTTAGGATGTTTTGGATCTTCAAAACCTAGAGGTTGTGCGACATATACTTCTTCTTCTATCTTTCCATTGAGAAAAGCACTTTTCACATCCATTTGATACAGGAGAATGTTGTGATGATTTGCATAGGCTAGCAGTATGCAAATGGCTTCAAGTCTTGCCACCGGAGCCAATGTTTCATTGAAGTCAATTCCTTCCACTTGAGTGTAACCTTGTGCAACAAGACGAGCCTTATTTTTGACCACTTGACCATGCTCATCTTTCTTATTGCGATATATCCATTTGGTGCCAATGATATTGTGCTTCCAAGGATCAGGACGCTTGACCAATTCCCACACATTATTCAGCTCGAACTGTTGAAGTTCTTCTTGCATAGCTTGAACCCATTCAGGTTCCATGAAGGCTTCATCAACTTTCTTGGGTTCAGAGATTGAGACAAACGCAAAATGTCCACAGAAGTTGGTTACCTGTGTTGCTCTTTGGGTTGCTTTAGAACGAGTGAGTGGACCAGGTGCATTCAAGCTGTCAATTATCTTCTCAATCTGAACTTCATTTGCAACACGAGGATGAGCAGGACGAAGATTCTGCTCTTGCTGATCAGTGTCATCAGTTGAGGGATTGCCTTCAGGCCGAGCATTGTCTTCAGGTTGATTTGGTGTACAAATGACAAGTTCCTCTTCAGATTAATTCTCAGAGTGTATGATATCTCCAATTCCCATCTGCTTGATAGATTCACTTGGAGGTACTTCTTCTAGCACATTTGGCAGGTGCTCTCTTTGCGAGCCGTTAGTTTCATCGAACCGCACATCTATAGTTTCAACCACTTTATAGTGAAAGAGGTTGAAGACTCTGTAGGAGTGCGAATCCTTTCCATAACCAAGCATAACACCTTCATGTGCTTTCGGTGCAAATTTTGGAGTGTGATGTGGATCCTTAATCCAGCACCTAGCACCAAATACTCTGAAGTAGCTTACATTTGGCTTCTTACCAGTTAGGAGCTCATAGGATGTTTTCTTCAGAAGCTTGTGAAGATAAACTCGGTTGATGATGTGGCAAGCAGTGTCAATGGCTTCACGCCAGAACTTCCGTGGAGTCTTGTACTCATCAAGCATCGTTCGGGCCATCTCAATGAGAGTTCTATTCTTGCACTCGGCGATGCCATTCTGCTGAGGTGTATAAGGAGCAGAGAACTCATGTGTGATGCCAAGGGTATCCAGATAGAGGTCGAGACCAGTGTTCTTGAACTTAGTGCCATTGTCGCTTCGGATGTGCTTGATCTTGACGCCATAGTTCGTCATGGCACGATTGGCAAATCATCTGAAGACATCCTGCACTTCAGTCTTGTAGAGAATTATGTGCACCCAAGTATATCTAGAGTAATCATCAACAATTACGAAGCCATAGAGGCAAGCAGTAGCATTGAGAGTAGAGTAGGGCCGAATAGATCCATGTGAAGCAGCTCGAAGGGTTGAGATGTAGTCATGATTGTCTTCGAGGGATGTTTGGCCCTAGTCATCTTTCCGGCTTCGCAGGCGCCACATAGATGGTCCTTCTTGAACTTGACGCCTTCGATGCCCACGACATGCTTCTTCTTCGCGAGAGTGTGCAAATTCTTCATGCCAGCATGCCCTCGCCTTCGATGCCAGAGCCAACATTCTGAAGCCTTTGCTAGAAGACATACGACCATCTGTGGTCCTGCTGAGAAATCTACCATATAGAGATCATCTTTCCGATACTCTTCAAAGACTAGAGACTTGTCAGATTCCATTAGTACAAGGCATCGATATTTTCCAAATAGCACAATCATGTTCAAGTCACAGAGCATTGAGACAGACATTAAGTTGAAACCAAGGGATTCAACAAGCATCACTTTATCCATGTGCTGATCCCTTGATATTGCAACTCTGCCTAGACCCAATACTTTGCTTTTACCAGTATCAGCAAATGTGATGTGACTTTTGTCTAATGGATGAAGCGTTGAATCCATCAGAAGACTTCGATCCCCCGTCATGTGGTTAGTGCATCCACTGTCCATAATCCATTCTGAAGTACGAGGTGTCGTAGCCTACAGTGCAGTTTGGGGGATAGGCTTCACCAAGCGAGTGGTGAAGCATAAACATTTGACGAACAAGTGGAACATGAAAATTCAGGTCTTGGTTAGGATAGATGATACGTCTCCAACGTATCTATAATTTTTGATTGCTCCATGCTACTTTATCTACTGTTTTGGACTATATTGGGCTTTATTTTCCACTTTTATATTATTTTTGGGACTAACCTATTAACCGGAGGCCCAGCCCAGAATTGATGTTTTTTTTGCCTATTTTAGTGTTTCGAAGAAACGGAATATCAAACGGAGTCCAAACGGAATAAAACCTTCGGGAACGTGATTTTCTCACCGAACGTGATCCAGGAGACTTGGACCCTACTCCAAGAAGCAGAAGAGTCGGTCACAAGGGTGGGGGGCGCCCCCCCTAGGGCGTGCCCCCTGCCTCGTGGCCCCATTGTTGCTCCACCGACGTACTCCTTTCTCCTATATATACCTACATATCCCCAAACGATCAGAACAGGAGCGAAAAACCTAATTCCACCGCCGCAACCTTCTGTATCCACGAGATCCCATCTTGGAGCCTGTTCCGGAGCTCCACCGGAGGGGGCATCCACCACGGAGGGCTTCTACATCAACACCATAGCCCCTCCAATGAAGTGTGAGTAGTTTAATTCAGACCTTCGGGTCCATAGCTAGTAGCTAGATGGCTTCTTCTCTCTTTTTGGATCTCAATACAATGTTCTCCCCCTCTCTCGTGGAGATCTATTCGATGTAATCTTATTTTTTCGGTGTGTTTGTTGAGATCGATGAATTGTGGGTTTATGATCCAGCTTATCTATGAATAATATTTGAATCTTCTCTGAATTCTTTTATGTATGATTGAGTTATCTTTGCAAGTCTCTTCAAATTATCCTTTTGGTTTGGCCAACTAGATTGGTAGTTCTTGCAATGGGAGAAGTGCTTAGCTTTGGGTTCAATCTTGCGGTGTCCTTTCCCAGTGACAGAAGGGGCAGCAAGGCACGTATTGTATTGTTGCCATCGAGGATAACAAGATGTTTTTATATCATATTGCATGAATTTATCCCTCTACATCATGTCATCTTGCTTAAGGCATTACTCTGTTTTTAACTTAATACTCTAGATGCATGCTGGATAGCGGTCGATGAGTGGAGTAATAGTAGTAGATGCAGAATTGTTTCGATCTACTTGTCTCGGACGTGATGCCTATATACATGATCATACCCAGATATACTCATAACTATGCTTAATTCTGTCAATTGCTCAACAGTAATTTGTTCACCCACCGTAGAATATCTATGCTCTTGAGAGAAGCCACTAGTGAAACCTATGGCCCCGGGTCTATTCTCATCATATCAATCTCCATTACTTTATTACTTGCTTTGTTTTTACTTTACCTTTTACTTTTCACTTTGCATCTATATATCAAAAATACCAAAAATATTATTTATCATCTACATCAGATCTCACTCTCGTAAGTGACCGTGAAGGGATTGACAACCCCTAATCGCGTTGGTTGCGAGGAGCTATCATTTTGTGTAGGTACGAGGGACTTGTGCGTGGTCTCCTACTGGATTGACACCTTGGTTCTCAAAAACTGATGGAAATACTTACGCTACTTTGCTGCATCATCCTCTACTCTTCGGGGAAATCCAACACAGTGCTCAAGAGGTAGCAATAGATAGGGTGAGTATCAAGGAATCTTGGAACGAAGTACATAGTAAGACCATTTGGGCATTTTATCTTGCGCCCCACAAGATGTTTAAGGTCCCCAACATGAGTTTTGGACGCCTTTGATTTCCGGCTGGAGACCTTATCCTGCAAAACAGAGTTAAGTTTTCTTAACCACCCACATTTTCA
The DNA here is from genome assembly GCF_002162155.2 of Triticum dicoccoides. Lineage (NCBI taxonomy): Eukaryota > Viridiplantae > Streptophyta > Magnoliopsida > Poales > Poaceae > Triticum > Triticum dicoccoides. The sequence continues at coordinate 443,599,643 of NC_041391.1, read as the reverse complement.
GGGGTGGCTTAGAAGCAATGAGTCTAAGTGCAGCATCAGAGAATTTGGGCTTTGGATCCCTAGTAAATAGCCTTGCAGGAGGTGAATAATACTCATAGGAATAAGCAGAAAAATTCTTTGTTCTATGAACATAGCGGTTTGAAGAAACACACTCATATTCACGGGTCTGAGTATGATTTCCCTGCAAAACATTGATGTTAGGGTGAGTCAGATGAGTCTTCGGTCTATATGAATCTTTTGGACCATATGAAGCCTTTGGTATGGGGTTTGTCTTCATCATGGGTGATGTCATGATGACGTTCACAGGAAGATTCTCAAGACAATTTTTGGGAACCCATATCTTCTTCAAAGGTGGGCCATTCCTGCAGTTAGTACCAATATACCTGGCAAACACCTCACCATTCTGATTCTTAAATAGTTTATAGTTTGCATCAAAGGATTCATCAATGATAATGGGGTTAGCACAAGTGAAACCAAATAAGGTGGATGGATCAACTGGAGGTTCCCTTGCAGCAACCCATTTGGTTTTGGGGTACTGCTCAGGCTTCCAGTACGAGCCATCAACATTCATTTTCCTCTCGAACCCAACACCCTCTTTCCTAGGGTTTCGGTTCAGAATCTGCTTTTTGAGGACATCACACTGTGTCTGATGCCCTTTGAGACTTTTGTACATCCCTGTCTCAAGCAGTGTCTTCAACCTGGCATTCTCATTAGCAATAGTAGTGGTATCCTCAGCAGAGGGGTTAGTTACCACGTCAGCAGTTGAAGATATTGCAATAGTAGTAGCGGTAGAACATTCAGCAATAGAAGCAGCGTTATCGCGCCCAATGCATTTTAGGCATGGTGGTTCAAATCCTTCCTAAGCGGGACTGATCTGTTGGGCGCCAAGTGACTCAGTTTCCTTTTGAAGATCTCCATGATCCGATCTCAATTTCTCAAGTTCCTGCTTCCTTTGAAGATAATCATAGGAAAGCTTTTCATGAGAAGTTGTGAGCGATTCATGTCGACCTTCAAGTTCCTAGTACTTAATATGAAGATTTTTATGTCTTCAATTAAGGACTGAGACTTGTCATTTCCGTGTCCAACAGGTCATCGCTTTTGTCTAACAGTTTTTGAGTATGTCCCATAGCTTTCTGTTGTTCAGTTGCAAATTTAGCAAGTGTTTTGTAACTAGGTTTGGATTCACCATCAGAGTCATCTTCACTGGATGTTTGAAAGTAAGCATCGCATGATTTTACCTTGGCACCGTGTGCCATGAAGCAGTAGGTGGGAGGCAAGTCGTCCTCGACATTATCATCAGTGTTGGTGACAGATCCATTGTCTTCGGTGTTGAAGATAGACTTGGCGACATAGGCAGTAGCTAGAGCCAGACTCACAACACCCGAGTCAGACTCCCCCTCAGACTCCACCTCCGCCTCCTCTGAAGTTGACTCCTCCTCTGAATCCATTTCCTTGCCAACAAAAGCACGGGCCTTGCCAGATGAGCTCTTCTTGTGTGACGAAGATCTGGAAGAAGAATTGGAAGAAGACTTTGAGGATTTCTTCTTTTTCTTGTCATCAGAATCATATTCTTTGCTCTTCTTCTTCTTCTTCTTCTTCTTCTCATTGTCCCAATGTGGACACTCAGAGATGTAGTGACCAGGTTTCTTGCACTTGTGACAGGTTTTCTTCTTGTGATCATAGGCAGAAGCTTCATCATTCCTTGAGCTGGATCGTGAAGATTTTCTGAAGCCCTTCTTCTTGGTGAATTTTCGGAAATTCTTCACAAGCATAGCAAGCTCCTTTCCAATGTCTTCAAGATCACCAGAACTGCAGTCAGATTCTTCTTCAGATGAGGAAGCAGCAGCCTTTGCCTTCAAATCTCGAGTTCGGCCATAGTTGGGGCCATAGATATCTCGTTTCTCATATAGTAGGTACTCATGTGTGTTGAGCCTTTCAAGTATGTCAGATGGATCGAGAGTCTTGAAATCAGGGCATTCTTGTATCATCAGGGCTAAGGTGTCAAATGAGCTGTCAAAAGATCTCAGTAGTGTCTTCACTGTCTCATGCTTCATGATCTCAGTGGCGCTGAGTGCTTGGAGCTCATTTGTGATATCAGTGAGGCGATCAAATGTGAGCTGGACATTCTCGTTGTCGTGTCTCTTGAAGCGGTTGAAGAGGTTGCGGAGAGTACTGATACATTGATCTCTCTGAGTTGAGACGCCTTCATTGACCTTGGAGAGCCAGTCCCAGACTAGCTTCGACGTTTCCAGAGCACTCACACGGCCATACTGTCCTTTGGTAAGGTGCCCACAGATGATGTTCTTGGCAGTAGAGTCCAGTTGAATGAACTTCTTGACATCAGTAGGGGTGACACCTTCACCCGTCTTGGGAACGCCGTTCTTGACGACATACCATAGATCGACATCAATGGCTTCAAGATGCCATCAATGATGGGGCACGCAACGGAGACTTTGATTATCCCTGCAGTTGACATAGCTAAACTCCAGGTGGTTAAACCGAATCACACAGAACAAGGGAGTACCTTGCTCTGATACCAATTGAAAGGGCTAGTTATCGACTAGAGGGGGTGAATGGGCGATTTTTATGAAAGTCTTCAAAACATGGGAGTTTTGAAGATAAACACTATAACCACACTATTCGAATGCAGCGGAAGGTAGACTACACTAGACAAGCCATAGTTAAGTATTCAATAGAGTGAAAGCTTGAAGACTAACAATAGCTAGGTAGTAAAGATTAGGATGGAAGATAGTATGAAGTCAATCAGAATAGATAGTCACGTAGTGAAGTCAAACAGATAATGCAAGCAGGCAATGACTTCAGAAAGACAAGCTGTAAGTAAGAGTGGTAAGAGATAGAACCAGTGGCTTCAGAAGGACGGGGATTTGTTCGACCAGTTCCAGTTGCTGTGACAACTGCACATCTGGTTAGGGAGGCTGAGATTCAACTCAGAAGACCGCGTCTTCACCTTATTACCCTTGAGCTAAGGACACCTAGTCCCCGCCCAATCACTCTGGTAAGTCTTCAAGGTAGACTTCCGAACCTTCACAGACTTCGTTCACCGGCAATCCACAATGGCTCTTGGATGCTCAGAACGTGACGCCTAACCGGCTGGAGGATTCACAGTCCTCAAGTGTAACAAGTCTTTAGATCACGCGGACAGAAAGACTTCAGTGATGCCAAACACTCTTTGGGCTCTGGGTGGTTTGGGCTTTGTCCTCGCAAGGATTCTCTCTCGAAAGCTTCGGCGATGGGTTGCTCCCAAACGACAAAAGCCGTGTACTAACTCTGAGCAGCCACCAATTTATGGTGTAGGGGTGGCTATTTATAGCCATTGGGCAACCCGACCGGATATGTCCGAAATGACCCTGGGTCACTAAGGAACTGACACGTGTCACAACGGTTAGATTTCAAACACACGCGACAACTTGACTTGGCCTACAAGTAAAGCTGACTTATCCGTTACAGGATAAGATTTGCTCTCATTGTCTTCGCTCGAAGACATAGGATTTGGTTGAGCATCACTTAAGTCACTCTGACTTTGTTCACTTGGACCCCACTTAACAGTGCGGTGGTTCCTATGACTGAACAAAGAAGAAAAGGAAACAACAGAACAACTAAGTCTTCGCGCTCCATAGTCTTCACTCAATGTCTTCTCGTGTCATAGTCTTCAATGTGAATATCTTCACAGACCACCATTGTCTTCAATGTCTTCACACATTTTTAGGGGTCATCTTCGGTAGGTAAAAAGAATCAAGGAGGGACTACTACCTGTGTTATCTTGCAATTCTCACAAACACATTAGTCCCTCAACCAGGTTTGTCATCAATACTTCTAAACCAACTAGGGGTGGCACTAGATGCACTTACACTTGGGCATCCCCAAGCTTGAACTCTTGCCTCCCCTCCTTCTCCTCATATCGAGACCTCCTCGATCTTTGAACACTTCATCCACACAAAACTTAAGAGAAAACTGGTGAGATCCGTTAGTATAATTAGTTAATTAGATAAATGCCACTCCAAATCTGGCGATTCCAAGAAATGCCACTTCAATTTCCAAACTTTGAAAAATGCCATTTCATGCCATTTCCAGTGGCATTTTTCGAAGTCTAGAGTGGTGTTTTTCAAAGTTTGCAAAAATTGCAGTGGCATTTTTCAAAGTTTGGAAATTGCAGTGGCATTTTTATGAGTCGTCATAATTGGAATGGTATTTATCTAATTAACCCTAGTATAATAATGCAAATCACTACTTTAAGTACTGTTGCAAACCCACTCATATTTTGTTTTTGCATTGTAGCTACTGTATTATAACTTCTCCATGGCTTATACCACCGATACAATCGATAGTTTCATCAAAACAAGCAAAACAATGCATCAAAAATAGAATGTGTCACAAACCGGATAGCCTGTAGTAATATGAACATTGACCATACTTCTGTAACTCCAAAAATTCTGAAAAATTAGGATAAAATATACAATTTGCATAGCAGTACTGTGTAGAAATTTCAGAAACTTTTGTTGTTCCAGTAAAAAATGTAAATTACAGCCAAAGTTTATGTTTTTACCCCGCACATACCAACAAGCAATCTAATCATCCTAAAGGCAATTCTTGGCACATTATTTCGCTAATACAATGGATTTGTACAAGGGGATAATTATTTTTGTGTAAAATTTTCTGTAATTCAAGATTTGCAAACTTTCCATGGGCATGAACAAAGTTCAAGGAGCTCCCCCACTTCAATGGTGCTTGTCTTTCTTACTTTCACTTTTATTTTTTGAAAAGATTTAAGTTCCCCTCTATATTTTTTGTTTTTAACCTTTTTTAAATCACACAATAGAATAGAATGACTCTCTAAAACTTCCAGGTTGTCTGCCTAGCAGCGCTTTCTCTAAAGCCATTAAGCTAGGCATAAAATGCTCAAGTGATGGATCCACCCGGATCCCAAGGTATAACAAAGCCAATTTAATTTGCAATGGTTTGTAATTTATTAGTGAGTGCAAAGCAACATATATCATGCAATGACGAAATCTAACTCTCTTCCTATGCATCGACATGTTATAGAAAACATTCATGCACATCAAGTAAAGGCTAATACATAGCATAAGCAGTTTCTGTCGATTTTATCGTGTTGGAAACATAGAGAGGCGGAGATGTAGTTCCTCTCTCATAATAATTGCAAGCAGGAGTAGCAAGCACATGCATATTATATTCATCAAAATCATCATGTGCAACGGTAAAAGGCAACCCATGAATGTAATCCTTAATAAGAGCAAACTTCTCCGATATAGTGTGCTTTGGTAAATTCAAAAGATAATAGGACTATCATGCATGGGTGCAATAGCAACAATCTCATTCTTAACATAAGGAACTATACCAAGTTCATCTCCATAAGCATAATTCATATGGGCATCTTGGCCACAAATATAGCAAGCATCAAGTTCATCAAAAAGGGATATTTCAAAAGAATCAACGGGATCATAGAAATTATCATAGCATTCATCCTTCGGTAAGCACGAAGGGAAATTAAACAATGTATGAGTTGAAGAATTACTCTCATTAGAAGGTGGGCGCGGGTAGCTAATCCTCTCTCCCTCCTTTTGTTCTTCGCTCTCCTCATCATCTTTTTCATCCAATGAGCTCACAGTTTCATCAATTCCTTCTTCCATAGATTCCTGCAAAATATTAGTCTCTTCTTGGACATCGGAGACTTTCTCAATAAATACATCAATATCAGAATTGTATTTATAATTCCCATAGAAATAATTAAGTATAGCAAAAAATTTAGGTCTATAAATAGCATCATCAAAATCTTCATACTGTTCAAACAAAGATTCAATTTCATAAGCACCCTTAAAAGCAACAAATTCTTCTATTCGTTCCACATCATAGTAATCATATATACCATTAGCATAAGAATCTAAGGTTCATTATCGTTAAATTTGCATGAAAAGGGAAGGTGTGGAGCCTTCATCCTAGAGCAACAAGTATAATCATATCTCAAGCATAGATCCCGAGCATGCCAATGCAACATCTGAATTTGGTCCCATAACAGTTTCTCTTTTTGCATCAAGAGATAATCCTTAAAGTATTCACGTTGATCCAATGTGTCTCCCATTATCAAGTTGAATGGGGTTTTCTCAGGATTATCAAAGTAGTGTTTAATATTTTTCGCATAACAAGCATCGAGGGTTTTAGGAGGTTCACCATCTCCATGAGTAGAAAGTACAACTAACTTTTTTGGTATTTCATGTTTTGTATCCATAACTAAAGATAGAGAATAACTTAGAACAGAAAACAAAATCTACGTAGTGATAAAGAAAACAAGCACACACGAGAATATTCACCGCACGCTATTGTTCCCCTACAACGGCACCAGAAAAAGGTCTTGATAACCGACAAGTATAGGGGATCGTTTGTAGCCTTTTTCAATAAATAAGAGACCAACGAGGAGCTAAAGGTAGAACGAATATTCCAGCAAGTTCCATCGACCACCGATACAACTCTACGCACACTTAACCTTTGCTTTACCTAGAACAAGAACAAAAATAGGAGTACTTTGTAGATGTAAAGGGCTAAGTTTGCAAGATAAAGAAAACTGTAAAAATAAAAAGTAGGTTATGTTCTAATTAAAGTACAATTAAATTAGTATAGCGAGTATGGATTAGTAGTGATATGATTTGCGGAATTGTCCCTTCGCAATTGACAATGTTACTAGACCGAAAGCAAGTTTTTATGTCGAAGAGGCCACTTCTAGCATGTCGTCCCTTACTTGGAATTCTATGCACTTATGATTGAAACTATTAGCAAGCATCTTAACTACTAACATTCATTAAGGTAAAACCCAATCATAGCATTAAGATATATAATGGTTCCCCTTCAATCCCGTATGCATCAATTTCTATGGTAGGAACAGGCTTCTGTCACCCTTGCCCTCCAATGCATAGTCCTATCAACATACAACTAACCCTGTGGCGTGACCTACACACGCGCTCATATGATGGGCACCAAAGGACAACAACATAACCACAACCCAACTAAACCAATCATAGCAATTCACCAATTACCGATAGGACAACAAAAATCTACTCAGACATCATAGGATGGAAACATATCATTGGATAGTAATATGAAGCATAAAGCACCATGTTCACATTGAAGGTACAACAGGCTGCGGGAGAGTGGACCGCTGAATATAGATGGGGGAAGGTGATGGAGTTGTTGCTGAAGATGACAGAGTTGTTGGAGTAGATCATCACACGATGATTGCCCCGGCGGTGTTCCGGTGCCACCGGGAGAGAGGGGGAGAGAGCCCACTCCTTCTTCTTCTTCCTTGGCCTCCCCCAAGATGGGAGGAGAGTTTCGCTCTAGTCCATGGCCACCATGGCGGCGGAGGCACCGGAGCCCCTCCGAGATTGGATCTTCCTCTCTGTTCTCTTCTCTTTCGCGTTTTTCAGATCTGGTCAAAAACCGTTTCTTAAATATGCGGAGATCCGTAACTCCGATTGCGCTGAGATTTTAACACGGGTTTTTCCGAATATAAGCTTCCTTGCGCCCGAAGTAGAGCAGCAACTGCCTTACGAGGTGAGCACAACCCACCACCACGCGCTAGGGGGGCCAGGCGCGCCCTGGTGTCTTGTGGGGGTTGTGGGCCTCCTTTTGCATTGATTCCAACTCCCAAAAGTCACATATATTCCAAAATAATTCTCCGTAAACTTTTTTCGCGTTTGGACTTCATTTGATATGTATATTCTGCGATATAAAAAACATGCAACAAACAGGAAACTTGCACTGCGCACTGGATCAATATGTTAGTCCAATAAATCATATAAATTGTTGCCAGAAGTATGTAAAAGTTGTAGAATATTGGCATTAAACAATCAAAAATTATATATACAACGAAGACATATCATACCACTCCCCATAAACTTGCACCGTGCTCTGTCGCCTGCATCTTCATCGGTTACCCTCCCAACTCCAAGGGCTATCGGTGCTATGATCCTATGTCCCATCGCGTGTTCATCTCCCGGCATGTTTACTTTGATGAGCATGTGTTTTCGTTTCAGCAGGTACCTCCGGCCACCCCTTCATCACCGGTTGCTGATGGCATGGGGACACCATCCCCTCACCTGGGGCGCTCGCATGCAGCCCTCGGCCCTCCCCTGGCTTCGAGGCGCGCCACGCCCACCCACTCGCGGCCTTCTCCGGGTCCGGAACCGGGCTCTCCAGCCCCATGGGTTGTCTGGCTCGATGCCGCCTGTACACAGTGGCCCAACATCGCCATTGGCTTCGGCCGCCTCGACGCCGCTGTCGCCCGATGAACCGGCCTCGCCCGCGGCCTCGACGCCTTCTCGTGCGTTACCACCTGCAGCCGGTCCCGTGGGTTCTATCCCACCACCCGCGGTTGGTCTGGTTACCCGCGCTCGCGCAGGCGTCCTTCGTCCGAGGTTGTGATATGCTTCAGATGAGTACGTCTACATAGCATCCACCTCTGCGCCATCGCCCTTGCCGTCCTCCGTTCGAGCTACTCTTCGTTATCTGCTCTGGATGGCTACGATGCAAGAGGAGTTTGATGCTTTGCAGCGGAACTAGACTTGGCAGCTTATTCCCCGACCCTGGCACTCCAACATGATTACCGAGAAGTGGGTTTTCCAGCACAAGCTCCGCCCTGATGGTACACTTGACCGCTATTAGGCGCGTTGGGTTAATCGTGGTTTCCGTCAATGTGCCGGCATCGACTGCACCAGCACTTTCACTCTGGTTGTTAAGCCCGGGCCGATCCGCATTGTTTTACACCTTGAGGTCTCTCGCGCCTGGCCGGTGCACCAGATGGAAGTCTCCAATGCCTTTCTTCATGGTCATCTTGAGGAGCGGGTCTTCTGTTAGCAACCCACGGGGTTCGTTGATCCGACCCATCCAGATCATGTGTGCCTGCTTTCGCGGTCCTTGTATGGGATCAAGCAGGCTCCTCACGCCTGGTACGAGCGCATCACGGTGTTTCTTCATCATCTCGGATTCCACTCTACACGCTCTGATGCTTTGCTGTTTGTCTATCACCAGGGTGCCGACACAGCGTACCTGCTCCTCTACGTCGATGACATCATTCTGACGGCATGGATGCCTGGGCTCCTCAGTCAGCTCATTAATCATCTTCGCCCTCAATTTTCCATCGAGGACTTGGGTCCTTTGCACTACTTCCTCGGTGTTGAGGTGGTGCGTCATTCCGATGGTTTCTTCCTTCACCAGCGGAAGTATGCTCATGAGCTTCTCGACTGTGCTGGAATGCTTAATTGCAAACTCACGGCCATGCCTGTCGACACGATGGCCAAGCTCTCTGCCTCTGATGGTTCTCCTGCTTCTGATGCTGCTTTCTACCGATCCATCGTTGGTGCTCTTCGGTACCTCACTCTTACTTGACTGGAGCTCCGGTATGCAGTTCAGCAGGTGTACCTTCATATGCATGCCCCTTGGGATGTTCATTGGGCCTCCGTCAAGAGGATTCTCCGTTATATCTGTGGCTCTATGGAGCTTGTCCTCATGCTGCGTGCCTCCACTGACACCGCCCTCACCACATACTCCAACGTTGACTGGGCTGGCTGCCCCGACACCCGTCGATCCACTTCGGGTTACTGTGTCTTCCTTAGTCCATCACTTATTTCATGGTCGTCCAAGAGGCAGCCTACGTTCTCACATTCCAGCGCTGAGATTGAGTATCGCATTGTGGCTAATGTCGTCGCCGAGTGCTCCTGGCTACGTCAGCTTCTTCATGAGCTCTCATGTCCGGTCGACAGGGTGACGGTGGTCTACTGCGACAATGTCTCGGCTGTCTACCTCTCCGTCAACCTAGTTCGTCATCGCCGTACCAAGCATATTGAGCTCGATATTCATTTTGTTCGGGATCAGGTGGCTCTTGGCCATGTTCATGTTTTACACGTTCCCTCATCCCAACATTTGTAGATATCATGACCAAAGGCTTGCCTGCGGCATCCTTCGAGGAGTTCCGGTCCAGTCGTTGCGTCAGTAGTGGCGCCGATATGACTGCGGGAGATGTTGTGTATATGTGTTATGCGTATATCTGTGTATCTGGCCCACCTCCTAGTTCCTTGTGTAGTTGAGGTCGTGGGCCACCTTTGTACTCATATATACGTGCGGTTGTACCTGATCAATACATCGTGCAATTCCATCATCATACAAAGATGATGGGGAAAATGTACTTTGACAAATATTCTTTGGAGAAAGAAGATGATGATTTTGATATGGGGAAGGGACGATCGGAGGAAACCGGTAATTTGTTCTTAATTCAGGCGATTCACACACATCAAGACAGGGCACATGGTCATGTTGATCTTGTTAAGGAAATTAAAATTTAGGGGAAGTGCTAGACATGCCTAATTTTAATTCCTCGAATTTGAGGAGTTAAGATTTGGTGGGAAGTTTAGGGGATTAAGTTTTAGAGGAAGGGCATGAAAGGAAAATTCTCATTCTATGAATTTCGTTCTGATTTTGGGGTAACCATTAAGAAATAGCATGCTCCTGAGCTATTTATGAAAAAATGAATATTATTAATCTACAATAGAAATTGCCTATGGAGATTAAGAACATTGTCGTTGCTTACACTCAAAGGCCAACTATATAGCTTATCAATGTTGTATCCAAAAAATGTGAATCCACATGTTTCTGCGTTTTGAGATTATCACATGTTGTTGGGGACACTCCAACGTGGATCATCAAAACAAACCCGACCAAATGTCAACGGATACATCTGGATGTATCCACAAACAAGGATATAGAAGGTGTCGGCAGGTCGAGGATTCCTGGGCTGCAGCAGATCCGGGGTGGAACGGCGGCATAATCATAGGCGGGAAGGTGACGGGATAAAGTAATGGTGGTCCGGCAAGGCCTGAGCGGCAGCGAGGTGGTACAGCAGGGGCGTCGGTCACCAAAGGTGTGGATACAGATCATAGGAGAGTGACAATATAGGGTAAAGAAAGGGCTTCAGGTGGGTAATGTTGGATGAGCCGGGGAGTCCGATGTGATGGAGGTCTAGACGCCTACACCTCCCTTGAATGGCAACGAAAATGTCCGGTCTGGACATTTGCGACGACATCCGTGTTGGAGTTTCCCTTGGCACTTGCAGATACAGAACATGCAAGTAGTAGTACGTGAGTCCAACTCCAACGCACAACTCTAAACAAATGTCTGCTTTGTGTGGATTTTGTCCGTCTAGATAGGGAAATGGGGCGGTGTCTGGCCATTTTCATTGATGCGCTGGCTGTGCACCCAACATGCAAACGCATCTGGTCCACCACGGCCGAGTAGTACTCGTACATATACATTTTATTGGTCACATTTCTTTTATTTCATCAATGATATTTCGATACATTTGAGTACATTCACCAATTCTTGACTAGAAGACTAAGACCAAAGAAAATAAGAACCACAATTAGACATTTTAAAAAATATCCAACTTCCATAACTACTCCCACAAGTTGGATTAATTTTTTCTCGATGCCTTCATTGTTGATCTACGGCTTCTCGAGTTTGCACACTTCTTTCTTCTTCAATTCTGTTAGAAAGGAGAGAGGGATTGGTGGAATTGTTGATGTATCGCTTGAGCCTCGTGGGCATATATATAGGAGTACATGATATACTTGGAGTACAAGGCAAGGTAGAATAATATCCTATGTTATCCTAGCTTTCCTAATAATCACGATACTCAACATCCCCCCACAGTCACAATGGTAGCGACGCGGACGGTGAGACTGGAGAAGAATCCGAAGGCAAGCCGACGGACATCCACCCCCACAGTCGTAATGGTCGACGCACCGCGGAAGTCGTGGCTGGAGGGGCAACCGATGAGGTTGCTCAAGCAAGGTGGTACCCTTTGTGTCGTTTGTCGAGGTATCCGAGAGCGTAGGTTGGTGTAGCCGTGGTCGAGGTAGCCATGCGAAGAATGTCGTCATCGATGTCGAGTCGGGGTAGCCGGTGTCGAGGAAGTCACCATGGAGCCACGGACGCAAGGAGGCGCCAAGTTAGTCATGGGCGCAATGGTGTTGAAGTAGTGGTGCACCGGGAAGAAAATGGTGTTGATGTGGCGTCGCCCCGGGTTTGCCAAGCTCGGGGACACGTCGTGGATGAAGGCACACATCGGTGTTGCCAGCACCGAGCATGCGTAGACGGACGAAGACGAAGTTGACAAAGCGCCACACCAGGCTTGCCAGGCCTGGGGACACGTCATGGACGAAGGCACGCATTGATGTTGCCAGCACCGGGTATGCGTAGACTGGGACCTGCACGAGTTGTACGCCATGTCAGAGAAGTCGGAGAGGCCAACAGAGAAGGACTCGAGGACGGTTGCGGCACCAATCGACGTGGGGATGTTGCCTGTGGATGTTGGAGTAGATGAAGTGGTCGGGGTAGATGACGGCGATGCTCGCGACAGGTTGGTGCTGGACGAAGACGAAGGGAGTGAACGGGTAGTGGCTACGGGGATAGCAGTGGTGGCGACCGAAGAAGAGTGGCGGCAGCATCCTGACAGCGGCGGCGGATCTCAAAGTAGGCAAGGAACCCAGTAGCGCATAGAAGACCAGAATGGACGGTTGAGTTCCCGCGCCGAAGTAGGCAGTGCGACGCATACCACGAGAAGTTGACGCGTTGGGAAGACGGAGTGGATCACGGGCATACTAGGTTAACCTTTAATTTTTTTCAGGGGGTGTAGGTGTTCCAGTATAACTCTTACGAACCACAGTTGAAACTTTAGCATGATCCTTTGTTCTAACAAGAAAAGTTGGTTTCTCAATGTAAGTAGTAGGAACTATAGGATCAACATTATAGGTAATAATTTCTTCCTCAACTTTAATAGGTTCTACTATTTTAACTTCAATGGGAGGATGATATTTAAACCACTTCTCCTTAGGGAGATCAACATGAGTAACAAATGATTCACAAAAAGAAGCTACTATCTCATAGTCAAGTCCATATTTAGTGCTAAAATCATGAAAGGCATCAGTATTCATAAAGGATTTAACACAATCAAAGTAAGGTTTATACCTGACTCCTTACCTTCTCGAGTTCCAAATCTTCAGAGTTGCGTTAAATTCTTTCCAATAAATCTCATTTTAATTCAATAGTCTTCATCATAAAAGAACTAGTACAAGAAGTATCGAGCATGGATTGATCATTATGAGAAAGCCGAGCATAAAAATTTGAATAATAATTTCTCTTGGGAGCTCGTGATTGGGGCATGAATATAACATTGACTTAAGCCTCCCCAAGCTTGAGAGATACTTTCTCCTTCACGAGGCCAAAAATTATATTTATAATTCCGATCACGATGAACCAAATGCATAGGATAAAACTTCTGATGGAATTCCAATTTCAATCGGTTGTAGTTCCATAATCCAATATCATCACATAGCATATACCATGTTAATGCCTTTCCCTTCAAAGATAAAGGTAAGACCTTCTTGTTGACAACATCCTCGGGCATACCTGCAACTTAAATAATCCACAAACTTCATCCACATAGATTAGGTGCATACCGGGATGTAATGTTCCATCTCCTGCATAAGTATTAGCTAGCAGTTTCTCTATCATACCCAAAGGAATTTCGTCATAAATATTTTTAGTAGGTGCAGTAGGTTGAGGAGAAACTCTTTGCTCTTCAGGTCGAGGTGAAGATACCCCGAACAAGCCCCTCAAAGGATTATTTTCCATAGTAACAAGTGACAGTAAATTGCAGCACACTATATAAATGTTTCCTTACCTAATTCCACTTACCAAAGGCGCTTCACTCCCCGACAATGGCGCCAGAAAAGAGTCTTGATGACCCACAAGTATAGGGGATCTATCGTAGTCCTTTCAATAAATAAGAGTGTCGAACCCAACAAGGAGCAGAAGGAAATAACAAGCGGTTTTCAGCAAGGCATTCTCTGCAAGCACTGAAATTATATCGGTAATAGATAGTTCTGTGGTAAGATAGTTCATAACGAGTAACAAGTAACAAAAGTAAACAAGGTGTAGAAAGGTGGCCCAATCCTTTTTGTAGCAAAGGACAAGCCTGTACGAACTCTTATATAAAGCAAAGCGCTCAAGTGGACACATGGGAATTATTGTTAAGCTAGTTTTCATCATGCTCATATGATTCACGTTCGTTACTTTGATAATTTGATATGTGGGTGGACCGGTGCTTGGGTGCTTCCCTTCCTTGGAAAAGACTCCCACTTATGATTAACCCCTCTCGCAAGCATCTGCAACTACGAAAGAAGAATTAAGGTAAACCTAACCATAGCATGAAATATATGGATCCAAATCAGCCCCTTACGAAGCAACGCATAAACTAGGGTTTAAGCTTCTGTCACTCTAGCAACCCATCATCTACTTATTACTTCCCAAGGCCGTCCCCTAGGCCCAAATCATGGTGAAGTGTCATTTAGTCGACGTTCACATAACACCACTAGAGGAAAGACAACATACATCTCATCAAAATATCGAACGAATACCGAATTCACATGATTACTTATAACAAGACTTCTCCCATGTCCTCAGGAACAAACGCAGCTACTCAAAAAGCATATTCATGTTCATAATCAGAGGAGTATTAATTATCATTAAGGATCTGAACATATGATCTTCCACCGAATAAACCAACTAGCATCAACTACAAGGAGTAATCAACACTACTAGCAACCCACAGGTATCAATCTGAGGTTTTGAGACAAAGATCGGATACAAGAGATGAACTAGGGTTTGAGAGGAGATGGTGCTAGTGAAGATGTTGATGGATATTGACCCCCTCTCGATGAGAGGATCGATGGTGATGACGATGGCGATGATTTCCCCCTCCCGAAGGGAAGTTTCCCCGGCAGAACAGCTCCGCTGTAGCCCTAGATTTGTTCTGCCCAGGTCCATCCTCGAGACGGCGGTGCTTCGTCCCGAAGGCTTCCTTCTGATTATCCAGGGCAATACACACCATATAGCAGAACATGGGCATTGGGAGCATGCCAGGGGCCCCACAAGGACGGAGGGCGCGCCCTCCACTCTTGTGGATGACAGGTGGCCCCCTCTGGTGCTTTCTTTGCCCAATTTTTTTTTATTTTCCAAAAATATTCTCCGTAAAATTTCAGGACTTTTGGAGTTGTGCAGAATAATTCTCTAATATTTCTCCTTTTCCAGTCCAGAATAGGCATAAGTATTGTGATATAACGTGTAAAAATATCCCATAATGCAATAAATATTCATATAAAAGTTTGTTGCAAGATGGACGTATCAACTCCCTTAAGCTTAGACCTCGCTTGTCCTCAAGCGAAAGCCGATATTGAAAAATATGTCCACATGTTTAGAGATAGAGGTGTCGATAAAATAAAATACGTACATGAGGGCATCATGATCATCTTTAGAACAACAACATATATTGTCATATAATTTCTTATGCTAAAGTAACAATTCATTCACAAGGTAAAGTATGAATCAGAAACTTCATTGAAAACTAACAAACTATGATCTCAATCATTGAAGCAATTGCAATTTATCACAACATCAGAAAGAGTCAATATAAGAGTTTTTCAGCAAATCCTCATACTCAACTATCATTAAGTCTTTTATAATTGCTAACACTCACGCGATACTTATGGGTTCAAAGCTTCAACCGGACGCAGAGAAAGATAGGGGCTTATAGTTTCGCCTCCCAACCTTTTACCTCAAGGGTAATGTCAACAATAATACTTTATGAAGACCTACATCCGAGTGGATATATATATCTGGATCTCCTCCAACACATAGTGCTTGCCAAAGGAAAAAAGTGTAAAAGGGAAAGGCGAAGACCACCAAGACTCTTGTATTAGGGTAGAAGGTAAAAGTAAAAGATAGGCCCTTCGCTTAGGGAAGCAGAGGTTGTCATGCGCTTTTATGGTTGGATGCACAAAATCTTAATGCAAAAGAACGTCACTTTATATTGTTGCTTGTGATAAAGAACTTTATAATGCAGTTCGTCGCTTTTATTTCTTCCACCATATCTACTTTTCCAAACTCTTTTGCCCTTGTTTGGGATTCTAATTTGCATGATTTAAATGGAACTAACCCGGACTGACTCTATTTTCAGCAGAACTGTCATGGTGTTATTTTTGTGCAGAAATAAAAGTTCTCAGAATGACCTGAAACTTCACAGACATAACTTGGTTGTCATGTTGACAATGAAAGTATACCGCTGAAAATATTATTTATATCTGTTTCAAAAACTCGAGCCCTAGCACCTCTGTAAATCCCTGCTTCCCTCTGCGAAGGGCCTATCTATTTAATTTTATGTTGAGTTATCATCCTCTTATAAAAAGCACCAGTTAGAGAGCACCACTGTCATTTGTATGCATTGTTATTAATTGATATTGAGTAAGACTGTGACTGGATCTCTTTTGCCATGAATTACAATGTCTAGTCAGTCCTTGATCTTCAGGGGTGCTCTACATTTATGTTTTGCGGTCTCAGAAAGGGCTAGCGAGATACCATTTTGTTATATCATATCATGATTGTTTTGAGAAAGTGTTGTCATCCGAGGTTTATTATTATTACTCGCTAGTTGATTATGCCATCGATATGAGTAAATGTGAGACCTAAATGTTATTGTGAATATGGTTAGTTCATGATCTTTGCTGAAAACTTGAATGCTGGCTTTACATATTTGCAACAACAAGATCAAATAGAGTTTGTAAAAGTTTTTCTTTATCACTTTCAGTTTGTCAACTAAATTTCTTGAGGACAAGCAATGGGTTAAGCTTAGGGGAGTTGATATGTCTCCATCGTATCTACTTTTCCAAACTCTTTTGCCCTTGTTTTGGACTCTACTTTGCACGATTTGAATGGAACTAATCCGACCTGACGTTGTTTTCAGCAGAACTGCCATGGTGTTATTTTTGTGCAGAAATAAAAGTTCTCGGAATGACCTGAAACTTCAGGGAGATAAATTTTGGAATAAATAAAAAATATTGGCAAAAGAATCAGCAGAAGGGGACCCACACCCTAGTCACAAGGGTGGGAGTGCGCCCTACCCCCTCGGCGCGCCCCCTGTCTTGTGGGCCCCCTGGACCTCCACGGACCTCAACTCCAACTCCATATATTCACGTTCAGGGACAAACAAAATCAGAGAGAAGGATTCATCTCATTTTACGATATGGAGCCGCCGCCAAGCCCTGTTCTTCCTCAGGAGGGCAGATCCGGAGTCCGTTCGGGGCTCCGGAGAGGGGAATTCATTGCCATCGTCATCATCAACCATCCTCCATAACCAATTTCATGATGCTCACCGCCATGCGTGAGTAATCCCATTGTAGGCTTGCTAGACGGTGATTGGTTGGATGATATTTACTGTGTAATCGAGTTAGTTTTGTTATGATTTGATCTCTAGTATCCATTATGTTCTAAGATTGATGTTGCTATGACTTTGCCATGCTTAATGCTTGTCACTAGGGCCCGAGTGCCATCAGTTCAGATCTGAACCTATTATGTTTTCATGAATATATGAGTGTTCTTGATCCTATCTTACAAGTTATAGTCACCTACTACGTGTTATGATCCAGCAACGCCGGAGTGACAATAGTCGGGACACTTCCCGGTGATGACCGTAGTTTGAGGAGTTCATGTATTCAATAAGTGCTAATGCTTTGGTCCAGTACTCTATTAAAAGGAGGCCTTAATATCCCTTAGTTTCCATTAGGACCCCACTGCCATGGGAGGGTAGGACAAAAGATGTCATACTAGTTCTTTTCGATAAGCACGTATGACTATATTCGGAATACATGCCTACATTATATTGATGAATTGGAGCAAGTTTTGTGTCACCCTATGTTATAAATGTTCCATGATAAATGCCATCTGACATAATTATCCATCATTGATCCATTGCCTACGAGCTCGTTTCATATTGATCCTTGCTAAGTTACTTTTCCGTTACCACTGTTATGATTGCTACAAAACTGCTACTATTACTTTTGCCACCGTTACCGTTACTTCCATACTACTTTGCTACTAAATACTTTGCTGCAGATATTAAGTATTTCAGGTGTGGTTGAATTGACAACTCAGCTGCTAATAGTTGAGAATATTCTTTGGCTCCCCTTGTGTCGAATCAATAAATTTGTGTTGAATACTCTACCCTCGAAAACTGTTGCGATGCCCTATACTTGTGGGCTATCAATACCTTTTTCTAGCGCAGTTTCCGGGGAGCATAGCTCTATTCTCTGAGTCACTTGGGATTTATATTTGTTGATCAGTATGAGGAATTTGAAAGATCAAAGAACCAAGATTTTTCCCTCAACTACGAGGGGAGGTAAGGAACTGCCATCTAGCTCTGCACTTGATTCGCCTTCTGTTTTGAGTAAACTTGCGACACTTACACCTGCTATTGATTCCGATATGTCGCTTGTTATTGATAATGCCACTTCTGCTATGCATGATGCTTATGATGATACTACTTCTTTGCTTGATAATACTATGCCACTAGGTGAATTTCTTGATGAACAACTTGCTAGGGTTAGAGAGAATGAAATTACTGAAACTGATGATATTAATGAAAGTGATGATGAAGATTCTCCCCCTAGATATGAATTGCCTGTTTTACCTGAGGGTTATATTATGGATGAAGGAACTGCTAGAGTCTTGTTTGCTTGCAACGATAGATATGATCTTAAGAAGCTGTTAGCTAAGCTGAAAGAAAAATCTTTGAATGCTAGAATGCAATATGATCCTGCGTTTGCTACTTCACCTATCTGTGTTACTGATAAGGATTATGAATTCTCTGTGGATCCTAAGTTAATTACTTTGGTTGAATCTGATCCGTTCCATGGTTATGAATATGAAACTATTGTGGCACATCTTACTAAACTGAATGATATAGCCACCCTATTTACTCATGAGGAAAAAATTGCTATTACTATATTCTTAAGTTGTTTCCTTTCTCGCTAACGGGTGATGCTAAGGTATGGTTTAATTCTCTTGCTCCTGGTTGTGTGCGTAGTCCCCAGGATATGATTTACTACTTCTCTGCAAAATATTTTCCTGCTCATAAGAAACAAGCTGCCTTGCGGGAAATATTTAACTTTGTGCAAATTAAAGAAGAGAGTCTGCCACAAGCTTGGGGAGGCTTCTCCAATTATTTAATACTTTGCCTGATCATCCTCTCAAGAAAAGTGAAATACTTGATATCTTTTATAATGGACTAACCGATGCTTCCAGAGACCACCTGGGTAGTTGTGCTAGTTGTATTTTTAGGGAAAGAAGTGTTGAGAAAGCTGAATTGCTATTGAATAATATAGTGAGCAATGATAATGATTGGACACTTCCTTAACCAACTCATAAGCCAACTCTGAAGAAAAATGGTATTCTATTTCTTAGTCCTGGAGATATTTAAGAGGCAAAGAAATCTATGAAAGAAAAAGGTATTAAAGCTGAAGATATTAAGAATTTACCGCCTATTGAAGAAATACATGGTCTTGATAACCTGACACAGGTAGTAAAGGTGATATTCCTCATAATAAGTCTGCTAGTCAAGATGAGTTTGACAACTTTATTGTTAAACAAGAAAACTTCAATGCTTATGTTGGTAGACAATTGAATGCTTATTATATGGTTGAACACTTGAGTGATTATATGTCTAGAGTTAAAAGTAATCTTAATCTTATTAATAAACATGCTTCCATGGTTACAACTCAAGTAGAACAAGTAATTAAGGCACACGATGATTTGCTCAATGTGTTAAATAATAAGAACAATGATAATGTTGTTAGAGTTATGACTAGAGGTGGTAAAATGACTTGGGAACCTTTCTATCCTGAGGGCCATCCTAAGAGAATTGACAAAGATTCTTAGAGAATTAATACTGATGCACCTAGTTCCTCTAATAAAAAGAAAAATAAATTTGATAGGACTTTGGATGCTTCTAGTGAACCTGTTATTAACACACCTGAGAATCCCAATGATATTTCTATTACCGACGCTGAGCCACAATATGGTGATGAACAGGAACCTAGTGATTGTTAATTATAATGTTCACGATGATGCTCAACCTAGTAATGATAATGACATAGAGATTGAGCCCGCTGTTGATCTTGATAACCCACAATCAAAGAATCAATGTTATGCTAAGAGAGACTTCGTTGCTAGGAAGCACGGTAAGGAAAGAGGACCATGGGTTCAGAAACCCATGCCTTTTCCTCCTAAGCCATCCAAGAAAAAGGATGATGAGGATTTTGAGAACTTTGCTGAAATGATTAGACCTATCTTTTTGCGTATGCGTTTGACTGATATGCTTAAAATGCCTCCTTATGCTAAGTATATGAAAGATACTGTCACTAATAAAAGAACAATACCGGAAGCTGAAATTTCCACCATGCTTGCTAATTATACTTTTAAGGGTGGATACCAAAAAAACTTGGAGATCCAGGAGTACCAACCATACCATACTCCATTAAAAGAAACTATGTTAAAACTGCTTTATGTGATCTTGGAGCCGGTGTTAGTGTTATGTCTTTCTCCTTATATCGTAGACTTGATTTGAATAAGTTGACACCTACTGAAATCTCTTTGCAAATGGCTGATAAATCAACTGCTATACCCATCGGTATTTGTGAGGATGTGCCTGTTGTGGTTGCAAACATTACTATTTTAACGGACTTTGTTATTCTTGATATTCCCGAGGACGACAGCATGTCGATCATCCTTGGTAGACCCTTTCTGAATACTTCAGGGGCTGTTATTGATTGCAACAAAGACAATGTCACTTTTCATGTTAATGGTAATGAGTATATGGTACACTTTCCGAAGAAACAACCTCAAGTTCATAGTATCAATTCTATTGGAAAAATTTCAACTATTACTATTGGAGGTTTTGAATTCCCTCTTACTACTGTTAAAAAGAAATATGATATTCTTATTGTTGGGGACATGCATATCCCCGTTGAGGTAACTTAGTGTTATTCGAAAATTCTCCGGTTTCATATTATTCGAAAGAGGTTTGTTAACAAGATTTGATCAACCTTGTTAGTGGATTCCTTTTGATGAGCATGAGATGGATGAATTTAGAAGGCACAACTTTCTGTACCCTCCTTTTACTTTTTGTTATTTAGAATAAATAGAGCAAAAATAGTATTTTCTGTCTGTTTTCTGAATTATCCTTGTAATAAAAAAATACCCCGAAAATAAAAGTTCTCCAAATGCCCTGAAAATTTAGTATGATATTTTGTAGAATATTTGAGAATTTCTGGCACTTAGAACACACCAAGAGGCCACAACAGCTAGCCACAAGGGTGGAGGGCGCCCTACCCCCTGGCCCCCTATCTTGTGGGCCCCACATGGCCCCCCTCCACTTATTCCAGACCCATCCACTTTGTCTTCCTCCAGAAAAAATCATCCCGTAGCTCAAACTCGTGTTCTTGCTCATTTTGCTACAATTTTCGATCTCCTTGCTCAAAGCTCCATTCACAAAATTGCTTTGGGGGATTGTTCTTCGGTATGTGACTCCTCCAATTGTATAATTAGTTTTTGTTCTAGTGCTTTATTTATTTAAAAAAATTGTTGCTGAGGTGACCCTATTCTTGCGCTTGCATGTCAAATTTTTGTTGCTGAGGTGACCCTATTCTTGAGCTTGCATGTCAAATTTATATGGTTCCAAGTAGTTCTGATGCATGATTTAGCCTCTAGACACTTGTGGGAGTAGTTGCTATCAATCTTATTGAGTTCACTTTTATTTTGAGTCACTAAAAGTTTCAGAAATTTTCAGAGGAAGAAAATGTTGAGGAGATTGTTGAGAGGCTCCTTGAGCCGGGGTTCGAAGGAAAAGGAGAGTGAAGAGAATAAATAGCCCAAGTACAACCTTCCTCGCACCACGGAGGCCTAGCCGTGTGAATGGCCAAGTGATGCATTCTTGGAGGCAACCGAAATTTATGAGGATTTCTATTATTTGGCTGAGAATGCAGGCATCACTGACTTCCTCCACGACCAGTGTGAACAATATCTCCTACTCATTAATACTTTCGTGCCAAATTTTCACTTTCATGCTAGGAGATCACCACCCTCGGTAGAATTTTGTTTATATGATGAGTATAAGGAGATGTTGCTCTATGATTTTTGTGAGGTTTGCAAGTTACCTTTTGTGGACAGCATCGAGGAACCATGTCCTATTGATGTGGAAGATTTTATTAAGGATATTATCGTAGGGGAAAGGATAAAGGTGTCGGCAGCCAGAACATCTAGTATACATTTTCCTATCCTGCGCTACTACTCATTATTTGCTAGTAAATGTTTAATTGGTCTCAGGGACAGTGAAGGCCTTAGTGCTCCCAACCTTGCCATTTTGCGCCATGCTTTACTTCATGATAAAACTTTCAGTTTAGATGCTATGGTTGCTAAACGTTGAGTTTAAATCGTACAAAGGGCACTATCTTTGGAGGTAACTATGCTTCTCGTCTTCCTAAATATTTTGAAATACCTATTAGACACTGAGAGAAAGAAGAAAAGTTGATGCCCACTATTTACTTAGATTATAAGAGTATGGTAGCACATGATTTTCTTCGCTATGATAAGGAAAAGAGACTCATTTATAACCTGATATTTGACGAGGATAATTTTTAGATTGTTACCTTGCCTGCACCTATTTTGTTCGATCTTCATTCAGGCAGGTACTTTTTTTTGCGTGCGGATATTCATGCATATTGGAGGGGGACACGATCCCCAGATCCAGAGCCAAAGCCATCACCTGATCCATATCAGGAGTCTATTTATCAGTGGGATCTGTAGGAGAGCGCGAACTAGTGGAACCCCTAGGATCCTCCTCAGTACACCGGAGAGGGCTACTTTGATCCATGGACTGAGACCAACTTAGGCCAAAAGCCTAAGCTTGGGGGAGTACGTATTTCTCACACACATTACATTCATGTTCACACACTTATTCTAGTTGTCGGTGTTCATACTTTTTCATTGTATTATCCATGCTAGTTTATTTTCTTTTCTTGCTTTCTTCTTGTGTGTTTGAAAAACTTCGAGAAAAAACAAAAAAAATTAGTTGTACCTTATAGCTAGTTTACTTTTCATGCTTGCTTAGTAGTACTATTAAAGAAAACCCCAAAAGATTTCTCGTTCTTCTTTTGCTTGTTGGGAATTTTCTCGTGTAAATAGTTTTGCTTGTTCTTTGAATTTCTTTCCTTTTCTTCGGGGGTCAAGAGGAGAATACCACGATGAAAATGATGAGTGGCTCCCATATGCATTATTGTTAATCTAATAAAGATCCCATATTACCTTGTCTTCTCGTTTGAATAAATGTTTGCAGATTCTAGCTTAGTCCAATGCATGTGCACTATTATTATTATCCACACCATTCGGTTGTGCAAGTGAAAGGCAATAATGACGATATATGATGAAATGATTGATGTGAGGAAAAGCTGGTATGAACTCGACCTATCTTGTTTTTGTAAATATGATTAGTTCATTGTTCCTGATTCAGCCTATTATGAATGAAACATGTTTGCAATGACCATTAGAGATGCTAGGAGTTTATAATGGTTTACCTTGCACACCGACATGCTATTAAAATGGTTGTGATGCAGTATGATAGGATGGTATCCTCCTTTGAATGATTCGAGTGACTTGACTTGGCACATGTTCACGCACGTAGTTGAAACAAAATCAACATAGCCTCCACGATATTTATGTTCATGGTGATTTATATCCTACTCATGCTTGCACTCATTGTTGGTTAATCTTAATGCATGTTTATGACTGTGTGGCTCTCTAGTTGGTCGCTTCCCAGTCTCTTTCTAGCCTTCACCTGTACTAAGCTGGAATACTACTTGTGCATCCACTTCCATAAACCCCAAAGTTGTTTCATATGAGTCCACCAGACCTACCTATATGCGGTATTTACCTGCCGCTCCGAGTAAATTTGCATGTGCCAAACTCTAAACCTTCAAATGAAATTTTGTATGCTCGAATCGCTCAAGTAGCAACTAGAGTTGTCTATATCTTCCATGCTAGGGGGTATTCTCATGATGAGTGGACTCCGCTCATCATTCACGAGAAATGGCCGGTAATCGGGATGCCCAGTCCCATGCTCAAATCAAATCAAAATAATTGTAAAGAAAACTCCCCTAGGATTGTTGTTAGTTGGACGGTACCAGTTGTTTCTGACCAGCTGTGGAATGTGCTTGTTGGTGGTGGGGAGGTATAAACTTTACCAATCAATTTGGGAACCGCCTATAATGTATGTAGCATGGAAGATACCGAGATCTCTTGGTTGTTATGTTGACAATGAAAGTATACCGCTCAAAATATTATTTATCTCTGTTTCAAAAACTCGAGATCTGGCACCTCGGTAAATCCCTGCTTCCCTCTATGAAGGGCCTATCTATTTAATTTTATGTTGAGTCATCATCCTCTTATGAAAAGCACCAGCTAGAGAGCACCACTGTCATTTGTATGCATTGTTATTAATTGATATTGAGTATGACTGTGACTGGATCTCTTTTGCCATGAATTACAATGTCTAGTCAGTCCTTGATCTTCAGGGGTGCTCTGCGTTTATGTTTTGCGGTCTCAGAAAGGGCTAGCGAGATACCATTTTGTTATATCATATCATGATTGTTTTGAGAAAATGTTGTGATCCGAGGTTTATTATTATTACTCGCTAGTTGATTATGCCATCGATATGAGTAAATGTGAGACCCAAATGTTATTGTGAATATGGTTAGTTCATGATCTTTGCTGAAAACTTGAATGCTGGCTTTACATATTTGCAACAACAAGATCAAACAGAGTTTGTAAAAGTTTTTCTTTATCACTTTTAGTTTGTCAACTGAATTGCTTGAGGACAAGCAATGGGTTAAGCTTGGGGGAGTTGATACGTCTTCATCGTATCTACTTTTCCAAACTCTTTTGCGCTTGTTTTGGACTCTAATTTGCATGATTTGAATGGAACTAACCCGGACTGACGTTGTTTTCAGCAGAACTGCCATGGTGTTATTTTTGTGCAGAAATAAAAGTTCCCAGAACGACCTAAAACTTCACGGAGATAAATTTTGGAATAAATGAAAAATATTGGCGAAAGAATCAACCGAAGGGGACCCACACCCTAGCCACAAGGGTGGGGCGCGCCCTACTTCCCTGGGCACGCCCCCTGTCTTGTGGGCCCCCTGGACCTCCACCGACCTCAACTCCAACTCCATATATTCACGTTCAGGGACAAAAAATCAGAGAGAAGGATTCATCTTGTTTTATGATATGGAGCCACTGCCAAGCCCTGTTCTTCCTCGGGAGGGCAGATGTGGAGTCCGTTCGGGGCTCCGGAGAGGGGAATTCGTTGCCATCATCATCATCAACCATCCGCCATAACCAATTTCATGATGCTCACCGCCGTGCGTGAGTAATCCTATTGTAGGCTTGCTGGACGGTGATGGGTTGGATGATATTTACCATGTAATCGAGTTAGTTTTGTTACGGTTTGATCCCTAGTATCTATTTAAATACATTATAACTGAGCACTTTTCCTGCCCTCTCAGTCCATTGGCATTCCTATCTGTTGGATCATCACTTTTGGACCTCCTTGGCCATCGGATTTGCTCTTAATACTCGCGTATAGGCTAACTCGTGCGTCACGCTGTGCTAGCCTTCTCGGGCCGCTGCTCCGGTGGTTTTTTTGGGCGTCTGGGATTAAATTGGGTCTACAGGGCCTGTAACAGCTTCCCGTCTGCTGCTCGGTCGCGCCTGGGCCACGCAATTGTAGAATTGTGGGCTCCAAGAGACCGAAATGGAGCCCGTAGGTTAATTGGGCCCTCTCTCTCCACCGCACAGCCCATCTTGCGATTCTCATGAGTGATGACGCCTCTACGAAGAAAAAACATACAAACTCTCTCTTCTTCGACCTCTGCTCTCTCACGAGGCGGCGAACCCTAGCTGCCCCCATCGCCGCCAGATCCTATTGCTCTTCCCCACCCCCTACGCCAGTGAGTTCCCACCTCCCACCTCGTCCGACTCACCTTCTCATGCTCCACTAATTCGATCGCGTCCTGCCCTCCCCTTCGTGTCCCAGCAGATTATCTGCGCCACCACGACGTCGATCCCTCCAGCCGCCCACGACTCCGCTGCCTCCTCCTGTCACTTTTTTGTGCTGTGCAAAGGGGAGATGAATATGAGAGGGCAAACGACCCCGAGAATAGGAGGGAAAATTTAACTAATACAAAGCAGAGGCTTGGAACGCCATGGACATGTGCTTGTGTTGGCTTGATGCCACTTCGCTACTGCATGTTTTGGCATAGGTTCAGCCCCTCTCCTATCACTTTGTCCATCCGAAATGATTGTTGTATTGAGAATATTTATCACTTGCAGTTCTAAAATGAAAATCCTGGTATTTAGTGCTACCAGCTGCTTGAAGCAAATAATTACATTAGTACATTTGCTGGAGTAGGACGATGTGAAATAATAATGTTTGTTTTATATAATTAGTAACTTAAGAATACATCTAAATTAACTGCTGTCAAGATACCAATTAGTGGCAGGGATGAAGCTATTTCAGGATTAAGATGTACGGATTGCTGAATCCATCAGAATCTAGGAACATTTCAGTGACTCCTTTTTTCTTTACTATGCAGTTGTCTGTATTGATAATTATCTGTATCTTGCAAACCTACTTTTTGTTAATGTACTGTAAGATTCTAATATAAATATCAGTAATGTTCTTTCTGGCACACAACAATGTAGTTTAATAAAGAGGATAAATGTTGCAAAAAGCTGATAAAAATAAAATAATAAACTTCCGCTCTTCTGTAGATTGTTAGGAGATGTTGGTCGATAGAGTTAAATGAAGCGAGCCCTTATTAGAACATCATGATCTTTCATGCAGTGGAATCTCACCTTCCGCGTTGCCAGATGTTCGCGTGGGCGCCAGTGCCATCCCCTCACTGACGCTCTTGCGGCAACAACGGGTGTTGGTCTGCTGGTCGCCTCAACAAACAACGGGCATTGGTCCGATTGTTGCCTCAACGAGCAAAATGTTTTGTACTCATTGCTGCAGATTTTCCTTGCCCACTCAATGTTTGTACTCCATCTGATGTTGTTTCCGCTCTTAATTTGCTGCAGGTACTTTCTCTCGGGTGCAGGAAACTGGTTCTGTTGTATTGGTTCAACGAGTTCCTCGAGGCTGGCTCTAAGTTTTTGATTGCAAAGGTCAGGTCAGTTAAAGTGGAATGTCGTATCCTATCCAACAACCAAGTATTACCTTCATACGATTGCTTAGTTTCCATGGTTTTTGTGTTCATAGTGACTCATGCCATGCTACTGCTGGATATCATTGTTGTTGTATATGAACCAGGTCGAATAGGCCGGTAGATCCATTTTGCATATGCAAAATGTGAGCATTTTGTTGTAAATCTTCCCAAACACTCTTAATTTATTTCCAATATTAAATGATATATCTACTGTTTGTACAGATTTGCAAAGAAGAGAGAATTATTGAATATCTGCTGCTTCCAGTGTATGCCTGATTGTGGATATTTTTTTAGCAATTGGATAGTTTCTAGAAGTTCTGAATTGAATATGATGGTAATAAATTTCTATGTGCATGCGTAATGACAATGTATTTTACTAGAGGTTTGAGAAATTGAATTTACCATTCTGACAAATACATATTAAGGATAGTCGTACTTCTTGAAAATCGAGCAAGGTTTAAGAAAATCTCGATCCTCTGAGAATTAGCAGAACAATTACCTCAGTGTGCAAATTAGTATGATGATCATTGATCAGAGGTACATGCATACATGATTCTGCTTATAATATTGTCTATGTCTGGATTTCAAATTTGGAAATTCTGTCACCTGTCATGAAGTAGTGTACGATGGCAAAGCATAGCTTTCCATTTATCTACCCTGGCTGGGTTAATCCTTACAATCGTGTTTCTCCGCTTTAACTTATAATGCTTGCATTTTTTTTGCAAATTTCCGTTTTAGGTCACTGCCATTCATCCACTCAATAAAGGCTAGCTGTTGTTCCGTGATCAAGGCTTAATTTTGAAATGAGTTTTGGAATATTCATAGTCCAGTGGAAAGTATAAATCGAATCGAGCTAGAGTTGGACACATACAATTGTAAGAAACTAAGAAGACCTATCAGCTTATTAATTTTCTTTTCGATTATTACGTTACTATTGATTGGTGTACTTCTTTTTTGAAAAGGAAAAGGAAAACTTCTGTGAAACAATTTATTTCATTCTATTTTATATTTCTCTATAGTTTGTCCTCCAATTATGCTTGGTCTTTATTCCATGTATTTACACATGATTTTTGATTATTCTCCCATAAAAAAGGATGCCTTCATGGTCAGAGCCTTGCCATTCACTCCATGATTAGAGGGTGCACTTCTGCAAATGGTCAACGACCTTTTGCAAATGGTGCCAAATATGGAGTTTTCTCCAATCATCACATATTTTCTGCTTTGTGCTCTCATGTATGTGCGGAAATTAGAAGAGGTATACAAATCTTACACTATAGCACTTGATACAATGTTTCTTTCCATCACAACATTGAAGTGTGCGGGCTTCACTTCCATATTGATGTTATGTAAGTGTCCAGTTTGAGAAACAGTGTTTTCTTATTTTTATTCAAGGTAATGGAAGTAGATATGCCATGTTTGCAGTATTCCATTGGCATGTCTGTTCAACTATTGGGTAACAAACAGTCAACAGAGTTCGCCCATACGTGCAGATTAGATGGTTGATGTGCATACATTAATTTCAATCAGATGGTGGATAGTTCCTACAGATACGAGTAACGAACTATATGTTGGGATCTTGACTTACATAGGTTGCTTTTGTAGTAATTCAGTATATGTATTCATTTTATCAAGACAAATGCTATTGTGTGATCAAATAATTGCTAAATATTGATATTCTATGGTTGTGTGCAAAAAGTGGTGGTACGTTGTTGTGATCTTTTGGCAGATTGTTCATTATTGCTACTAGTTAAAATTTAGTCTTCTGTTACTGTTTAATACATGGTTCATTTTTACAAATCTTCCTACATATTTTGGGAATATATTTACAAAATTCCTATCAATGCATTGTAGAATTGGATGGGTGCGGCAACGCGCGCCTTCGATGATCTAGTTATGTTCTAAGATTGATGTTGCTATGACTTTGCCATGCTTATGCTTGTCACTAGGGCCCGAGTGCCATGATTTCAGATATGAACCTATTATGTTTTCAAGAATATATGAGTGTTCTTGATCATATATATATCTTGCAAGTTATAGTCACCTACTACATGTTATGATCTGGCAACGCCTGAGTGACAATAGTCGGGACATTTCCCGGTGATGACCGTAGTTTGAGGAGTTCATGTATTCACTAAGTGCTAATGCTTTGCTCCGGTACTCTATTAAAAGGAGGCCTTAATATCCATTAGTTTCCATTAGGACCCCGCTGCCATGGGAGGGTAGGACAAAAGATGGCATGCAAGTTCTTTTCCATAAGCACGTATGACTATATTCGGAATACATGCCTACATTATATTGATGAATTGGAGCTAGTGCTGTGTCACCCAATGTTATAACTGTTGCATAATGAATGTCATCCAGCATAATTATCCATCATTGATCCATTGCCTACGAGCTTGTTTCATATTGATCTTTGCTAAGTTACTTTTTCATTACCATTGTTACGATTGCTACAAAACTACTACTGTTACTTTTGCCACCATTGCCGTTACTTCCATACTATTTTGCTGTAGATATTTAGTCTTTCAGGTGTGGTTTAATTGACAACTCAGCTGCTAATACTTGAGAATATTTTTTAGCTCCCCTTGTGTCGACTCAATAAATTTGGGTTGAATACTCTACCTCGAAAACTGTTGCGATCCCCTATACTTTTGGGTTATCAACCAGCAAGTTTGAAATCATAATTGAGCTCTTTAATAGCCCAATATGCCTTATGTTCTAGTTCAAGAGGTAAGTGACAAGCCTTTACATAAACCATTTTATACGGAGACATACCATAGGATTTTTATAAGCAGCTCTATAAGCCCATATTGCATCATCAAGTTTCTTAGACCAATTCTTTCTAGATCTATTAACAGTCTTTTGCAAAATCAATTTAATCTCTCTATTGCTCAAATCTAGTTGACCACTAGACAGGGGATGATATGGAGATGTGATTCTATGGTTGACATCATATTTAGCAAGCATTTTACGGAAACCACCATCAGTCATTAAATATCTAGGGACTCCAAACCTCGGAAAAATAACTTCTTTAAGCATCTTAATAGAGGTGTTATGATAAACACTACTAGTTGGAATAGCTTCTACCCACTTAGTAACGTAATCAACAACAACTAAAATATGTGTACACCCATTAGAGGAAGGAAAAGGTCCCATATAATCAAAGCCCCAAACATCAAATGGTTCAATAACAAGTGAATAATTCATAAGGTTTCCTAACGTCTACTAATATTACCAATTCTTTGACATTCATCACAAGACAAGACAAACTTACGAGCATCATTGAAGAGAGTAGGCCAATAAAAACCAACTTGCAATACCTTGTGTGTAGTTCTATCTCCAGCATGGTGTCCTCTGCAAGACTCGGAGTGGCACTTGCGTAGGATCTGTCCCTGTTCATGCTCAGGTACACAACGTCTAATAACACCATCTACTCCTTCTTTATAAAGGTGTGGGTCACCCGAAAAGTAATGTCTTAAATCATAGAAAAACTTTTTCTTTTGCTGGTATGTGAAACTAGATGGTATAAATTTAGCGACAATGTAATTAGCAAAATCAACATACCATGGAGTATTGCGAGAAGCATTTATGAAAGCTAATTGCTCATCAGGAAAGCTATCATCAATAGGTAGTGGGTCATCAAGAACATTTTCTAACCTAGACAAGTTGTCTGTAACGGGGTTCTCAGCTCCTTTTCTATCAATAATAATATGCAAATCAAATTCTTGTAATAAGAGAACCCATCTAATAAGTATAGGTTTAACATCTTTCTTTTCCATAAGATATTTAATAGCGGCATGATCAGTGTGAATAGTTACTTTGGAATCAACAATATAAGATCTAAACTTATCACAAGCGAAAACAACTGCTTAAAATTCTTTTCCAGTAGTAGCATAATTTCGCCGGGCACTGTCTAGAGTTTTACTAGCATAATGAATAACATTCCATATCTTATCAACTCTTTATCCTAGAACAACAACAACAACATAATCAGTAGCATCACACATAATTTCAAAGGGTAAATTCCAATCAGGTGGCTGAACAATAGGTGCAGAAATCAAGCTTTCTTAAGTATTTCAAATGCTTCTACACAATCATCATCAAAAACAAAAGGAACATCTTTTTGCAAGAGATTAGTGAGAGCCCTAGAAATTTTAGAGAAGTCTTTAATAAACTTCCTATTGAAACCAGCATGACCAAGGAAACTTCTTATACCTTTGATATCTTTAGGACACGACATCTTTTCAATAGCATCTACTTTAGCTTTATCAACTTCATACCTCTAAGAATTTTTATGCCCCAAGACAATACCTTCATTAACCATAAAGTAGCACTTCTCCCAATTGAAGACGAGATTAGTTTCTTCACATCTCTGCAAAACTCGATCAAGGTTGCTTAAGCAATCATCAAAAGAAGTTCCCTAAACGGAGAAATCATCAATGAAAACCTCAACAATCTTTCCACAAAAGTCAGATAATATAGCAGTCATACATCTTTTAAAGGTAGCAGGTGCATTGCATAAACCAAAAGGTATACGTCTCTAAGCAAAGGTACCGAAGGGCAAGTAAAAGTGGTCTTTTCCTGATCATCTTTTGACATAGATATTTGAGAGAAACCAGAATAACCATCTGGAAAGCAGAAATGTGTATGTTTGGATAGTCTTTCTAGCATTTGATCAATAAAAGGTAGAGGGTAATGATCTTTTCTAGCAGCTTTGTTTAATTTGCGAAAATCAATTGTCATTCTATAACCTGTAACAATTATTTGTGGAATTAATTCATTCTTATCATTAGGAACAACAGTACTGTTGTTTAATTTGTGAAAATCAATTGTCATTCTATAACCTGTAACAATTCTTTGTGGAATTAATTCATTTTTATCATTAGGAACAACAGTAATATCTACCTTCTTAGGGATACAGTGAACGGGACTTACCCATTTACTATCAGCAATATGATAAATTATACCTGCCTCCAGAAGCTTTAGTATTTTATTTCTTACCACGTATTTCATTTTAGGATTTAACCTTTGTTGGTGAGCAACAACTGGTTTAGCATCAACCTCCAAATTAATTGTGTGCTGACATAGAGTGGGACTAATGCCCTTAAGATCATCAAGAGTATATCCAATAGCGGCACGGTGCTTCTTCAGAGTTTTCAATAGCTTCTTTTCTTCATGCTCTGAAATGTTATCACTAATAATAACATGATATATCTTCTTTTCATCTAGATAAGCATATTTCAAGGTATCAGGTAATTGTTTAAGCTCAAACACGAGATCACCCTTGGGTGGAGGAGGATCCCCAAGGATTTCAACAGGCAAATATTGTTTCAAAATAGGTCCTGGATTAAAGAATATTTCATCTATTTCCCTTCTTTCATTCATAAACATATCATTTTCATGGTCTAGTAAATATTGTTCTAAAGGATCAGTAGGAGGCACGACAATGCAAGCAAGACCAATAATTTCATCCTTACTAGGCAATTCTTTATCATGGGGTTATCTACAAAATTTAGAGAAATTAAAATCATGAGACATATCCCCTCAGCCCACAATAACAATATCTTTCTCGCTGCCTATCTTAGCATTAACAGTATTCAAGAAAGGTCTGCCAAATATAATGGGACAAAAATCATCTTGTGGGGAACCAAGAACAAGAAAATCAGTAGGGTATTTTATTTTCCCACACAAGACATCAACATCTCTAACAATCCCAATTGGTGATATAGTATCTCTATTGGCAAGCTTAATAGTAACATCAATATCTTCCATCTCGGCAGGTGCAATATCATTCATAATTTCTTGATATAAGGTATAAGGAATTGCACTCATACTAGCACCCACATCACATAAGCCATGATAACAATGATCTCCTATTTTAACAGAAACAATAGGCATGCCAACAATGGTATATGTTTATCTTTAGTATCGGGTTTAGCAATTCTAGCAGCTTCATCACAGAAATAAATAACATGCCCATCAATATTATCGACTAAGAGATCTTTAACCATAGCAATACTAGGTTCAACTTTAATTTTTTTCAGGGGGTGCAGGTGTTCTAGTATAACTGTTACGAACCCCAGTTGAAGCTTTAACATGATCCTTTATTCTAACAGGAAAAGATGGTTTCTCAATATAAGTAGAAGGAACAATAGGATCAACATTATAGGTAATAATTTCTTCCTCAACTTTAATAGGTTCTACTATTTTAACTTCAATTGGAGGATGATATTTAAACCACTTCTCCTTAGGGAGATCAACATGAGTAGCAAATGATTCACAAAAAGAAGGTACTATCTCATAGTCAAGTCCATATTTAGTGCTAAAATCACGAAAGGCATCGGTATTCATAAAGGATTTAACACAATCAAACTTAAGGTTTATACCTGACTCCTTACCTTCATCGAGTTCCGAATCTTCAGAGTTGCGTTAAATTCTTTCCAATAAATCTCATTTGAATTCAATAGTCTTCATCATAAAAGAACTAGTACAAGAAGTATCGAGCATGGATTGATCATTATGAGAAAGCCGAGCATAAAATTTTTGAATAATAATTTTCTTGGGAGCTCGTGATTGGGGCATGAATATAACATTGACTTAAGCTTCCCCCAAGCTTGAGCGATACTTTCTCCTTCATGAGGCCAAAAATTATATATATAATTCCGATCACGATGAACCGGATGCATGGGATAAAACTTCTGATGAAATTCCAATTTCAATCGGTTGTAGTTCCATGATAAAATATCATCCCATAGCTTATACCATGTCAATGTCTTTCCCTCAAAGATAAAGGGAAGACCTTCTTCTTTACAACTTCCTCGGGCATACCTACAAGCTTAAATAATCCACAAACATCAGCCACATAGATTAGGTGCATATCGGGATGTAATGTTCCATCTCCTGCATAAGTATTAGCTAGCAGTTTCTCTATCATACCCGAAGGAATTTCATAATAAATATTTTCAGTAGGTGCAGTAGGTTGAGGAGCAACTCTTTGCTCTTTCGGTCGAGGTGAAGATACCTCGAACAAGCCCCTCAAAGGATTATTTTTCATAGTAACAAGTGACAGTAAATTTCAGCACACTATATAAATGTTTTCTTACCAAATTCCACTAACCAAAGGCGCTTCACTCCCCGGCAACGGCGCCAGAAAAGAGTCTTGATGACCCACAAGTATAGGGGATCTATCATAGTCCTTTTGATAAGTAAGAGCATCGAACCCAACGAGGAGCAGAAGGAAATAACAAGCGATTTTCAGCAAGGTATTCTCTGCAAGCACTGAAATTATCGGTAACAGATAGTTTTGTGATAAGATAGTTCGTAACGGGTAACAATTAACAAAAGTAAACAAGGTGCAGCAAGGTGGCCCAATCCTTTTTGTAGCGAAGGACAAGCCTGGACGAACTCTTATATAAAGCAAAGTGCTCCCGAGGACACATGGGAACTATTGTCTAGCTAGTTTTCATCATGCTCGGATGATTCACGTTCGTTACTTTGATAATTTGATATGTGGGTGGACCGGTGCTTGGATGCTGCCCTTCCTTGTACAAGCCTCCCACTTGTGATTAACCCCTCTCGCAAGCATCCGCAACTATGAAAGAAGAATTTAGATAAACCTAACCATAGCATGAAACATATGGATCCAAATCAGCCCCTTACAAAGCAACGCATAAACTAGGGTTTAAGCTTCTGTCACTCTAGCAACCGATTCACCTAGGCCCAAATCATGGTGAAGTGTCATGTAGTCGATGTTCACATAACACCACTAGAGGAAAGACAACATACATCTCATCAAAATATTGAACGAATACCAAATTCACATGATTACTTATAACAAGACTTCTCCCATGTCCTCAGGAAAAAATGTAACTACTCACAAAGCATATTCATGTTCATAATCAGAGGAGTATTAATTATCATTAAGGACCTGAACATATGGTCTTCCACCGAATAAACCAACTAGCATCAACTACAAGGAGTAATCAACACTACTAGCAACCCACATGTACCAATCTGAGGTTTTCACACAAAGATCAGATACAAGATATGAACTAGGGTTTGAGAGGAGATGGTGCTGGTGAAGATGTTGATGGAGATTGACCCTCTCTCGATGAGATGATCGACGGTGATGACGATGGCGATGATTTTCCCCTCCCGAAGGGAAGTTTCCCCGGCAGAACAGCTCCGACGGAGCCCTAGATTGGTTCTGCCCAGATTCCGCCTTGAGATGGCGGCACTTTGTCTAGAAAGCTTCCTTCTGTTTTTTTCCAGGTCAAAACACACCATATAGCAGAAGATGGGCATCGGGGGCCTGCCAGGGGGCCCACAAGGACGGAGGGCGCGCCCTCCACCCTTGAGAATAGCAGGTGGCCCCCTCTCGTGCTTTCTTCGCCCAACATTTTTTATATTTTTCGTATTTTCCTTGAAGTTTCAGGACTTTTGGAGTTGTGCGGAATAGGCCTCTAATATTTGCTCCTTTTCCAATCCAGAATTCCAGCTGTCGGCATTCTCCTTCTTCACATAAACCTTATAAAATAAGAGAGAATAGGCATAAGTATTGTGATACAACATGTAATAATAGCCCATAATGCAATAAATATTCATATAAAAGCATGATGCAAAATGGACGTATCAGGAGGTGTGGACTGCGTGCCGCGGCGCGACAGCCCTAAGGGGTGACCCAGAGGCGGCGACGGCTATAGGGGTAGCCGGCGGGAGGATCTCAGGATGGCGGCATGGACCGTGCGTCGTGACACGACATCCCAAAGGGTGGCGGCGGGAGCGGCGCGTGGGTCGGGGAAGCCGGCAGGAAGACCTCAGACGGTGACGCAGCAGTGCGAAGGGACGACACGACGGCAACCGGTGGCTCGATCGGCGGTAGGCCCGTGCTCGGGGACGTGCTTGGCGAAGACAGGTGCGTGATCGGTTGATCAGACCGATGGCGACGCTGTAGGCACCATGGCGGGGACGATGCGCAGCTCAGAGTCGATGGCGATGTTGTTGGTGATGTCCCGGGCGACGACAACGAAGAGAGGCCGGCGATGGAGACCGCGCGGACGAGTGGCCGGCAGCGACACACGAAGGCGTCCCTTGGGCGTGGTGTCAAGACTTACCGCATGGTTTATGAAGAAGCATCCGGTGTAGTCGACGCCGATGTTGGAGTAGAGGTGCGGGCGTCGATGGCGGTAGCGGGCAACGCAAACCGATCAAGCATAGATCGGAAAAGCAAAAAGAAAACACCGATCAAGATGACCGGTGGGAGAGAGAAAAACCCAAAGCAACGGCTCGGGGAAAAGACTCACTAGGGCAGCCGGTCAACATGACCGGCGGACAAACCCTAGGTACGGTCGGCGCGGCCCCCCGCGGCGGTCATGGAGACCGATCTCCCCGGGGGCAGCGCGCGGTGCGGAAGCGGCGGGCGGCGGCTTGGGTTTGGATCGGTTAGGCCAATACCATGTTAGAAGGGAGAGAGAGGGATTGATGATATCATT
>NC_041391.1:443551031-443562593 GCF_002162155.2 Triticum dicoccoides | reverse complement strand
GAATACAAGGTAAGGTAGAATAATATCCTACGCTATCCTAGTTTTCCTAATAATCACGATACTCAACAGATTCTAAAGAAGTAGACGTTGCTTCGCATCTAATCTCATCTCTAGACTCTATTCTAGCAACGAGTGCACGATCATCTATCAAATTTCGTGCTATTAATAGATTGATGTATTCTTCTTCCCAAGAGCAAAACTTGCATCCATCCTACACAGAAATTTGAGTATAAGCAGAGAACTACTAAATGCGCCGAATCCGGGAGCACAACCGAAGCAAAAGAAGCACATACCCTATCTATTTTGCACTTGAAGAACACCCGTTCGGGATTTCCGGTGTCATAGAAACGCGGCGCACGACCTGCCACGGGCGGTCCTCGCACTTTATGAGCGGCAGCAGTGAGCCGACGAGCCGCTGGGCCAGCACCGAGCCCGGACGATGGTCGGGCGTGTCTTTGCCAGCGAATCTCCAACGGGATAGATCCGAGCGGCTAGAGGCGGAGTCAATACCTTCATGCGGCATGGAAGCGTTGCCTGGGCTGTGTGGTCTGGTACCCGACCAATCCATGGCAAGGAGTAGCCGCCGGCGATCGGATGTGCACAAATCCGGCGGTCGCGCGCAAATCTGGACATTGAGGTGGCCGAGAAAATGGCGGCGGCGGCTATGGCGGGGTTAGGGGTGGGGGCCGACAGGGATGGACAGCGAGGTGTCCGAGAAAATGACGGCGGCGGCTATGACGGGGGTAGGGGCGGGGGCTGCTGGAGGAGGGGGGGAGAAAAAAGGGCGACTGTATTCCCGACGGGCGGGCCAGACAAGGACAAGGGCACACGTCGCATCTGTCCGTGCGTGTCCGTTTTTGATGCAAACGCGGAGTCATAGGTTGGATTTGGCTCAACCTAGCACGCGCGGGACACGTAGTTCCATCAATCTAAAGAGGCAAGAGCTAAGCTAGAGCTATCGTACATTGTGCATGATACGAGATCTCAGCACCGACACCGATCAACCTTGCGTACATGATCCTAGCTAGCTAGCCAGAGAACAGGTTGATCTCTTGCTGAACCCGGGAGACTTTTCGAGAGAGCTGCCCCCGTGGCGTATGGCGTAATGCCGTTCTAGACCTTTCCCACTCCAGTAGCATCTAGATCTGTTCTCCTTACTCAACTCTTTCCTATTCCCAATCTTTCTCCGCCAAAATCTAAGCCCAATCTTTTCCCCTCATTAGTAGTTTTGCTGGATTCTTGCATCTCCGCTGAGATCTACTCATGGAAGGAAATCAACTGGCTGCTATCCAAGAAGAAGAAGGGGGAGAAAGAGGAGCCAGGCAAACAGAGGAATATCAAGAGGCTGAGGTTCCAGATCTGGCTTTGAATCTGCAAGTAATGAGTATCTCTGCACCAAGGGTTCATAATCTACGGGCAACACAGGTCAGTCATTATCCACAGATTGAGTCTGGTTACAATCTCTTAATCAAAGTAGCTTGCACAGGAGGTACCCCAAGGTCCTTATCTCAGCAAGCTATTTCTCAAGCAATGGCCCGAGCATGGAGACATCATTTTCATGCGATTTCATAAGTATCTGCAAATCTTTTCATGACCCATTTTACCTCTCAAGAATCCATGATGTTTGTTCTTATGTGTCAGCCATGGACAATGGGTTCAGATAATCTACTCATTGAATGGATAGACCCAGCAGATGAATCTAAGACGAAGGATGATTACAAGTTCGACCACATATATGTGAGTGTTCGTGTTTATGGGGTACCAAAAAATCACAGATCGCTCCAACTTTTACAGCAAATCCTCTCTACTATTGGCAAGCCGTCTGAATTTCACCCTTTGCAAGAAAGCATGTTGTTTGCTAGATCAGACTATATTTGGGGAACTACAAAGATTAGAATTAGTGATTCAATTGTGGACAAAATCAGCTTGACATTGGATGAAAAGAACTCTAAAACAGTCTATCTTTATTATGAAAAGATTGGCAGAATCTGCTTGTTTTGTGGAGTGATGTTTCATACAGTCCAACATTGCCAGAAGAGGAATAACATTATTATGGAAAGGGTGAGAAGCGGACAAACAACAGAAGATATTCCCTTCTTCAGATATGGAGAATGGGTAATGGACTCAGGTAAAATTCCATCACAGGCCATTGAAAAAGAAATAGCCACAAATCCCATTCTGAGCAAATTTCAAAAGATGTTTCAGGAGGATCTGAATAAGGAAAGAGGCAAACCAGTCCTGGGTAAAACAGATCTGCACCCAAGTTTCTCTACAAGGCAATACTACTATGGTAGCACTGGTCCAACTTTGACTACAGAGAAGCAAAGTAATCAGAATCTGTACACAAGAGAGGGACAAGTCAAAGGTACTGGTGGTGCCGAAATGCACAGGACAACTTCATTTAACAATTCTGGAATTCATGACTTTGAAATGGAGGTTTTGCCTGAGAATGTTCAGTATGGAGAAGCTTGGGCCTAGAATGGTCCAACGATATATGAAAAATAGCCCGCCTGTTGTACAGATGTCAATCCAATCCTTGTATCAAGCAATGGCCCATGAGGAGAAGCATGTCCAAATAAATCAATTCAAGACGACAAACCCTTCTAGCCAACTTCAACAGCCACTGACCACTCAAGATG
Source organism: Triticum dicoccoides (assembly GCF_002162155.2). Taxonomy (NCBI): domain Eukaryota; kingdom Viridiplantae; phylum Streptophyta; class Magnoliopsida; order Poales; family Poaceae; genus Triticum; species Triticum dicoccoides. The sequence goes on along the minus strand of NC_041391.1, from coordinate 443,559,954 downwards.
GTTTGCAGCACCAAATTGATGTTTGCCATGGAAATACAGAGAATATAGGTGAATTGCAGTGTTATGCGATGCAAACTAAGGCCACTAGTGGTGAAGGAAGAGAGAGAGGGAAGGATGCAGAGCACTTTGAGGGAAAAGAAGAAAAAGGAGACAACCATGAAAGTCATGAAGGACAAGTTAGAGACGCACATGTACAACCTAGAGGAGGAGAAGGAGGAAATCAAAGACAACAACACCCAGGTCGGCCTAGTGGGTGGGATATTCCACCTCCTGGATTTGGCATGCTTGATGCCAACCTTCATGGGGCTGCTGTCTTTGGGGCTGGTTCTGTCTCTGATCGCCGTTCTTACTCATCGAGGAAGATGGATGTTGGACCTTTTGCACGCAGAAACAAACGTCAGACTACGGGACACATGGGTCGTCCCTATCCTCCTCCTCGTAAGAGAGAAGGTTTGGTGATGAACTACAATGATAGGGATACAACTCCATGCAGGCTTCCTTGTTCTTCTTCACCGGATTCAAGTGAAACTTATTTCAGCCCTCCTGTCGAAGTTTTCTCTCCTCTTCACAGTGTTGGCCATTACCAAACGGGTTTGGATGTTAGTCTTAATACTTTTAAGGCTGGGACTCCAAATTCTCTTCAAGGTGAGAGTGAGCCAACCTCAAATATACATGGGGATCCTATGGTCGCCTCAGAATGCCTACGTGATGAAGATATGGAGCTAGATAGGGCAATGGTGCCAGCTCGTAAGGCACCACGGGCGCCATGAAACTAATAGCATGGAACTGTCGAGGCAAAGGCAAGGGCCTAGGCAGTGAAAAGATGACTTATCTTGCCAATCTCATGCGTTCTACTAGTGCTCAGGTAACCTTCATTTCTGAAATTAAATCTTCCAGAACTAACAGAGGTGACCTTCTTAATCGTTTTGAAATTGTAGATAGCGTAGTCGTCCCATCAAGAGGCAAGTCAGGAGGTCTTTGGCTGATGTGGACGGATGAAGTTCAAGTCAATGTGCATTTTGCGGACTTCCACGTGATCCTTGCCTTTGTAGTTAATCCAGTCTCTAGTGTTTCTTTTGCTCTTGTTTGTATATATGGTGACCCGTACCATCGTAACACGAGAGATATCGGGGATCGTATTGCCTCTTTTGTGTACGATAACCAAGGCAGCCCTATCTTATGTATGGGAGATCTTAATGATATACTTTTATGATGCTGATAAAAGTTCTCCCTTTGTGAATCAATCTCGTGTGTATGCTTTTCGTCACATTGTGAAACATTGTGGTTTGATTGATCTAGGATATAGTGGACCTGCTTATACTTGGACAAATAAAAGGTATGCTTCTAACCCGACCATGGAAAGACTTGATAGATGTTTGGTTAATGCTGAATGGTGCGCGGTTTTTCCCAATTCTAATGTTTATAATTTGCCTATTATTCTTAGTGATCATGCTCCTATTCTCCTTTCTACTGATGCTCATATGCGTAAGCCTAAAAGAAATTTTAAATTTGAAAACTGGTGGCTTATGGAAAGTGATTTTCATGAATATGCTAAAAGTACTTGGTTTGCTTCTAGGAACAAAGCTTTCCACAATAGGACAACTAACCTTGCAGGAGCTTTAAGAATATGGTGTAGAAGGAAGAAGCCAATTCAACAAGATCTCGATACTTTAGGTGAGCAAATAAAAAATATCCAAATGAAACCTCTACAGGTACAGGACCACTCTCTAGAAGCCTCCCTGATTTCTAAGTATGAGCAGAACATGACTTGATTAACAGAGTATTATAAGCAAAGAGCTAAAAAGCATTGGGCTATCAATGGTGATAGAAACACAAATTATTTTCATCATGTTGTTCTTAAGAGGAGGAGGAAAAATAGTATTGTTTCTATTAAGGATGAGAATAACAACCTTCAAGTTGAGCCTCATGCTATTGCCAAGACCTTCATCAATTATTTTCAGAATCTCTTTTCCTCCTCTAACATGAGTCATGGCAGGCCTTATATGCACACATCCTACTATCAAGGAGAAGATGATTTTACTTATAGCATCCGAGATAAAAAAGAAATCTTGGATACATTGAAAGCTATGAAAAGTAATGCTTCACCGGGACCGGATGGATTCAATGTGGAGTTCTATTTAGCAGCATGGGATTGGATAGGCGACGACATAACCAAGCTAATCAGAGATTTCTACATACAAGGTATTGTTCCTAATCATTTGAATGATACTCATATTATTTTGATTCCTAAGAAAATTGCTCCTCAGATTCCTCAAGATTTTAGACCCATTAGTCTTTGCAACGTGATTTACAAAGTTATTGCTAAAACTATAGCAAATAGGCTAAAACCGCACTTGCCTAGTTATATTCATCACTCTCAACAAGCTTTCATACCTGGCAGAAGGATTAGCAATAACATCATTATTGTGCAGGAAATTGCCCATTCCTTTAATCTCAAATCTTGGAATACTCCTGCTTTTATGGTTAAAATAGATCTTGCTAAGGCTTTCGATAGGATCGAATGGGATTTCATTGTTAAAGCTCTAACCCGTCGAGGGTTGCATGGTCATTTCATATATTTAATTTATGCGTGCATGGCTAATCCCACTTTCTCTGTTATCATTAATGGTCAATCCTATGGGCGTTTTCAGAGTAGTAGGGGTATTAGACAGGGTTGCCCTTTGTCCCCCTACTTATTTGTTTTGGCCATCAATGAGTTGTCTATTTCTTTACAGGAAGCCATGTGCACTGACCATTTATCAGGAATCAAGTTAGGACCAGGATGTCCTTCTATTCACTCACTAATGTTTGCTGATGATTTACTGATTTGTGGACAGGCTACAATTGCAGAAGCTACTCATATGCTCCAAATTCTGCAAAGATTTTCAATTTTGCAGGTCAAACGCCGAATTGGAGCAAGTCGAGTATTATTTTCAGCAGAAATGTTGACGCCATCAAGAAGGAGGATATTAAAAGAATTTTTCCGGTGCAGGATATTACTAATAACTCTATCTATTTAGGACACCCTTTACTTCTCCCTGATAAAGATAGATCTAGTGCTTATGATTTTGTTGTCGACAAATTTAAAGTTAAATTAACCGGCTATAAGGCTAATAAACTCTCACATGCAGCTAGATTAACTCTGATCAATTCAGTTTTTGCTTCCATTCCTGTCTACTATATGTCAAATATCCTTTTCTCTAGGAAACTAATTGCCAAACTTACTGCTATCATTAGAAACTTTTGGTGGACAGGAATAAAAGAAGACCCATCCAAGAAAGCTCTCTGTTTTAGGTCATGGAAGGACATTTGCATCCCAAAAGTTGAAGGAGGACTAGGAATCAAGAACATCCAAGCATTTAATAGAGGCTTGATCCTGTCAGTGGCTTGGAGAATTGCAGAGGATCCAGAAAGTTTTTTCTCACAGGTACTTAAATCTAAATATTTTCCTGAAACTTCCATATGGAGAGCAAAAAGTAACATTCCAAAATCAGGTTTCTGGGCGTCAATTCTTAAGGTAAAGCACATTCTTAATGCAAATTCAGTTTATCAAATTCTTGATGGAAATTCCTCTGTTTGGAGCACTCCTTGGTTTCCTCATTGGCAAGATATTTATGATCATTTACAAATACAACCGGGGGATTATGTCTATCCTTCCAAGATCAAGGATTTATGGAATCAAAATCAGAAAACATGGAATGCTAGTCTTATTTATAATCTTTTTGATTATGAGGTGGCTAATAGCATCTTGCAGGTACCGATTATTCAGCAAAAGGGAGCAGATATTCTCTGTTGGAAATTACATTCTTCAGGAAAATGTAATTCAAAATCTGCTTACAAAGCATGCCTTCAAGACTTGCAACAACAGGGTTCTCCAATTCCTAGACAGGTACCTCAAGAAATTAAACAACTACTCAAGCAGGTTTGGAAAGAGAAAACCATGGTTCCAAGAATACAGACTTTTGCATGGAGGCTCTTGAGGAAAGCACTTCCAACAGGTATGAGAGCAGGGAAATATTCCAAGCATATTAAAAAAAGTTGCATTAGATGTGATCAGGATGAAATGACATGCATCTTTTCTTTACTTGTCCCTTTGCAAAAGCTGTTTGGGTTGCCCATCCTTGGTTTATTAAATCTGAAATTCTTTCTAACAACTTTGCTAGCATTACAGAAATTATTCATGCTCTCCTTAACTCAGGGCACCCCCAAGCCTCTCTCACAAATATAATGACCTTTCTTTGGTGTATATGGAAGGCGAGGAATGATGTACTTTTTGACAGGAAAGTAGTCAAGCCTATGCATGTATCTCAAGCTATGCAAGCCATTCTAAATAACCAGGAACTAGATCTCCAACCACTTCAAATAGGACAGGGTATTTCTCAGATAGAGCATAAGGAGTATCTTTTCATAAACTCAAACCAGCAGGGTCATGTAGGTATTATGCAAGCTACTGGGTCAAGTTGCAGAGTCTTCACAGATGCGGCGTGGAAAGCGGAAAGACAAAATATCACAGGTATAGGGATTTACATAGAATTGGCTAAGGAACATCAGCAGGTAAACATTAACATTCTTGTGTTCGAGAAGCCCATCCATTCTCCTCTCCAGGCAGAAGCTATGGCACTACAGGTGGCTGCAAAAGTGCTCTCTACAGTTGCAGCAGGAGACATCATATTCTTCACAGACAGTCAGGTTTTGGCTCAGGCTGCACAAGCGAGGGACATTCTTAGAAGGCCAGGTCATTGGGAGATTAGAAATCAACTGGCAAATTTTTTTGCCACCACTAGCCGCACCCAATTAGCTATCTATCATATTCCCAGGGAGTTTAATAGCAGGGCACACAATAATGCTGCTAAAGCTTACTCTTTAGAACATAATATTAGCCCTCAAATGGCTTGTAATAACAAGACTCATTTAGTTGATCACTGTCCTATGCTTTTGAAGCTAGGCAATCTAAATATCAGTCATTGTAAAATCATGGATGTATCATGTTCTTCAGATTAATGAAAGGCGCCTGAGGCGCCACCCCTTTGTTCAAAAAAAAAAAAATAGCTAGCCAGAAGTCCAGGACCCTAGCTTTTGGGACACGATCGAAGAGATGGATCGAGTAACTAGCTTAGCTGGTACGCGGGGCCAGGTATAGCTAGCCACTGTGTTCGTTGAACCGTGGCCATGGTCAGGGCGTACGTACGTAATCACGATGCATTGCCATTGCCATAGTCTCGGCGACAACAACATCCTGCCAGCATTCGCCTCTCCTCTCGATCGGCAAACTGCAAGGGGATCGATCGATACCAAGACGGTTTATACCGTACGGCAGGTCTGGTCCAGAGATACCATTCCTCTGCTCTCACGTCACCGCATGCGTGCAAGGCGGAATCGACGGCCGCCGGCCGTCTCAGGTGGCTCAGCTAGTAGTAGCTGACCACATGCATCTGCCACGCTGAATCGAGGTGTGACAACACGCGCATGCATGCATCCTGGCGTCTGATTGTGGATCCGATTCGACGGATGCTTTCGTTTGCGTATCTCGATCGCATGCATGCATGCATGGATCAGCTGGCTGCCGATTCTATACGTACCGGTCGGGCGGCCGGTGAGTAGGATCGAAACGAGCGCGACTACAAAGGAGGATCTTGCATTCTGGGGGAGAGTAAAAATGACGTACTCCTTCCATTTCAAAATATAGTGCTTTCTCTATCCCCGTACTTTAACTTTGACCATAAATTTAACCAATGAGACCGACTGCGGCGGGAGAAAAATTTATACCAGTGAATTCGTATTCAAAAGAAGTTTTCAATTATATAAAATTTTCTCCCGCCGCAGTCGGTCTCGTCAGTTAAATTTATGGTTAAAGTTGGATCTTGGGAAGTACGGACACACTATATTTTGAAATGGAGGGAGTAGTAGCTACCTGGTAGCGCGCGTAGCTAGCTGGCCTGTGGCGATGCTTCGACAAGCGAGCGCAACACAGTAGGACGTGCAGTAAAAGACACGACACATGCATACTCTGTCTGTTTCTTTTTAGTCTGCATATAATATTTGGTCAAAGTCAAACTTTGTTAACTTTGATTAAGTTTATAGAAAAAAAATCAAGATTCATAGTATGAAATCAATATTGTTAGATGCATCATGAAATTAATTTTCATATCATATAACTTTAATATTGTAGATGTTGATACCTTTTTCTATAAAGTTGGTCAAATTTTATAAACTTTAACTTTGATCAAACGTTATATGCAGACTAAAAAAACGAAGGGAGTACCTGATACGTACATCCAACGCTTTCAAAGAACAGATACACCTATGCACATGTATATGAGCGCTTGTGTCTGTACTGGTGTTCAAAAAAAAAACAGATACACCAGCAGATTGCATGTTGGTCGTACTGCACGTGCGTATTCGCTTGCACCGACGTGTAAGAGCAACTCTAGCGAATTTACTTTTTTAAAACGCTCCTATAATAATATCATGACGGCTGCCGAGACGATGCATATAAACAAATAGTGAGCTACCAAAAATATTGAAAATTTTGGGTCCGTAAAACTATCAAACTAGGATATTCGAATCCTGCCACTCGAAACTTCATGCATTCGGTCTGTGCCACTACCGCTTGTGAATAAATGAGATGCATGCCCCTCCAGGTGGGCTTTTGACACAGTGGCTCTTCTGCCTCGAAACTTTTTGTATATTTTTTTTTCAATTTATTTGAGCTTAGAAAAAAAAACTGATTTCCCTAGAAAAAGTCCAAAAACCACAAAAAAGAGCAACTAACACTAGGCACTAAATTAATAGATTGGTCGGGAAAAATAATTAAAATTAATGCCAAAACTATGCCAAAGTAATATAATTGTAGCATGAAAAAAAGATACGGTTTAGGTCGTATTGTATATCACGGGTAGTTCCTCGTAGAGAAAACCCACATGTTAAGTGTGTCCTCGACAAGGGGCCACTATTATGTGGCATCACTTATGACACCACCAGGGTGAAGTATGTCCTATTAGGCCTCATTTGGTTTCAAGGGGGCAGAAAACCAGGGCAACAAACCCCAAGGGCAAAATCTCCACGTGCACAAGGGATCCCCCCTCCCACCACGGGAAAGATTCCCCTAATCCCTGTGACAGTTTGGCAGCAAGGGGTGGAAATCCGGTCGTCAGCGGAGGGGCTTGGAACTTGGAAGAGATCGAGTCGCGGTAGTAGGGAGCTGCAGGAGATAGCGGAAGAGAGATCACGCATGGCGGGGAGAATTTGTCTCGTTTCTCGAGGCATGGGAGAGCAACCCGGGAATTTCGGGTGGATTGGGACGGGAACACCCCCTCCCCTATGTCACCGAATCTGACAGCAGGAAACCCGGGGCAAGTTCTCCACGTGGTGGTCTGACCCAAGGAAAGGGCGGGGATCCTGGGAGGATCCCTGGCAACCAAATCAGCCCTTATAACATCTACACCCGGACATGGGAAATCCGACCCCCTATACGTCCGCGGAAGCGCCCGGGCACGCCCGCGGGCGCATCTGGACATGCCCTCATGTTTCCCTCCCGGCATCCACATATCTCAAATCCAGACTCCAAATCCATTCAAATTCATGCACGTCAACCATACAAGCCAACATCGCACGTAAATAGCAAATGTTGGGACTAAGCATAGATAGCATTTACATAAAATTTACTTGAAGTGCCAAGCTCAAGCATTGGCTCCATGGTTCCCATTGTGGGTCCACACGTGCTTCATAAGATCATTGCATAGCTGCGTGTGCACCTGCTGATCTCGAAGCTTATGATGCTTCTGCAGAAAGTTCATAAGCTAAGCCGCATCTTGATCTTCTGGGATTTCAACTTGTTCTATAGGTGCTTCGAAATCATGGGTTTGGGCTATACCATTACCCTCATCCTCGACAATAATATTGTGCAGAATAACACAATATGTCATTAGCTACCACAAAGTTTCTGATTCTCACATCATTGCAGATCTCCCCCATCCTGACCATCTCACCAACGACATCTACAGCAGTACCAAGTGCAAGCATCCTTAGAGCAGTCGTGCACTTGTGCTTGGTCGAGAAAGAGAGTTGGCCGCAGCAATCCCTTGTGAGCTTGAAGTAGTCGTCGTGTGCCTCCACTCCCTCCATAATGCGCAAAAACAATGGTTTTCGCATGCGAAAACGGCGACGAAACCATGGATCGTCCGGGAAAGTAGGCTGGGGAGCAAAAAGTCCTTGTGCAGTAGCTTTGCTCCGGACACCCTGTCCAGGTTGATCACTCTTCTCCCTTTGATTAAGCCCTTGAAGTTGAGAATATGCTCCACTTGCCGGTCCATTTCCTCTTGCATGCTCATGAGCATAATCATGGCCACTTCTTCGTCTGAATCCGATGAATCGAAGAACTCATCTTGAATCATTTGGTCAAGCTCCGTCGGTCCATACTCCTCGTCCAACGAAGCATCAGAATCCTTCATTTTCTGTAACAAAATCACAAAAAATCCGGTCGGACAATGTGTCGAACACATCAAGTGCAAGGCAGAACCAGAGAATTGCCAGACGTACCACGGTGGCATCCGGGCCGGTGATGACGTCCCCCGCGATGAGGATGGGAGAGAGGACTGCTCTTCCGGAGATGGTGGTGTAGAGCCTGGGAATGACGAGGAGCGCGCGCGGCGGCGGAGCGTGAGACTGACGAAGTGAAGGAGGAAGAAGAGAGGAGATAGCAAATGGATCCAGCTGGCCTTTTGGGATGGATTTGGTGCAATTTGGAGTGGGGTCAGGTTGTCGGGTCCGACGTGGCGGGCGCTCCCGGGCGCCCCATATCTCCCATATTTTATTTCAAAAAATATCCTTCCATAGTTGGGCTGGATATGAGGGATGCCGGTCAGCCCGGACGTTTGAGAGTCGTTTGAGGGGCTGTGTGGGTCAAATTTTATGACCAGACAGT
>NC_041391.1:443491060-443550659 GCF_002162155.2 Triticum dicoccoides | reverse complement strand
GTGGGTTTGAGACGCCTGACTATAGATACTCGTAGGGACCTAATTTAAGGGCACCATTTCTCTAGCCATTGTCGGAGGTGTGCTTTGGTGACTTAATAGCAGGGAAAGTGGAGGTGGTTGATAGCATTCAAACCAAAGAGCGGGTCGTGGGAAAGTACATGCGGTTGAATGCATGGAGGAGATCGATGAGAAAAAAGGGGATGTGACCTATTTTTGCCTCCCTCTCTCCTCTCTACGTGCGCCACAATTTGTATGTGTGACAAGTGCAAAATTAAATAAAATACAGACTGACGCCAGTCACAAGGTATCCAATGCAAACTACTTCATCATATTGGCATTCTACTAAATGTGACCCATAAACATACGACATAGTATGACGTAAACTTACTCTACTCTAAACATCTGCTCTGAACGAAAATATAAACTAAAATATACTTAAACCTCGTCATATTCACAGGATGAGTCCCAAGAAATTGCAATGACATTGTCAACGGTGGTGGAATTGGCGAGGGAAGCTTGGTGCGGCCCCTCTCGAAAGCTTCTTCTCGTATGGCACACTGGCGAGCTTTGTCTTGGATAGCAATGTGAAAGGAGGCGGCCATGGCCCCGTCAACGATCGGATCCGATCCTCCTTGGATGACACACTCAGCTAATAGTAGACTATGTCGCTGCTAGATTAGGTGCTACAGATTGCGCACAGGGGCGCCTAAGGCTGGCGCCGTGGGATGGCGCGGTGCAGCGAGAGAGCAAGGGGTCACTGGATGCAGCACCGTCGTGTGATGCATCGGCTGAGTGAGGTCCGGCGTTGTGTCTTGGAGCCTTTTGTCGTTTTTTAGCTAGGTCCGACTCCTTCAGGAGACACCACTAGTGTGACGAAGAGGCGACGGGGGCGCATTGGGGTCTCCCATGCACGGCCAAATTCACTGTTTTGACCCTTTTGTCGTTTTTTAGCTAGGTCCGACTCCTTCAGGGAAAAAAATTTGGATCTGACCCTTTTTCTACTGCCACACGAGCTGGCGGTAGGCTAGAACGTGCTACTGCGAGAGGCTATGACGGTAGGGTAGCGGTCTATGTAAATGGCTCCGTCCACCTAGCTGACGTGGATAAGTGGCTACCGCCATAGTCAGTGACGGTAGGGTGCGGTGTCCTACCACCAGAGACAGTGGTGGTAGGGTGCTGAATGCACAAACCAATGGCTGGGGGCTTTGGTGGGCCCCACAAGCCACCCCTTCGCCCCCAAATCCTTTCTTCCCCGAGCTCAGCCCCTCTCCCCCCTCTCTCCCCCATCCTAGGCTCCATCAAATTCATCTCCATTGCTGGAGTTTTCTTCGGTGGATTGAGGCCATTTTCATCACTCAAGGTACCTCACTCACTCTCTTCTTTTTGGTTGGTTAGAATCAACTTATTTGATGGTATTGATTCCTTTTATGCAAACCCTAGTTGTGCTCCTTTTTGTGTGAAATCAATGGATTTGATGGACCATAGATCTAGATCTAGGGTTGTATATGTGTTATTGACCATGTTTATGACTGACTTTATTGTTGTAGCTACATATAGGTCTATTGGTCGGGTTATTTTTCTAGGGTTAGGGTTAGTGTTAAAGCAAAGTCATTATTTAGTTGTTAGTGTTAATCATGATATTTGTTCTTTAATTGTTATTTGTTTTGTTTCTTGAAAGTATAGCATAGAACTTTTCTCGAAGCCATATTATGTTGCCGACCTATCATTGACTTTTTTTAAAATTTATTTAGATGGGTAGTCTCGTTAATCTTCATTATTTGGATAAGAAGACATTTATGAATGGCAATGACGATGAAGGGGAAGAACCCATGGTCTTTGAGTACAACCTAACCTATGAGGATGTAGTTGTGAAAGTGAGAAGTGTCTTACATTGGATGAACCCAAATGATGAGGTTAAACTTATTGGAAGGTATGATGTTGGAGTGGGGGTGAAGTCTCGGTTGAAGAGTATGCCTATCACCTCAGAGCTGCATTGGAAGTTGTACAAGGGTAACGTTGAGCAATCGCAAGACAACTCACTTGAATTATTTGCCACCAAGGTTGATGCTCCTCTGCTACAAGTTGACTTGAACTGGCATGCCTCCTCCCCAATACATGATGGTAGGGCCGAGGTGTATGTCCCCAATTCTTATAGCTAGCCACCAAGTAGCCAATCAAATGAAGCGGAGATGAATGATAGAGCCATAGTAATTCAAGACCCTAAGATGCATGCTATGGATCATGTTGATGATGATGCTATTGGTCATGATGATGATGATGCGGAAGAAGAAGAGATTCATTACAATCCAATTGGTGACTTGGATGTCATTGTCCATCAACAAGACATGGATTGTAGCCTCCCCTATAACCGTATGTGTGGTTATGGCTCGGATGACGAGTGTCTGAAGGAAGAATTGGATGAGGATGGATTCACGATGCAAGAAAATCAATTCTTCAAGGAGGTGCATGGAAAGGAAAGAGGACCCCCATTGTTTTGTGATCTTAGCCTTGCCGACCATGCCATTGTTGATGGTGGAATGAGACTGGGGTTGGTTGAACCAACACCGTGCCCGAGAGTCGGTGATCCAAGGCCAAAGGGTGAGGACGAGAATGCTCATTTGAAAAAAGTCATCAAGTTTGGGTGCTTCGAAGAGTTCAAGATGTGGTTGAGTGATTACGCCATTTGGAACCATAGGCAATTTATTGTTGGTCATTCAAACCAAGAGGTGTGTTACACCGTGAAGTGTGACAAAGAAGGTTGCCCATGGAAGGTTCGTGGAAGAAAAATTCATAAAACAGGGTAATCGGAGTTGAAAAGTTGTGTAGCTACTCACGAGTGCATACCGCCAGACAAAGGTGACTGAAGCAAGGGCCACCGTCAACTTACATTAGAGTTTCTTGGCTTCAAATTATTGAATAAGATATCCCATGACCCAACCGTGAAGGTGAAGTTTTCAATGAGTATTTTTGAAAAAATGTATGGATACAAGTTCAATTGGGGGAAGGTATGGAAGGCCAAGGAAAATGCTATTAGGATGTTGCATGGTGATTATGCGGCGGCATACAATATTCTTCCGAGGATGTTGGGAGCCCTTGCACATAAGAACCCGGGCATGCAGCATGGGGTTGAGGACATTGATGGAGTGTTTCATCGTGCCTTCTGGAGTTTTGGGCAATGCATCAAGGCATTTAAGCATTGTCGTACGGTGTTGTCTACAGATGGCACTTTCTTGACCGGCAAATATAAGGGCACACTAATGGTGGCAATGTCTCATTCGTCCAATGATAATGTGTTGCCGGTGGCCTTTGCTTTAGTTCCTTCCGAGCAGGACGATAATTGGGGGTGGTTTAGGGGGCATGTGAGGACCAAGGTGATTGGGAAGAGGGAGCTATGCATCATATCGGATCGGCACCATGGCATTCTCAAGGCCATAGAAGTTGTCATTCCCGGGCTTCCAAATCTTCATCACCGATGGTGCATGAGGCATTTCGTGGCGAACTTTGACCGGGCATGCAAGAGCAAGGAGTTTTGTAAATACCTTACCTATGTTTGTGTGGCATTCACCATCGATGCATTCAAAATCCGCTATGATAAACTCTTCAAGGCATTGCAAAGAATAAAGGGGGAAGAGCATTCTTGGAAAGGAATTTAGGGGAGAGGCATAAGTGGTCACACGCTTACGATGAAGGAGGTTGGAGATACGGTGACATGATGAGCAACGTGGTTGAATGCCTCAATAATGTGCATAAGGGTATCCGTTCTTTGCCGGTGACTGCAATACTGAAATACACCTTCTTCAAGCTGAACGAGTATTTTCTTAGGCATTCCCAAACCACAGCCAAATGAATAGGTGAGAAAAAAGAGTATCCCGACAAGGTTGATAATTGGCTGAGGTTTCAAGAAGGCAAGTCCTCGCATCAACAAATCATTAGATTCAACGACAAAGAAATGATCTACCAAGTGGAAGAGCCAAGTGGCACAACACGAGACAGTGTGACTTACGGCGGTGTTGCATATGAGGTGCACCTCAATAACCGGTGGTGTCAGTGTGATAGGCCTGATAAGTACTACTGGTCGTGCTTGCATTTGATGATGGCGGCCAAGGCAAGAAACTTGTGTGTTTCTGATGGGAGGACCGTGCGGTTGCACGAGTTCACATTGGAAGCCATGAGGTTGACATGGGCGCCTCAATTTCATCCTTTCCTTGACCAGTCATAGTGGCATGAGTATGATGGCCCACATATCGTGCTTGACCCTGAACTCATGGTGCCTACAAAGGGAAGAAGAAGAAAGATGAGGTTTAGGAGTGACATGGATGATCTAGCTGGATACACCGGAATGAAACAATTTGGTAGCGGTCATTTCATGGAGCCATCGGACACCAACAACTGTGGACAACAAGAAGATCCAGGACAAAATGTTAGGAGATGCACCAAAAATCCAAGGACCGATGCCAACACGAGCTCTAGCTAAACGGGTGTTCGTAGAGGAGGATCCCGTGGCACACGAGGAGGTAGGAGTGGTGGCCGTGGAAGACGGGCTAATCTTAGAGGTAGTGCACGAGGTGGCACTACTATTGGTGGGCATGGAGGACGGGCGAGTATTAGAGGTGCCGATGGGGGTGGTCGTGCTTCCGGTGTTACTAGGAGGTGGAGGATCGATAGAGGAAGGTCTATTAACATTTTGCTTAATCTGGATGGTTGAAATAATATGAACGATACTTGTTGTTTTGTGTGATCACTCTTATTTCATTTCCCTCTATTTAATATGTTGATATCTTTCACTAACAACCACTCATATTTTTGTAGGCATGGCTTCATCCGGTTCCATGAGGAGGCCATCGTATGTTGACCGTGAAGACATGCCGAACAAGTGGGGGATGCCAAATTGGACGAGGTCAGGGAAAAAGATACGAAATCCCATCATGTTGGTGTGGAGATGTTTGCAAGGTGAAAGTGTCCACCGATCGCAAGAAGTCATGGATGGAAGGGAGAAGATTTTGTGTGTGTCCCAACTATGCACATGATCGGGTGCTTCCAACAAACGCCTATGACGTACCACCGGTATGGTCAAAGATTAATCTCAATTTTTGTCCAACTCAACTCATAATGCTAACAACAATTTTTTTCCTATGTAGTCACCGCCTCCTCTTTGCAAGTACTTCACATGGATAGATCAAGATGTTCCGGAAGATGTTCAAAAGGACCAATATCGAGATTGTCTTAGGATGCAACGACTGTTTGAAGAAGCATATCAGAGAGAATGAAGAGCATCATCAGAAGGAGAAGATGGAACGAAAGAAGCGCGAGCAGGAGAGGGCATGCAAAGAGAAGGATGCTCGTGAAGAAGAGAGGGCAAGAAAGCTTGCAAGGCTCGTGATGCACAAGAGGAGTATGAGGCACGTTTGGAGAAGGGAAAAGGGGCCATGTTTCCTTAGTGATCTTGTGATGCATCTATTGAAGTAGTATGTCTGAGACTATTCGATGGTATTTCATATGTCTGATACTTTAGGATGTTGTGATGCTTGAGACTACTTTATGCCACTATGTATGTTGAACTTTAGTGTTGAACTATTTGTAACTGAATTACTGTCAAACAAATATTGAAAAATTTGTGACTGAAATATTGTCCGGTACATAGCAATGTTTTTTGTTCAGTTATCCACTTTGTCTAACATGTAGTTTGTTTTGTTTTGCAGGATTTCAGCCCTACCGCCAGCGCCCGTGGCGGTAAGATGTGGACACCTACTACCAGAGATAGTGGCGGTAGCCCCTGGAACTAGCGCCACCAGACATGCGTCCGGTCGCCCGCGCGAGTTCTAGGGGCTACCGCCACTGTCTCTGGCAGTAGGTGTCCACATCCTACCGCCACAGACACCGGCGGTAGGGCTGAAATCACTGCAAAACAAAAGCCAAGCATGTTAGACATGGAAAATTGAAAAACAACGCACAAGGCAAAATGAAAATGAAAAATTAAATGAAATGCAACACTCGGAACTTAGTTCAAATGACATATATCATGTCTGATAGTTGAAATAATAAGCAACACCCCGTAGTTCAATGGATCAAAGAAACTAGCCCCTAATAAGCGAGAAAGTAGTTCAAATGACATAAATGTTCTACCCGGAAACTAGCCCCTAATAAGCTGGAAAGTAGTTCCTAATCGCCCTAATACGTTCGACTTGTGCATCACGCTCTGGATTAGGCTTCGGTCGATACTCGACGAACCCACCCAATGGATCATCGGACCCTCTTCCACGCAGAACCAGGCCCATCGACCATGTCAGGTTGGATTCTCCGACACTCCTTGGTCGATTGCCCATCCAATGATGTACCCAGGCTTTGCCATGTCCAGCTCGCTGAATTCATCAATACTTACGGAGAACACTATCTCCATTGCCAAAGTGTATCTACAGTGATCTTCCTTCTGCTGCAACTCGTGGAGAAGCTTCTCTTTTTCTTTCTATAGCTCTTCCAGGAACACACCGAACACATGTTGAAATCCCTCATAGCTGCGTTGCCTCTTCACAACTTAATCCATTTTTAAGCTCCATCATCATCCGACGGCGGCGTTCTCCTTCACACTTCTCATATGCAATCTGCACAGGGGACTTGTTATCCATGCTACATGACATGGAAAAAAACAAAACTCAAATTAAATGATATAAGACATACACAAAACATTGCTTATTTACAAATCACCTAATACATGAATTTCTCATGGGTTCAAATGATGTAGGGTACATAACATAAAGACGAGTCAAAATGATATGACTTACATAACATAAGTAGAAGTTAAAATGACATTGGTTACATAAGATAGCAAATTGTAAGGTGGACATGCCATTATAGTCCAAATGACACTACAACATCTTGTAGTTCAACCCCTTTTATTTGGCGTTCGGTCCCGGGTTGCAACAAATGACATCATTTCTTTCACGGACCCAAGCCCAACGAGAAGCCCGACTAGCTATCGGTGAAGATGGTTGCCTAACTAGCCAGTCACTGATCTGGCCAGGGTTTTTCAAGTCCATCTCATGCACTTCATCCCTTGTACCGCACAATGCAATTTGCCTTGCAAGAGCACGTCTATGAAATTTCTCTTCCTTCTTGAAGTTGCTTATGTTTTTCTCTTCAGCTCCATACAAATCAACTTTGTCATCGTCGCACTAGGTCACATAGTACTTTGAAAAATCACTACAAGCCGCATTCAACACATCAATGGCTTCGACCCACAACTTCATCTTTTCCTCAATGACTTTGCGTTCACGCTTTGCCGCCGCCTCCACGGAAGTCTCAAACAAGATGATCGGTCCCATCCTACAAGTCGAGGGGTAACTATAATGGTCATCGTAAGCATAACCTTAAGCACTAACCCTAGCACGACCCCACCCCACATTTAGTCTTCTCACACAAAAAATCCAAAGGCATCATTATTACCGGCAACTTAAGTCATAAGCTTAACGTTAAGCACTCACCCTAGCATAGCCCCACCTCACATTTGGTCTTCTCACACCAATAAACCAAAGGCATCGTTATTACCGTCAACTTAAGTCTACTTCTGACCATCATCATCAACTTATCCTTAAGCTAACCATAATGAACTCCCTAACTACAGCCCTAGTTTCTAATATGAAGTGTTAGATCCACTAACTTGGCACTATAGTAAGCACATATATAACCTTACTAATCAACTTGATAGTTGATTAAACACAAAATGACTAAAACTAGGGTTTGCAACAAAGTGAACAGTGCAACCAAATGAGATGATTCCAAACAACAAAAATGGGAAGGGTAATAGAGATACCTTCAAAGATGAAAATTGTCTGGATCCACCGGACAAATCTCAAATAATGAAGATGGATTTGGGAGGGCTTCAATGGGGGAGGGAGGTGAAAAAGAGAAGATCGGCTTGGGGAAGAAGAAAGATGTTGAATGAGTGGGTGGGTGGGTGGGTGGGTGGGGAGCTACCTTATCCTTTTTTGTGGCTGGAGTGAGGGCAGGACCCTACCGCCATAGTCTCTAGTGGTAGGGTACGCAGTCCTACCGCCAGAGACTATGGAGATAGGGTCCTGCCCTAACTCCAGCCACAGAACAGAGTTGTATGCAGCAGTTTTGACAGCAAATAACAGCATATGTGCACCAGTTTTCACAACAAAAAATAGGAATTCAAAATATGTAATAATTGGAGCACAAATACTAGAAACAAGTCCAACGTAAAGCATTAAAGATACGTCCTCAAGTCCAAAGCAAACTAAAAGCTAAATGATAGTATCAAGTTTGACATCATGAAACATCAAACACTAGTTCAACATGACCAAACACTAGTTCAACATCAAACACTAGTTCATCATCCCTATCTTCCTCTCTTAGAGCACCCCTCATTCACGGTCTTCTTGCGGCGACGAGGAACAAGGTTTTGGAACGGGTCTGGGCTGAATGGATCCGCATGAGGGTGAGACACCCTTTTTGCTTGGGAAACCAGCACTACTAGGAAAAAGGCTACTAGCAGCGCGGGTAAAATGGCTACTAGCAGCACGGGTACCTGCGCTACTAGTATCGTGCTACAGCTAATAGTTAGTAGTAGCGTGGGTTAAACCCGCGCTACTACTAATTTTGTTAGTAGTAGCGTGTGCCACCCACGCCACTACTATTACGTACACGCGCTACTAGTAAACAACCAACGCTACTAGTATCCTATATACTAGTAGCGCTCAGTTTCTTCTCCACGCTACTACTAACAATTTAGGAATTAAAAAAATTAAAAATTAGATGTAGTATTCATGAATAGTAATACGTCCAATGCAAAACAAACGAATGTCACTGAACCATCTCAATATTCCATTTAACATGGCACAGAACCATCTCAAGATTCCATTTAACATCAGTCACACACAACCATCATCGTAAGGTGGGTACCTTCCCTAGTGGTCTACCACCAACCTAAACAGACCACTTCTGTAGATGTATCTACCTAGGCTCGCAGTTCAGACATTGGTGGACTCGAATCCTCCCTCCCCCGGAGGTGGCGTCAAGGGCCTCCACCTCGGCGACCTCCGGCGTTGAAATCACCTGGACGATCATCTATGCGACGTGGCAACCAGACTTCACGGCGAAGTCGGTCTCCGAGTGCCAGAGGTAGATGACGAGCAGCAGCTTCGCCTCTCCATACATCAGCAGCCACGACACCGTCCAGTCCACGAACCTCTTGACGACCGTCGGCATCGCCACCAGAACACTGCAACATTACCCTGAAATACTAGAACAAGTTTGTATAGCAATAATACCAATAGCTCATCATATTAGTAAGTGGAGAATTGTGAGGCACAAATTACTAAGCTCGATGGAGTCAAAGAAATGAACGTGCTTATCCATGAAGAACAATTAGCGAGTCATCAATCTCTGAGCTCCTAGTTGCTTCAGAAGATTTGTTGCAAACTATATTCTCTTTGTTCAGCAACAACTCTGTAATCTGAAAATGTTCTGAAATCTCATATTCAACTATTAATAGTTTTGGTAAAGCTAGTATAGAGAGCTGAAACAAATCTGGAAGATATAATTTTCATAGTGACGTTCTTTGTCATGCGTATGCCAGCGCCATTTTTGTTTCATGGTGGTACATTAACTGAATTTTCAAATTGACTAGGACTAGTCAGATATCACAATCAGTGGATCTCAAAAGATGTAAATGCAGATACATTGAAACTATGCATCCATCGATTATACTATAACAAGCGCCAATCTAAGAATGTTTCTACTTGCACCGTCATAACCAAATGCTAGGGAGTGAGAGGATCCATACTCTTTGTCTGGGGAGTCCCACTGACTACCCATGTGTTTGCGGTGATGCCGTGATGGAGGCTTGCACTGCATCGATAGAACACAGGACACAAACAAGTCTGTAATTCCTATTTCTACCTCCACATGATAAGCAGAAGCAATCAGCAGCGAGTCTCCAAAATGGCCGGCGCTCCTATTTCTTCCGGTTCTTCTTCCGCTGCTTGGCTGCAGGCAGAGCGATCATTATGTATATTTCTAAGCCGTTGACAACAATATGACACTTGAATTGAACCATCATCATTTATAAAAGCATATAGACTGGAACTAGTCCAACTAGACACTATTCAACCATGTAACCATGCAAACAAAAACTATCTATGACACAACTAGGCTATAACTGGTCATTTGGATCTTTTCTAGTTCATCCGTTGCATCTGCAGAGGAAGCCCTTGATCCTGCTAAAGACAATGTGCTAGTAGCCTACTACTGCAGAAAAAAAGAGACAAACATAAGCTATTTGACTGAATTACACGTGCAGATAGTTGATCTAATCAATTTAGAAATTACCAGTAAACCGACTTTGTAAGTACAGTACAAAAGAAATTGCAAGCAAACTGAATTTACCACTGCTAGTGGCCCGGTACAAAAGAATTGCATCTAAACTGAATTTATAAAGACAATGCAGTGCAAGTTTCATCAGCTATATACAACCAAAATATAACATGAGGCACAATTATTCTGTAACTATGTACTGTTTTGTGACTATGAGCTGAGCTACAAAATGCAAACAGGAATGCAAGATTCATCATGTGCTACCTCCAGCAACCAGAAAATAAAATACATATCTGCAACTGATTGTATTTGCTACAGACTATAGCACACAACATTGACGGGTTGTACATGTACATAATTCGAAAAAATATTTATACTACAATATTTGGTGAGAATTAAAGGTAAACTGAATTTAACACTGTTTGTGCAAAAGAAATCAGCAACACAATCTTGCATTGAACATATCCCTTCTGGTGATTGTTTCCATTGAACAAAGAAAGGAACTACTTTCACTTGCTGATGCAACACTAGAACATACTATTTGTTTATAACTGAAGGTGTATCCCTTTTACTTGTTTAGAACTTAGAAACCAAGCTATTGACAATATCTAGAATTTAGCATCAGACAAGCCATCGATTGCGGTCAGACACCTTGACACGACAAGCAACCCTAACTGTACAACAACTCAAGTCAAACAGACACAATAATACAACATCACCAATCATGTCAACCCTCACCAAACTGAATCCTACTGAGACGAGCCAACAGAACAACACCAGGAAATAGTAAAAAATGCGATATGCTGACGACGACGGCAGAATCGATGGCCTCACCAGTTCCCCCATGGGCACGACGAGCCTGACGTCGCACTCGCGGCTGCGCGTGACGCAGTACAGCCACCAGCGCGCGTGCAGGGTGACGGTGGCCGTGTCGAGCATGTAGTCGACGGCGAGGTCGATCTCCTTCATCTGCAGCGGGATGAGCGTGGGCGGGTCGAGGCGGCCGTAGACGTAGGGCTGGTAGCTGGGCACATCGGGGGTGTCGATGGCGCCGGGGTCGGAGACGACCGCGTAGGCCATCAGCACGGCGGGGAGCCGCAACGCGGCGGGCCCGCGCTCCATCCCTATGGGCGGCCGCGGCGGGGGCAGCCCGCCCGGCAGCACGAGCCGCTTCGACAGCTTGAGCCCGTCCTCCATCGCGCGCGCAAAGTCCTCCATGGGGAAGGGAACGGAACGGGCGCCACCGCAGCCGCAGCCGCTTAGGGTTTCGACGGGATGGGGACACGGGAATGGGAGGGGAGGGGAGGGGAGGAGAGGGGAAGAAGGTCGTTTGATCTGCTAATGTGGGGGTGTGTGCAGGAGGTGACGGGCGGTGCGGCGAGGGCGAGGGAGGCGAGATTGGGGAGTGTCGGGGGAAAGGGGAGATTGATTAAGGGGACAAGGAAGAGAGAGGTTGCGGTGCCCGTGAGCCGTCCTACCACTACGGTCGCACTGGTAGCGTGGCCTAGCAAATCCGCGCTCCTACTAAATCGCATTCATCAGGGGATTTTGTGGACGAATAGTAGTAGCGCAGGTAGTATCTCACGTACTACAATTATTTATTAGTGGTAGCGCGTGTCGTACAACCCACACTACTACTATAGTCTGTCTACGGAACACGATTAGGAATATTTACCAGTACCGTGTTTTTTAGGCCGCGCGCTATTAGTAATATTTACTAGTAGCGTTGGTTAATATAGCGCGCTACTGCTAATTAGTAGTAGCGCGGGTGAGAATAGCGCGCTACTGCTAAATTTCTGTGTATAAGGCTTTCCCTAGTAGTGCGGTGGTGCATACATCATTTGTGACATATTCATCTCTTCCGGAGCTTCATCGTCCTGCAAGTCCACCTCTTCTTCCTCAGATTCACCGGAGTCACTGCCACCACCAACATGACTAGTTGTAGCATTGACGTGGCTAGAAGAATCAGCGGCTCCACTTGCCTGCGCCATCGATGTGCTCGGAGCATGCACATCGATGGCACCCAGGCTTTCGCATCAAGAATGGTGACTAGCTTCCGGCAATGTTTCATGAAACGCTGCAGCAAAAACAACAACAAACATACAAACATTTTTAATGCAAACATAAAGATTTGTGAAATAAAAAGAGAGTAAGGACTTTGAGTGCTTACTTTCATCGTTTGCCTCAAGGTAGCATCCGGCTCCGGAGTCCCTGCTTATGGATTAGTGCATTCGAACCTTCGATGGTACTTCTGTTGAGCTCAAAGGTATGAAAATTCAACGTAAGCTCAAAAGTTTGCACAATCAAGACAATATCAATCCACTCTCCAAATAAGTTCACAGGACTTACCACTCTATCAGTCAAGGGTGCATTCTCTCTCTGAGGACCTTGTGTACTTCTCACAATGGCGTTGTACTCATCACCCGATTCAATGTTTGCATCATGATCTGCGAGATCTACGTCGGTCCACCTTGGCCTCAAACGCACCCGAAATTGCCTCCCATTGTCATACCACTTTAGATGAGTTTCTTTCTAATCCCTCATGTCTGCCAAAGTCATATCCATCTCTCTAGAACCGAGCCTCTGCATCCACATCTCAACATACCTAGCATGGTGTTGTCCCCACTCAACCACATTCTGATTATTCTTTCGGTCCTGAGTGCAAAGAACGACAACAACAAAGCATAAGAAACAATTTGAAACCTTGTATTGTTGGTTAACATAGCCTCAGTTAGGTAACTCACTTGTGAAGCTCAAGTCCACCCGTGATTGCTGGCTCCGGTGGGGTGCGTTGCCTCATACCAAATTGCAAGGCCAATCGATGTGGTAGATGCCACTCGACAGCAAAAATGCATATGAGAGGGCACCTGATCCGCCAAACCTGGGTGTCCCTAGTACACATCTAGTTCAATGTGAAATCCCTATCTGCCTCATAAGGCCTCTAGTTAACCTGTGAAGAGCTAGTTAGTTTGTCCAATGCATTTGATGAAATCTTAGAGAAAATAATGAATCGGTGTACCTGACGATATGTGAGGTTGTCCATCTTGTTGATGAAGTTCTTGTACAAAGACTTGTTCTTGCTTCCAGAAATTCTAACCCTGGCCCAAGAGAATGATGATACGTCTCCTTCGTGTCTATAATTTTTTGATTGTTCCATGCCAATATTCTACAACTTTCATATACTTTTGGCAACTTTTTATATTATTTTTGGACTAACATATTGATCCGCTGCCCAGTGCCAGTTCCTGTTTGTTGCATGTTTTATGTTTCATAGAAAACCCATATCAAACGGAGTCCAAACGGGATAAAAACGGACGGAGAATATTTGGAATATTTGTGATTTTTGGGAAGAAGAATCAACGCGAGATGGTGCCCGAGGAGGCCACGAGGCAGGGGGCGCGCCCCTGACCCTCGTGGGCACCACATAAGGTGGTTGCTGCTTTCTTTGGTCACAAGAAAGATAATTTTTGGAAAAACAATCGTGGTGAAGGTTTCAATCCAATCGGAGTTACGGATCTCCGGATATATAAGAAACGGTGAAAGGGCAGAATCGCAGAACGCAGAAACAGAGAGAGACAGAGAGACATATCCAATCTCGGAGGGGCTCTCACCCCTCCCACGCCATGGAGACCATGGACCGGAGGGGAAACCCTTCTCCCATCTAGGGAAAAGGTCAAAGAAGAACAACAGGAAGAAGGGGGGCTCTCTCCCCCTTGCTTCCGGTGGCACCGGGACGCCGCCGGGGGCCATCATCATCACCGCAATCTACACCAACACCTGCGCCATATCCACCAACATCTCCATCACCTTCCCCCATCTATATTCAGTGGTCCACTCTCCCGCAACCCGCTGTACCCTCTACTTGAACATGGTGCTTTATGCTTCATATTATTATCCAATGATGTGTTGCCATCCTATGATGTCTGAGTAGATTTTCGTTGTCCTATTGGTGATTGATGAATTGCTACGATTGGTTTAATTTTCTTGTGGTTATGTTGCTGTCCTATGGTGCTCTCTCTGTCGCGCAAGCATGAGGGATTCCCATTGTAGGGTGTTGCAATATGTTCATGATTCGCTTATAGTGGGTTGCTTGAGTGACAGAAGCATAAACCCGAGTAAGGGGGTTGTGGCGTATGGGATAAATGGGACTTGATATGTTAATGCTATGGTTGGGTTTTACCTTAATGATCTTTAGTACTTGTGGATGCTTGCTAGAGTTCCAATCATAAGTGCATATGATCCAAGAACAGAAAGTATGTTAGCTTATGCCTCTCCCACATAAACCTTGCTATCGGTCTAGTAAGGTAGTCAATTGCTTAGGGACAATTTCACTACTCCTGCTACCACTTTTCCACACTCGCTATATTTAATTTAATGCTTCTTTATCTAAACAGCCCCTAGTTTATATTTACGCGTTCTTTATTATCTTGCAAACCTATCCAACAATACGTACAAAGTACATCTAGTTTCATACTTGTTCTAGATAAAGCAAACACTAAGCGTGCGTAGAGTTGTATCAGTGGTCGATAGAACTTGAGGGAATATTTGTTCTACCTTTAGCTCCTCGTTGGGTTCGACACTCTTACTTATCGAAAGAGGCTACAATTGATCCCCTATACTTGTGGGTTATCAAGACCTTTTTCTGGCGCCATTGCCGGGGAGTCATAGCGTGGGGTGAATATTCTCGTGTGTGCTTGTTTGCTTTATCACTAAGTAATTTTTATTTGATGTTGTTCTCTATCTTTAGTTATGGATATGGAACACGAAATACCAAAAAAATGAGGTGTAGTTGCTACTCATGGAGATGGGGAACCTCCTAAAACCCTCGATGCTCATTATGTGAAAGATATTATGTACTACTTTGATAATCCTGAGAAAACTCCATTCAATTATGTTATGGGAGACACGTTGGATCAACGTGAATACTTTAGGGATTATCACTTGACTCAAAAAGGGGAACTATTATGGGATCAAATTCATATGTTGCATTGGTATGCTCGTCAACTATGCTTTAGATATGATTATACTTGTTGCTCTAGGATGAAGGCTCCACACCTTTCCTTTTCATGCAAATTTAATGATGATAAAACCTTGGCTTCTTATGCTAATGGTATCTATGATTACTATGATGTGGAACAATTAGAAGAATTCGTTGCTTTTATGGGTGCTTATGAAATTGAATTCTTTGTTTAAAGAGTGTGAAAATATTGATGATGTTGTTTATAGACCTGAAAATTTTGCTATACTTAAATATTGCTATGATAATTATGAATTCAATTCCGATATTGATGCATTTATTGAGGAAGTCTCCGCTGTCCAAGAAGAGACTAATATTTTGCAAGAGTCTATGGAAGAAGAAATTGATGAAACTGTGAGCTCATTGGATGAAAAAGATGATGAGGAGAGCGAAGAACAAAAGGAGGAAGAGCGGATTAGCTACCCGTGCCCACCTTCTAATGAGAGTAACTCTTCAACTCATACATTGTTTAATTCCCCTTCGTGCTTACCGATGGAAGATTGCTATGATGATTGCTATGATCCCGTTGATTCTTTTGAAATATCCCTTTTTGATGATGCTTGCTATGTTTGTGGCCAAGATGCCAATATGAATGATGCTTATGGTGATGAACTTGCTATAGTTCCTTATGTTAAACATGAAATTGTTGCTATTGCACCCACGCATGATAGTCCTATTATCTTTTTGAATTCTCCAAACTACACTATATCAGAGAAGTTTGCTCTTATTAAGGATTATATTGATGGGTTGCCTTTTACCATTGCACATGATAATTTTGATGAATGTGATATGCATGTGCTTGCTGCTCCTACTTGCAATTATTATGAGAGAGGAACTATATCTCCACCTCTCTATGTTTCCAATATGATAAAATTGCAAGAAACTGCTTATACTATGCATTGGCCTTTACTTGGTGTGCATGAATTGTTCTTTTATGACACGCCGATGCATAGGAAGAGAGTTAGACTTTGTTGTTGCATGATATATGTTACTTTGTGCTCACTACTAAATTACAAATAATTAAAATTGGCTTTGATATACCTTGGGATCCGGGTGGATTCACTACTTGAGCACTATATGCCTAGCTTAATGGCTTTAAAGAAAGCGCTGCCAGGGAGACAACCCAGAAGTTTTAGAGAGTCATTTATTTCTGTTGAGTGCTTTTTTATAGTTTGAAAACAAAAAAATAAAGAGGGGAACCCAAAACTTTTCAAAAAGGAAAGTGAAAATGAGAAAGACAAGCATTGTTGAAGTGGAGGGGCTCCTTGAACTTTGTTCATGCTCACGGAAACTTTGTGAATCTTAACTACAGAAACTTTTCATCAAAAATAATTATCCTGTTGTACAATTCCATTGTATTATAAAAATAATGTGCCAAGGTTTGCCTTTAGGATGTTTACAATGCTTGTTGGTTTGTGCGGTGCAGGACAGAAACTTTGGCTGTAGTGCACGATTTTACATATTTTACTGGAACGTCGAACGGTTATGAAACTTTTTGCACTGTCTTGCTGTACAAAGTTTTTATTTTTACTAATTTTGGTAGAATGTTTGTGGTAACAGAAGTATGGTGAATGTTCAGATTGCTACAGACTGTTCTGTTTTTGACAGATTCTGTTTTTGATGCATAGTTTACTTGTTTTGATGAAACTATCAATTTATATCAGTGGATTAAGCCATGGAAAAGCTATATTATACTAGAAACAATGCAAAATTAAAATATGAATTGGTTTGCAACAGTACTTAGAGTAGTGATTTGCTTTATTATACTAACGGATCTTACCGAGTTTTCTGTTGAAGTTTTGTGTGGATTAAGTGTTTGATCGAGGAGGTCTCGATATGAGGAAAAGGAAGAGAGGCAAGAGCTCAAGCTTGGGGATGCCCAAGGCACCCCAAGTAAATATTCAAGGAGACTCAAGCGTCTAAGCTTGGGGATGCCCCGGGAGGCATCCCCTCTTTCTTCAACAAGTATCGGTATGTTTTCGGATTCGTTTCGTTCATGCGATATGTGCAAATCTTGGAGCGTCTTTTGCATTTAGTTTTCACTTTTCTTTTATGCACCATGCTGGTATGAGATAGTCCATGGTTGATTTATAGAATGCTCATTGCACTTCACTTATATCTTTTGAGTATGGCTTTATAGAATGCTTCATGTGCTTCACTTATATCTTTTGAAGTTTTGATTGCCTGTTTCTCTTCACATAGAAAACCGCCATTTGTAGAATGCTCTTTTTCTTCACTTATATTTGTTACAGTGTGGGCATATCTTTTGTAGAAAGAATTAAACTCTCTTCTTTCACTTATATCTACTAGCAAAAAGGCCTGTGCGTTGCGAGGGGAGAAAAAAAATCTAGTCATATATCTAACTGGGTCAGTTGGACAAACTATGCGTGGCCGGTTGGCAAGTTGTGAGATCGAACCCTCCTATCGGCAATTTTATTTTTCTCCGGACCTGGGCCACAGTGCGCCACCAGATGGGCTTCCTCTTCCTCCGTTGGGCAAACACGGGTGGCAAGTAACGAAACCAAATAGCGTATGTGAAATTAATTGAAGCGGGACCAAACAAAGCGGACGAAACCAAGAATATCACCTCGCTTTAATAGTAGGTATAGATATATATTTAGAGAGATGCCAGGAATTGCTCATCCACATGGTTAGTCATAAAATCCTACATAAAACTTGTAGATCACTGAATATGATATGTTTGATTCCTTGCAATAGATTTGCGATATAAAGGTGGTGATATTAGAGTCATGCTAGTGAGTGACTATGGATTAGTAGAAATACTTGTGTTGAGGTTTGTGATTCCCGAACCATGCACGTATGGTGAACCGTTATGTGATGAAGTCGGAGCATGACTTATTTTTTGATTTTCATCCTTTGTGTGGAGGTCGGGATCATGCGATGGTTAACTCCTACCAACCCTTCCCCTAGGAGCATGCATGTAGTACTTTGTTTTGATGGCTAATAAATTTTTGCAATAAGTATGTGAGTTCTTTATGACTAATGTTGAGTCCATGAATTATACGCACTATCACCCTTCCATGATTCCTAGCCTCTTCGGTACCGTGCATTGCCCTTTATCACCTCGAGAGTTGGTGCAAACTTCGCCAGTGCATCCAAACCCCGTGATACGATACGCTCTATCACACATAAGTCTCCTTATATCTTCCTCAAAACAGCCACCATACCTACCTATCATGGCATTTCCATAGCAATTCCGAGATATATTGCCATGCAACTTGCATCATCATCATATACATGACTTGAGCATTCGTTGTCATATTGCCTTGCATGATCGTAAGATAGCTAGCATGATGTTTTCATGGCTTGTCCATTTTTTGATGTCATTGCTAAGCTAGATCATTGCACAGCCCGGTACACCGCCGGAGGCATTCATATAGAGTCATATCTTTGTTCTAGATACCGAGTTGTAATATTAAGTTGTAAGTAAATAAAAGTGTGATGATCATCATTATTAGAGCATTGCCCCAGTGAGGAAAAGATGATGGAGACTATGATTCCCCCACAAGTTGGGAAGAGTCTCCGGACTTTATGAAAAATAAAAGAGGCTAAAGAAGCCCAAATAAAAAAAGAGGCCAAAGAAGCCCACCAAAAAAATAAAAAAATAAAAAAAGGAAAATAAAAAAATGAGAGAAAAAGAGAGAAGGGGCAATGTTACTATCCTTTTACCACACTTGTGCTTCAGAGTAGCACCATGTTCTTCATATATATAGAGAGCCTCTTGAGTTATCACTTTCATATACTAGTGGGAATTTTCATTATAGAACTTGGCTTGTATATCCAACGATGGGCTTCCTCAAATGCCCTAGGTCTTCATGAGCAAGCAAGTTGGATGCACACCCACTTAGTTTTAGTTTGAGCTTTCATACACTTATAGCTCTAGTGCATCCGTTGCATGGCAAACCCTACTCCTCACATTGACATCAATTGATGGGCATCTCCATAGCCCGTTGATTAGCCGCGTCGATGTGAGACTTTCTCATTTTTTTGTCTTCTCCACATAACCCCCACCATCATATTCTATTCCACCTATAGTGCTATATCCATGGCTCACGCTCATGTATTGCGTGAAAGTAGAAAAGTTTGAGAATACTAAAGTATGAAACAATTGCTTGGCTAAAAGCGGGGTTGTGCATGATTTAAATACTTTGTGTGGTGAAGATGGAGCATAGCCAGACTATATGATTTTGTAGGGATAACTTTCTTTGGCCATGTTGTTTTGAAAAGACATGATTGCTTTATTAGTACGCTTGAAGTATTATCGTTTTTATGTCAAATGATAGACTATTGCCTTGAATCACTCATGTCTTAATATTCATGCCATGATTAGATATATCATCAAGATTATGCTAGGTAGCATTCCACATCAAAAATTATCTTTTTTATCATTTACCTACTCGAGACGAGCAGGAATTAAGCTTGGGGATTCTGATACGTCTCCGTCGTATCTATAATTTTTGATTGTTCCATGCCAATATTCTACAACTTTCATATACTTTTGGCAACTTTTTATATTATTTTTGGACTAACATATTGATCCAGTGCCCAGTGCCAGTTCCTGTTGTTGCATGTTTTATGTTTCGCAGAAAACCCATATCAAACGGAGTCCAAATGGGATAAAAACGGATGGAGAATATTTTTGGAATATTTCTGATTTTTGGTAAGAAGAATCAATGCGAGACGGTGCCCGAGGGGGCCACGAGGCAAGGGGGCGCGCCTCAGGGGGACAGGTGCGCCCTGACCCTCATGGGCACCCCGTAAGGTGGTTGCTGCTCTTATTTGGCCGCAAGAAAGCTAATTTTCAGAAAAAATCGTCGCGATGGTTTCAATCCAATCGGAGTTACGGATCTCCGGATATATAAGAAACGGTGAAAGGGCAGAATCGGAGAACGCAAAAAAAGAGAGAGACAAAGAGACGGATCCAATCTCGGAGGGGCTCTTGCCCCTCCCACGCCATGGAGACCATGGACCAGAGGGGAAAGCCTTGTCCCATCTAGGGAGAAGGTCAAGGAAGAACAACAAGAAGAAGGGGGGCTCTCTCCCCCTTGCTTCCGGTGGCACCGGGACGCCGCCGGGGGCCATCATCATCACCGCAATCTACACCAACACCTCCGCCATATCCACCAACATCTCCATCACCTTACCCCATCTATATTCAGTGGTCCACTCTCCCGCAACCCGCTGTACCCTCTACTTGAACATGGTGCTTTATGCTTCATATTATTATCCAATGATGTGTTGCCATCCTATGATGTCTGAGTAGATTTTCGTTGTCCTATTGGTGATTGATGAATTGCTATGATTGGTTTAATTTTCTTGTGGTTATGTTGCTGTCCTATGGTGCTATCTCTGTCGTGCAAGCATGAGGGATTCCCATTGTAGGGTGTTGCAATATGTTCATGATTCGCTTATAGTGGGTTGCTTGAGTGACAGAAGCATAAACCCGAGTAAGGGGGTTGTGGTGTATGGGATAAAGGGGACTTGATATGTTAATGCTATGGTTGGGTTTTACCTTAATGATCTTTAGTAGTTGCGGATGCTTGCTAGAGTTCCAATCATAAGTGTAGATGATCCAAGAAGAGAAAGTATGTTCGTTTATGCCTCTCCCACATAAAACATGCTATCAGTCTAGTACGGTAGTCAATTGCTTAGTGACAATTTCACAACTCCTACCACCACTTTTCCACACTCGCTATATTTACTTTATTGCTTCTTTATCTAAACAGCCCCTAGTTTATATTTACGCGTTCTTTATTATCTTGCAAACCTATCCAACAACACCTACAAAGTACTTCTAGTTTCATACTTGTTCTAGGTAGAGCGAACGCTAAGCGTGCATAGAGTTGTATCGGTGGTCGATAGAACTTGAGGGAATATTTGTTCTACCTTTAGCTCCTCGTTGGGTTAGACACTCTTACTTACTGAAAGAGACTACAATTGATCCCCTATACTTGTGGGTTATCAAATGCCACAGCAGGGAGTCAAAAAACATCATCTTCTTCATTAAGGCCTACGCACACATGCGGTGAAGGATGCTTTTTAGGACGCCCAACCAACAAATGCTGCCACATCCAGAACGAGAGGCCCCAAATACATCCGCCCACACTTGGATTCTTGGTGGTTTTCCTACATGTGACGTCGAGTTGGAAAACAACAATCAAATTGTGATTTCTTTGTTCTTGTTTCTTCAAAGGACTTGGCATAGTCTAGCACGAGCGAAAAACATAACTGTGATTTCCTTTGAAAACTAACAATCAAAATGCTGAATGGTTGTAGGTAGTACAATTCTTTTCGCAAAAAAATAAAGAAGAATATGTAATACAATTCTGTTTGAGAACTTGAGATCCGTTGTTTTTGACACACTTGGCCTGTACCTAGGACTACTGCTTGTTTACATCCTCCTTAGAATATTTATAAAAGTTCACCTAGTAAAATGTACTAGTATATAATTCTGCACTGGATGTCTTGTATGATCCTAGAATGACATTTAGAAGAGTTGGAGGAGTGCTCTTTGAAGTAATTTATGAAAAGATACAACCATGCTTAATGAATATTTGCATAACTTGTTACCTGGCGGTATAAGTAGGCGAGCCCAGCAGACCCCTAGTTGTACTTCTCGTCCCAATCGGCCAAGAAGTCAAGAAACATCCAAGGAGCAACATCTCCAGAGCAGTCTCCAAAGACCACCCGTGATAGGAAGTGCCACACGTACTCTCGAGCATACTGCTCCATGGTCTCCTCATTGGCATCTACAGGGCATCCCGACGTATGTGTCTGGAGCCAAGGGAATGGGACGTTGTTTGTCCTATTGTCAGTCCTTCCCCGGACACTAAGAGAGGTTGAGCAGTCACCGATGAGAGTAGTAACCCTCGCACGCCAGTTCTTGCTATCCACTCGTTCGGTGAGAGCCTTGCCGTCAATGGGAAGCCCGATGATCATGGCAAAGTCCTCCAACTTCACCGTTAGCTTGCCACAAGGGAGATGAAAGTTGTGTCTCTTCGTCCACCGACGATCAACCAGGGTGGTGAGAGCTGAATGGCACATCGACGGAGGCACACGCTTGAACTGAAGAACAAATGGTAGGAGACCGGCACGCTCAAAGTACGGCTCATAGCACACATCATATTGCATCGGTTTTCCGACGTGTGGCTCCTAGATCGCACTATAGCAAGTTTCTATAAAAATTGAAGAAATATGTCAGAAGCTTACTTTATTAAAAAAACAATAACGTGAAAATGTCAAATAAAGTATGTCAGAATTGTTACCTCTCCACGCTCGATAACACGGGCACGATGATCCTTGTCAAAAGCAAAGTCAAGCCCCGTATACAAACGACCATTGTCCTCATCCTCGGCCATCCTAACATATAATTTTGTTTCAATTATTAGACACCATCGTCTATACATATGAATAGAAAGATACTATATCCATACATCATCAATTATAAACTGCAAACATAGGGAAAATAACAATCAATTAATATGCATTCCCCATCACAACACTTACATCTATATGAAATACAGAATTTTTTCATAATATGCATTAACCACCTACAAATTTTGCAACACATTCATCCAAACTTTTTTTTGCAATGCATTAACCATTTAGCAATTTTCAATGCAGTCATCCTCACTATCTTGCATTCACCATGGAGAAAAATTTCTCATACAATTCTTATATACATAACGTTGAAAACAAATGGACCAACATATATGCATTCACCAACATATCCTCACATATCTTGCACCCACATATCCTTACATAAGCATACTACTCAATCATATGCTACTAAACAACTAAAACATCATTAAAAGAATCTTGCAAGGAAACCTAGGTTGCACCTAGAGCCAATAAAATCTTCAAAACCACAAAACTTATTGCAAAAACTGATTGTAGGGATTGGAGGAGCTTACCGGCCTCTTTGTTTTACCCCAAAAAACAACACAAATGGTGGACTCTAGAGGGAGATCGACTGGGAGGTCAAGAGAAGGAGGGAGGCGCAGTCCACCTCTGTTCGCGGCGACGAGAGGAGCAAGAACGGCATGTGGGTGGGTGGGGCCCGCCTGCAGCTAGTGCAAGGGGGTAAATCTTTTCGACGCCCTACCGCCACCCTCTCTGGTGGTAGGCCACACACCCCACTGCCACTGACTACAGCGTTAGCGACTTATCCACGTCAGTGATGTGGACGGAGCCATTTATGTTGACCGCTACCCTACCGCCATAGGCTCTGGCGGTAGCATGTTCTAGCCTACTGCCAGCTCGGGAGGCGGTAGGAAAAGGGTCAGATCTGAATTTTTTCTAGAGGGGGTCAGATCCGGCTAAAAGACACTAAAAGGGTCAAAACGGTGAATTTGGCCCCCATGCACAGGTACCACCACAATTAGGTGTTCACGAAGTTGTCAGGGTTGCGGCAGCCAGACATGCGGGTGTGCTGCCAGAGAGCAGTGTGAGAAGAGGGTTTACCGTTGGAGACAAAGATTTTGAGGACTTGATCAGTATATAGCTACTCTGCCTTGACATGTGGGCTAACTAGTTGCGAATCCCTATGTCAAGCACCTCTTGTGCCTTAAGTTGGGTGGTGGAGTATGAGCGTGGGGTCGAGCCCCACATGTCATTGACTCTAGTTTAAATGAATTTCTACGCACCTATTGAAATCAATTTCATTTTGAACTATAGGTGTATGAAATATAGAATAAAATTTGCAGAAAAATATATAGCACATATGTAATTAGATATCACGTGCATGGAATGGATACACTATTCAGTTGTTTTGTTGGAAATAACCAAATGGGTGTTTTTGCTCATTACTAAAAAGTAATTTAAACTTTACCAAATGTTTCCAAAAAATACTAAAACTTGGCATTGAGTGCTACTATTGGCACATAACCATGTGATAACTTTTTTAGAAGAATACACAAAATTTAACATAATAGGTTGTTCATAAAATGAACTATCACCAATGAGGTTTCTTAAAATTCACCCCCGGTAGAAAAATTAGGAAATTTGTCGTCAGCCTCAAACAAAGGCAAAGACTTGAAAACAGACAGCAAAGACTTTGTCGTCAGCTTGCTGGTGGCAAACAAAGTCGGCAAAGAGCTAATTTGTCGTCAGCTTTTCATAGGGTTGACGACAAAGTCTTTGACTTAAGCTTTTTTTCCTGCTGGCAGCAACATAAGGTTTACGAATGTCTATTAGCAGGTGGGCCCCGACACGGCTTTGTCGTTTGTTAACTATGAAGCTGGTGGCAAAGATTTTTCAGTTAAAAAAACTTGCATCCTGCCCGGACATGTCCAACCTCCTGCGTCGGTCATGTCCAGACACTCGTGAGTGTGCTCGAAGGGTGGCTGCCGATGGGGATGTCCGAACGCGTCCATCCGCCAGTGTGTCTTGGAGCTCTTCGAACAGGGATGCGCCAAGAGGGCCACGTCGTCGTCGCTAGCTTCGAGGGCGCTGGGGGTAGCTACGAGGCGCGGTAGCCTCGGAGGCGCTTGTCTCGGATCTGACACCTCCGCCTCCAACCCTCTCGTCCCCCTGTCAGATCTGGTCTCCGGTCGCCCCAGGCCGTCGGTGCCGCGTCTAAGTAAGGGTTGGGGGAGACATGGTGCCCGAAGAAATCCAAGGCCGGCTTTGCCATCCATGATGACGACGACGCCTGCAGGAACCGTACCCTACTTGTAGGCGTGTCAAGGTTTGTCCCTTCCCCCTTTGCCCCTCTCCCCTGCTCGTGTATTGGGGTGAAAACCCAAATCCCTCTAGATTGGGCGGCAGCGATGCTCACGGCGTCATCAGCTTCATGGAGCTGCCGCCTTCGGTGAGCATGGGGTGGTGGTGAGTCCGGTTTGATTGGTAGGCATTCGGCGGCGGCATGGTTGGAGTTCGCGGTATATTGGTGGTGCCATGTTCGCCTATTTTGTGGTAGCTCATGGACACTTCCCTCTCGGTGGTCGCCACTTGTTGAAGATATAACCCCACGGTGTAACCCTCCCAGAGGGGTCGGGTTAGATTATTGGTGACTTAACAGATTAGGCCTAGGCAGGCCCAAGTGATCAAGATGCAGGGCCAAGAAGGTGACTTACGGAATGGGCTGGATGGAAGCCCAAGGACAAAAGACGGTGCATGGCCCAGAAGTCTAAGCCGCCTCAGGGTGACTTGCCGAAGAAGGCAAGGCGACTCAGAGCCATGGTCGATCATGAAGCATGAACCGACCCAGACTCTTGTAAGCCCAGGGCCTCGACCTGTGTATATAAAGGCGAGTCCCTGCGCTGGGTAAACTTAGGTTACAATCGATCAATAGCTAGGTCAAGCGAATCCGCTCCCTTGTAGTCGATACTCAAGCAATACAACACAAAGAAAAATGTAGGCTTTTACCTCGATCGTGAGGGGCCAAACCTGGGTAAACTCGTGTCTCTCATCCCGTTCAACCCCGACAAGCTAATCACCATTGTGATGGCTTCATGCTTAAGTTCTTTCACTAGGACATCTGTCGTGACAAAACCACAATAGTTGGGGCTCACCATGGGCCAACGCACGATGGTTTTGAGTTCTTGAAGGGATATTTCCCAGGGATCTAGGCATACGCCGTTGGCAGGATGACCAAGAGTCACCGCGGCAAGCTCTACATTGATGACGCTGGTTGGGGCCCCTAGGCCGACTCAATCGAGTACGGGTACCAGGTCCCCTTCGGCGGAATTCATGTCTTCGTGGGAAAGATCGGTGGACCTGAGCCTGAGCCGAACACCTACACCGACCTCATCGAGTCGGCTCGGCACACGTAACCTGCCCGAAAGCGCATTTTGGTTGGTTTCAGGCAAGGCGTGGAGCTCGCAGAAAACTCTACATCTGGAGGAGAGACTCTCATCTACTCAGGTGATGAGTCCTCGACCGGAGAGACGGAGTCAATTTACCAGCTTCAAGACGGCAGGCTTGGGGGCTTTTCCGATGGCCACAGTATTCCGGACCCCTATGAGTCGCCGTGCAGGGCTCCCATCTTCATGGCTAGCACAGGGACAACTCTCAACTCCTCAACAGCGGTTGCGACAACTTCTGACCCATCTGCCGCAAGGGTTGGTGGATCTGGCTCAGCCAGGATACCGGCTCAGGTATTCTTGGATCTCATGGGCACCTTGACAACTTTGTTAGCAATAGGGGTTACCATGGCAAATCAGGTGGAACGCAACGCGAGGATTGCGAAGACTCGTGAGGAGATAACCAAGGCCCAAGAGGATATAGTAGCTGAGAACATCCAGACAGCTGCACTAAAGGCTCAACTTGACATAGAGGCAGAGTGTGTCATGGCAGAGGCTTGGTGCTTAAATATGGACCAGAACGCATCCAATGTAGTATTCCAGAGAAGGCACTAGTGTCGTTTACCATTGACGTATGACCCGAGGTGCTTGTTTCACATCCCCGGAGCGGGACCAAGTACTCCAGACGCCTAGGTGAACCCCCGGTTAAACCCGGATTTGCCAAGAAATCGGGCGGCGGCAACCTTGGTAGCCAGAGCCGCCATGAAGGGAAGAGCCAGCACCCAAGCTACCCCCTGGTCAGATGCCGCCACAACATTTTCTGACGCCACAGGAGCACTTCTCTAACCCGGTGGATAACATGCTAACAGCAAAGACCCAGCTGGCAGTGATTCCTATTACTGGCGAGTCACCGGCGGCGATGGAAACCCGAAATGCAGTTGAGGTCTTGCAAATAGCAATTGCACATCAGGCCGCTTAATCATACAGTCGTGATCGTGTGCACTCAATCCTCTCCCGAGCAGTAGTTATAGCCGGCGTATTGAGTTGCTCGTAGTCTCCAGTAGTGAGTGGTGTTGAAACCCGCCTCATGTCAACCCGCCTGATCCCCGGGGTGCGGCTCAAGCACTCGTGGACAGTGCGAGAGCCCATCGATAGGCGGAGGCAGCAAACCAGGGGGCTTATGAGACACCCCCTGCGGTTCCTTTAGCTTCAACAGAAGCCGGGTTAAGCACTAGGAGTCTCAGAGTGTCGTTTCTAGTGTCGGCCCTAAGCAATGAGCGTATGCCTAAGGATTTTAAAGGTCCCCGTAAGATACCTAATTATACAGCCGATTTGGAGCCCGCAGGTTGGATTGAGAGTTATGAGCTAGCCATGGATATGTTGGAGGTCAGTGATGCGGTATGTGCCAAATATTTCACCATGATGTTGGAGGGACCAACGCGCTCGTGGTTGAAAGGCCCTCCTCCTAATTCCATTAACTCATGGGCTGAGTTAAAGGCACGTTTTATCAAAACAATTCAAGGAACATGTAAGCAGGCGCTAACGATTGTTGATATGGATCACCGTGTGCAGCGTGAGGATGAGTCGGCCCATCATTAGCTCCAGCGGGTCTCAACTATCATCCACTCATCGGATAATATTGCAGTGGCTTGATAGCCCACAAGTATAGGGGATCAATTGTAGCCTCTTTTGATAAGTAAGAGTGTCGAACCCAACGAGGAGCTAAAGGTAGAACAAATATTCCTTCAAGTTCTATCGACCGCCGATATAACTCTACGCACGCTTAACGTTCACTTTAACTAGAACAAGTAGGAAACTAGAAGGACTTTGTAGGTGTTGTTGGATAGGTTTGCAAGAATATAAAGAGCACGTAAATAAAAACTAGGGGCTGTTTAGATAAAGAAGCAACAAAGTTAGTATAGCGAGTGTGGAAAAGTGGTGGTAGGAGTTGTGAAATTGTCCCTAAGCAATTGACTACTTTACTAGACTGATAGCAAGTTTTATGTGGGAGAGGCATAAGCTAACATACTTTCTCTTCTTGGATCATATGCACTTATGATTGGAACTCTAGCAAGCATCCGCAACTACTAAAGATCATTAATGTAAAACCCAACCATAGCATTAAAGTATCAAGTCCCCTTTATCCCAAACGCCACAACCCCCTTACTCGGGTTTATGCTTTTGTCACCCAAGCAACCCACTATAAGCGAATCATGAGCATATTGCAACACCCTACAACGGGAATCCCTCACACTTGCGCAACACAGAGGGCACAATAGGACAACAACATAACCACAAGCAAATTAAACCAATCATAGCAATTCATCAATCACCGGTAGGACAACGAAAATCTACTCAGACATCATAGGATGACAACACATCATTGGATAATAATATGAAGCATAAAGCACTATGTTCAAGTAGAGGGTACAACGGGTTGCGGGAGAGTGGACCGCTGAATATAGATGGGGGAAGGTTATGGAGATTTTGGTGAAGATGATGGAGGTGTTGGTGTAGATCACGGTGATGATGATGGCCCCGGCGGCGTTCCGGGGCCACCAGAAGCGAGGGGGAGAGAGCCAACCTTCTTCTTCTTCTTCCTTGACCTTCTCCCTAGATGGGATAAGGGTTTCCCCTCTAGTCCATGGTCTCCATGGCGTGGGAGGGGCGAGAGCCCCTCCGAGATTGGATCTGTCTCTCTGTCTCTCTCTGTTTCTGCGCTCTCAGATTCTGCCCTTTCACTGTTTCTTATATATCCGGAGATTCGTAACTCCGATTGGATTGAAACCTTCACCAAGATTTTTCTCTGAAAATTAGCTTTCTTGCGGCAAAAGAAGAGCATCAACCGCCTTATGGGGTGCCCACGAGGGTCAGGGGCGCACCCACCCCCCTGCCTCGTGGCCCCCTCAGGCACCGTCTTGCGTTGATTCTTCTTTCCAAATATCACAAATATTCCAAAATTATTCTCCGTCCATTTCTCTCCCGTTTGGACTCCGTTCGATATGGGTTTCATGCAAAACATAAAACATGCAACAAACAGGAACTGGCACTGGGCACTGGATCAATATGTTAGTCCCAAAAATAATATAAAAAGTTGCCAGAAGTATATGAAAGTTGTAGATTATTGGCATGGAACAATCAAAAATTATAGATACGATGGAGACGTATCAGCATCCCCAAGCTTAATTCCTGCTCGTCCTCGAGTAGGTAAATGATAAAATGATAATTTTTGATGTGGAATGCTACCTAGCATAATCTTGATCATATATCTAATCATGGCATGAATATTAAGACATGAGTGATTCAAGGCAATAGTCTATCATTTGACATAAAAACAATAATAATTCGGGCATCCCAACAAGCAATCATGTCTTTCAAAATATCAATGCTAAAGAACCCTATCCCTACAAAATCATATAGACTTGTATGCTCCCTTTTCTTAACACAAGGTACCCCTGATGCCCATCTCGGTATCAGCCAAGCAATTGGTTCATACTTTTTAATGCGCTTCCGCTTTTTCAACCCTCACGCAATACATGAGCGCAAGCCATGGATATAGCACTATAGGTGGAATAGAGTATGATGGCGGAGGTTGTGTGGAGAAGAAAAAAAGGGAGAAAGTCTCACATCGACACGGCTAATCAATAGGCTATGCAGATGCCTATCAATGGATGTCAATACGAGGAGTAGGGATTGCCATGCAACAGATGCACTAGAGCTATAAGTGTATGAAAGCTCAAACTGAAAACTAAGTGGGTGTGCATGAAACTTGCTTGCTCATGAAGACCTCAGGCATTTGAGGAAGCCCATCATCGGAATATATAAGCCAAGTTCTATAATGAAAATTCCCACTAGTATGAAAGTGATAACTCAAGAGACTCTCTATATGAAGAACATGGTGCTATTTTGAAGCACAAGTGTGGTAAAAGGATAGTAACATTGCCCCTTCTCTCGTTTTCTCTCATTTTTTTATTTTCTTTTTTTTGGTGGGCTTCTTTGGCCTCTTTTATTTTTCATAAAGTCCGGAGACTCATCCCGACTTGTGGGGGAATCATAGTCTCCATCATACTTTCCTCACTGGGGCAATGTTCTAATAATGAGGATCATCACACTTTTATTTACTTACAACTCAGTATTACAACTCGATATCTATAACAAACATATGACTCTATATAAATGCCTCCGGCGACGTATCGGGATGTGCAATGATCTAGCGTAGCAATGACATCAAAAAATGGTCAAGCCATGAAAACATCATGCTAGCTATCTTACGATCATGCAAAGTAATATGACAATGAATGCTCAAGCCACGTATATGATGATGATGGAAGTTGCATGGCAATATATCTCAGAATGGCTATGGAAATGCCATGATAGGTAGGTATGGTGGCTGTTTTGAGGAAGATATAAGGAGGCTTATGTGTGATAGAGCGTATCGTATCACGGGGTTTGGATGCACCGGCGAAGTTTGCACTAACTCTCGAGGTGAGAAAGGGCAATGCACGGTACCGAAGAGGCTAGCAATGATGGAAGGGTGAGAGTGCGTATAATCCATGGACTCACATTAGTCATAAAGAACTCATATACTTATTGCAAAACTTTATTAGCCCTCGAAGCAAAGTACTACTATGCATGCTCCTAGGGGGGAGGTTGGTAGTAGTTAACCATCGCGCGCCCCCGACCGTCACGCAAAGATAAACAATCAAAATACAATGCGCGCCAATTTGGTTACATAGTTAGGAGACCATACGTGCATGCTTCGGGAATCACAAACCTTAACACCAATATCCTTACTAAACACAGCCATTTACTAGAACCTCCCACATATTATCATCTCTATATCGCAAAACTATTGCAAGGAATCAAACATATCATATTCAGTGATCTACCAATTTTATGTAGGATTTTATGACTAACCATGTGAATGACCAATTACTGTCATCTCTCTAAATGGATATAAGTGAAGCAAGAAGTTTAATTCTTTCTACAAAAGATATGCCCACGCTCTAGCTAATATAAGTGAAGCAAAAGAGCATTCTACAAATGGCGGTTTTCTATGTGAAGAGAAACAGGAAATCCAAACTTCAGAAGATATAAGTGAAGCACATGAAGCATTCTAGAAAGCCATACTCAAAAGATATAAGTGAAGTGCAATGAGAATTATATAAATCAACCAAGGACTATCTCATACCAGCATGGTGCATAAAAGAAAAGTGAAAACTAAATGCAAAAGACGCTCTAAGATTTGCACATATCGCATGAACGAAACGAATCCGAAAACATACCGATACTTGTTGAAGAAAGAGGGGATGCCTTCCGGGGCATCCCCAAGCTTAGACGCTTGAGTCTCCTTGAATATTTACTTGAGGTGCCTTGGGCATCCCCAAGCTTGAGCTCTTGCCTCTCCTCCTTTTCCTCATATCGAGACCTCCTCGATCTTCGAACACTTCATCCACACAAAACTTCAACAGAAACTCGGTAAGATCCGTTAGTATAATAAAGCAAATCACTACTCTAACTACTGTTGGAAACCAATTCATATTTTATTTTTGTATTTTAGCTACTGTAATATAAATTTTCTATTGCTTAATCCACTGATAGAAATTGATAGTTTCATCAAAACAAGTAAACTATGCATCAAAAACAGAATCTGTCAAAAACAGAACAGTCTGTAGCAATCGGAACATTCACCATACATATGGTACCCCAAATATTCTGCCAAAATTAGTAAAATAAAAAAAAATACATCAAGAGATTCCAAAAAGTTTCATAACCGTTTGACATTCCAGTAAAAATGTAAAATCGCGTACTTTAGCCAAAGTTTCTGTCTGGCACCGCACAAACCAACAAGCATTGTAAACATCCTAAAGGCAAACCTTAGCACATTATTTTTGTAATACAATGGAATTGTACAAGGGGATAATTATTTTTGATGAAATGTTCCTATAATTAAGATTCACAAAGTTTCCGTGAGCATGAACAAAGTTCAAGGAGCTCTCCCACTTCAATAATGCTTGTCTCTCTCACTTTCACTTTCCTTTTTGAAAAGTTTTGGGTTCCCCTCTTTATTTATTTTTTTGTTTTTAGACAATATAAAAGCACTCAACAGAAATAAACAACTCTCTAAAACTTCCAGGTTGTCTCCTTGGTAGCGCTTTCTTTAAAGCCATTAAGCTAGGCATATGGTGCTAAAGTAATGGATTCACCCGGATCCCAAGGTATATCAAAGCCAATTTTAATTAACAATGATTTGTGATTTAGTAGTGAGCACAAAGTAACATATAGCATGAAACAACGAAGTCTAACTCTCTTCCTATGCATCGGCATGTAATAAAAGAACAATTCATGCACACATAGTAAAGGCCAATGCATAGTATAAGCAGTTTCTTGCAATTCTATCGTGTTGGAAACATAGAGAGGTGGAGATATAGTTCCTTTATCATAATAATTGCAAGTAGGAGCAGCATGCACATGCATATTATATC
This sequence comes from Triticum dicoccoides, assembly GCF_002162155.2. Lineage (NCBI taxonomy): Eukaryota > Viridiplantae > Streptophyta > Magnoliopsida > Poales > Poaceae > Triticum > Triticum dicoccoides. The sequence goes on along the minus strand of NC_041391.1, from coordinate 443,518,059 downwards.
TATCAAAATCATCATGTTTAATAGTAAAAGTAAACCCATCATTATAATCCTTAATAAGCACAAACTTCTCCGATATAGTGTGGTCGGGAGAATTCAAAAAGATAATAGGACTATCATGCGTGGGTGCAATAGCAAAAATTTCATGTTTAACATAAGGAACTATAGCAAGTTCATCTCCATAAGCATAATTCATATTGGCATCATGGCCGCAAGCATAGCAAGCATCATCAAAAAGGGATATTTCAAGAGAATCAACGGGATCATAACAATCATCATAGCAATCATCCTTCAGTAAGCACGAAAGGAAATTAAACAATGTATGAGTTGAAGAGTTAATCTCATTAGAAGGTGGGCACGGGTAGCTAATCCACTCTTCCTCCTTTTGTTCTTCGCTCTCCTCCTCATCTTTTTGATCCAATGAGCTCACAGTTTCATCAATTTCTTCTTCCATAGACTCCTGCAGAATATTAGTCTCTTCTTGGAAAGCGGAGACCTCCTCAATAAATGCATCAATATTGGAATTGAATTCATAATTCTCATATCAATATTTAAGTATAGCAAAATTTTCAGGTCTGTAAACAACATCATCAAGATTTTGACACTCTTTAAACAGAGGTTCAATTTCATAAGCACCCATAAAAGCAATGAATTCTTCAATTTGTTCCACATCATAGTAACCATATATACCATTAGCATAAGAAGCCAAGGTTTTATTATCATTGAATTTGCATGAAAAGGTAAGGTGTGGAGCCTTCATCCTAGAGCAACAAGTATAAGCATATTTCAAATATAGTTCCCGAGCATACCAATGCAACATATGAATTTGATCCCATAATAGTTTCCTTTTTTGTGTCAAGCGATAATCCCTAAAGTATTCACATTGATCCAACGTGTCTCCCATAACATAATTGAATGGGGTTTTCTCAGGATTATCAAAGTAGTACATAATATTTTTCACATAACTAGCAGCGAGGGTTTCAGGAGGTTCCCCATCTCCATGAGTAGCAAGTACACCTAATTTTTTTGGTATTTCGTGTTCCATATCCATAACTAAAGATAGAGAACAACTTAGAACAGGAAATAAAAATTAATTAGTGATAATGCAAACAAGCACACACGAGAATATTCACCCCACGATATGACTCCCCGGCAACGGCGCCAGAAAAAGGTCTTGATAACCCACAAGTATAGGGGATCAATTGTAGCCTCTTTCGATAAGTAAGAGTGTCGAACCCAACAAGGAGCTCAAGGTAGAACAAATATTCCCTCAAGTTCTATCGACCACCGATACAACTCTACGCACGCTTAACGTTCGCTTTACCTAGAACAAGTATGAAACTAGAAGGAGTTTGTAGGTGTTGTTCGATAGGTTTGCAAGAATATAAAGAGCACGTAAATAAAAACTAGGGGTTGTTTAGATAAAGAAGCAATAAAGTTAGTATATCGAGTGTGGAAATGTGGTGGTAGGAGTTGTGAAATTGTCCCTAAGAAATTGACTACTTTACTAGACTGATAGCAAGTTTTATGTGGGAGAGGCATAAGCTAACATACTTTCTCTTCTTGGATCATATGCACTTATGACTGGAACTCTAGCAAGCATCCGCAACTACTAAAGATCATTAAGGTAAAACCCAACCATAGCATTAAAGCATCAAGTCCTCTTTATCCCATACGCCACAACCCCCTTACTCGGGTTTATGCTTCTGTTACTCAAGATACCCACTATAAGCGAATCATGAACGTATTGCAACACCCTACAGCGGGAATCCCTCATGCTTGCGCGACACAGAGGCACAATAGGACAGCAACATAACCACAAGAAAATTAAACCAACCATAGCAATTCATCAATCAGCGGTAGGACAACGAAAATCTACTCACACATCATAAGATGGCAACAGATCATTGGATAATAATATGAAGCATAAAGCACCATGTTCAAGTAAAGGGTACGACGGGTTGCGGGAGAGTGGACCGCTGAATATAGTTGGGGGAAGGTGATGGAGATGTTGGTGAGATTAGATCTGTCTCTCTGTCTCTCTCTGTTTCTGCGCTCTCAGATTCTGCCCTCTCACCGTTTCTTATATATCCAGAGATCCGTAACTCCGATTGGATTGAAACCTTCGCCAAGATTTTTCTCCGAAAATTAGCTTTATTGCGGCAAAAGAAGAGCATCAACCGCCTTTTGGGGTGCCCACGAGGGTCAGGGGCACGCCCACCCCCGTTGGGCACGCCCCCTGCCTCGTGTCCCCCTCGGGCACCGTCTCGCGTTGATTCTTCTTCCCAAATATCACAAATATTCCAAAAATATTCTCCGTCTGTTTTTATCCCGTTTGGACTCCGTTTGATATGGGTTTTCTGCGAAACATAAAACATGCAACAAACAGGAACTAGCACTAGGCACTGGATCAATATGTTAGTCCCAAAAATAATGTAAAAAGTTGCCAAAAGTATATGAAAGTTGTAGAATATTGGAATGGAACAATCAAAAATTATAGATACGATGGAGACGTATCATGGCTCAGGCTGGTCTAATTCTTGAGAGGAACTGTCATTTCTTGCCCCTTAAGCAGAAGCTAGGGCGGCTCAAGTGTAAGTGCCAAGATATGGGTGATCTCATGAGTGCTCTCACAAATATGTGGATTCTGACACCACAAAGGATCCCATTTCTGATGATACTAAATCTAACAAGGGCAAGAAAAACGGTGGTGCTAAGGGCCAGCGATAGAATGTGGCAAGGCACAACGACAATAACCAGGGCAATGGTAATAAGCGTATATACCCATATGGTGGGTTTGATCTGGTGGCTAACACCAACACTGGCTACAAGAATCAGCGTCATGATAGCAATGGCAAGCTGCCTTTCAATCCAAGAAGGTCACAGAGTGTTGAGGATATGCTTAATGGCCCTTGTCCCAAGCATGGTTATCAAAATAAGTCGTCCAAACATGCTTGGAAGGATTGTTATGTTAGCAAGGAGTTCACGAATCAAGGGTTTTCACGGCATCACGGTAGCGGTAATGGGCCACCGGCGGGTCAAGCCACGGGTCACAAGGAGCCGGCTTTGGTGGTGGCGGCTCAAGCTCCAATTATCAGGGCCAGAGAAATCAACATCCTGTTCAGGGGAATCTGATACGTCCATTTTGCATCATGTTTACCTACTGTTATTTATGTTGTTTTATTGTATAATAATGCCTTTTGGAGTAATTCTAATGCCTTTGTCTCACAATATGCAAGATATACACAAAGGGGGAGAATTCTGGCAGTTGGAAATCTGGACCTGAAAAAGCTACGTAAGGCTACCTATTCTGCACAACTCCAAATAAGCTGAAACTTTACGAGGATTTTTATGGAATATTTGAGGAATATTGGAGCAAATAAGTACCAGAGGGGGCCCACCAGGTGGGCACAACCCACCTAGGCGTGCCATGGTGGGTTGTGCTCACCCAGGCCCACCTCCGGTGCCCCTTTTCTGGTATATAAGTCATATTGACCTATAAAAAATAAGGAGAGGACTTTCGGGATGAAGCGCCGCCGTCTCGAGGCAGAACTTGGGCAGGAGCACTTTTTCCCTCCGGCGGAGCGATTCCTTCGAGGGAACTTCCCTCCCGGAGCGGGAAATCATTGTCATCATCATCACCAACAACTCTTCCATCTTGGGGACGGCTATGTTCATTAACATCTTCAACATCACCAACTCCTCTCAAACCCTAGTTCATCTCTTGTGTTCAATCTTTGTACCGAAACTATAGATTGGTGCTTGTGGGTGATTAGTAGTGTTGATTACATCTTGTAGTTGATTACTATATGGTTTATTTGGTGGAAGATTATATGTTCAGATCCATTATTCTATTTAATACCCCTCTGATCTTGAGCATGATTATCATTTGTTAGTAGTTACTTTTGTTCTTGAGGTCACGGGAGAAATCATGTTGCAAGTAATCATGTGAACTTGGTATGTGTTCGATATTTTGATGATATGTATGTTGTAATTCCCTTAGTGGTGTCATGTGAACATCGACTACATGACACTTCACCATATTTGGGCCTAAGGGAATGCATGGTGGAGTAGTTATTAGATGATGGGTTGCGATAGTGACAGAAGCTTAAACCCTAGTTTATGCGCTATTCCGTAAGGGACTGATTGGATCCAAAAGTGTAATGCTATGGTTAGAATTTATTCTTAATACTTTTCTCGTAGTTGCGGATGCTTGCGAGGGGGTTAATCATAAGTAGCAGGTTTGTTGAAGTAAGAATAGCACCTAAGCACCGGTCCACCCACATACCAAATTATCAAAGTAGCGAACACGAATTAAACCAACATGATGAAAGTGACTAGATGAAATTCCCGTGTACCCTCAAGAACACTTTGCTTATCATAAGAGACCGTTTTGGCCTGTCCTTTGATTCACAAAGATTTTGCTACCTTGCTGCACTTTTGTTATGTGGCAACCCTTCTCAGAGAAACCGGAACGCCCCGTATTCCAGCCCAGAGATCAAGGAAAAGTCTCTAGAATACGGCAGTGCTTGACATAGAACAAATCAGCTCTTATTACAAAAATAAATACAAAGATCTGATGTTACAAAGGTTCACATCAGCATGGCGACACTACGCCTGCGATACTACACTTGTTCTATGCTAGCAGCGGAACAACTCGTAGCAGCGGAAATCTTCTAGCAGCGGAACAACGACAAAGGTAGTGAACTCCACTCCGCAGGGACTATGGCTGGGACACGATCTAGCTCGCACGAACGAAAACCACGACAACCAATCAAGCAATCACGGCATCACCTGCAATCTGGCATGACACGCCAGGTCAGTACATTGAATGTACTTGCAAGATCAAAACAACCAAAACAATCAAGGAAAGACAATAACATAGGATTAAGCTGGTTAATTAAATTAACAGCTACCATAATGAAGCAACTAATAACCATGATATGAACTACTAGAATACTGATAAGCCATCATCTCAGATCTCAAGTACCACATGAACCATCTCATACTTGGCTAACCGGCCAAGCAATATACCATCTCGATCACCTCGTGACCAAAACAAAAACGGTGATCACTCACGGATCACAAACAGAACATCCACATGATCACCTCGTGACCACATCACAAACTGAATGATCCTTCTCAAGATCATTCCAACATCATCATCAACATCCTGCCAAACTGTTACTGCTCACATATATCATATAAATCAACTATAAGTTATTCCGTCATGTGAGTGTTGATCGAACGGTGTGACCTAGTACGGACGCGGCTATCGATAGCTTAAACACACACTCTGTAGAGGTAGCGCACTTTACCCACACCATGGAACCCATGGCCTCGCACTCCCATTCGGGTGGACCAACGGCGTTCCAACAAAATTGATCTACTGCCATGACACTCTCCCAACCACTCCGACCAACACCCCCTTTGGGTTTAGTCCTGGGTGGCCCCGTGCCTACCAAAGGCACCAACAACCACCATCGTGGCAAAAAAAGACGGTCCCAAACAGGGACAAAAGAGCGCAAAATCCAACTACGGACACACAAGGCTTATGTCCGCCTACCTGATCAGGGTAGCGCGCGCCCATAACCTTCCCTCGTTGGAGGCACCGGCGAGAGACATGGCAATAGCATCGCATTAAGGCCTTCCCATAAAGGCAAATGTTGTTGCACTGAAGAAAGCCCGGTTCGGTGGCACCCGACCAACTTAATTACGGAATTTATCCCCAAAAATATAACTATGATAACTGATACTCCGATATCAATTATCAAACTATAATCCAGGTCATAGCAATATCCAACAAATAATCTAAGCATAATATCATCATGTCAAAATACTCCAAGGAAAGCATAACATTTCTACCATGATGAATCTGAAAACAGTAACTCTACTACTCCAATAACAAGAACGAAGCTATCCAGCTAAGATCCACACGTAAACATCATCTCCAAAATTAATACTCCAAGCAATAGTAACAGAACATCAACTAGCATCATGAAAATAATCATACTAACCACTAATAATCCAAAGGCAGCATGACATCCGAAGTAATACTCCAAAATATAATAACAGATATCATCATGAAAACAATCATAATATCCACCACTAATACTCCAATAGCAACATGATACTCATCAACTTCAAACATAACTCCTAGTAATCCAAACAATAGCATGGCAACAGCAAGATCGAAATAAAACTCTAAGAAAATGCCATGCATAGAGTCATGTAGCTAAAGCAATATTTTAAACAAATTCAAATAGATTAAACCATCTCGCTACATTACAATGATGCAAATGGATGGTGTGCTTGCCTGGGGTGGAAGAAATCACCGGGAGAAAGTGCGAGAAACTCACGGAACGAATCGCCGGAAAACGCACTCTCTCGGAGGGGGCTGAATAAGGGAAAGGGCATAATGGTCATTTTCAGAATGTCAAAACATGGTGAAAGTGTGACGAACAGAACGGGCTCGACGAGACGAAGAAGCGGGCTTTGGAATCACCTCATTTGGAGTTAGGATCAAGAAGTTATGATAGTTTTTCTACCAGGGACCTATCTGTAATAGAAAATTTTACAGACTGGGCCAAAACAGAAAAACTGAAAGCGTATTCCAGGAACTACGCTTCCACTTATATAGCATGGCAGTGGCGGGGCCGGCCCTTGTGTGGTTGACAGGTGGGTCCCACCCTATCCACTTCTCTCTCCTCCTCCCTTCTATTCTTCCTCTCTCCTTCTCCCAACGGTGAACTGAGGCAGAGGCAGGGCCGAGCGCTCTGGTGATGAGTCTGGCCGACTCCGGCCACCTCTCGGGCCGTGTGACCTACGGGCGAGCTCAGGATAACGAGCCGCACCCATTCTCGGTCGTGGAAGGCACCGAGGATCACCGGGAGGGGCGGGGCATGGGACACGGCGGAGGAGAGCTTCGGGCGCCGGCGAACCGACGGCAGGAGGCCACCCGAGGAGGGGAAGAGGTTCTGGGGCGGCGTACTGGTGGTGGAGGAGATGGCTAGAGGTGGTGGGGTGGAGGGAGATGGCCATGGTCGCCGGAATCGGAGGGACCCGAGGCGGCGGCTGAGGCGGCGATGGAAGAGCATGGGAGCAGCTCGAGCTCAAACGACAGGCTGGGGAAGTTGCTAGCCAAGAGGTGAAGCTGGTGGTGAGGTCTAACGGCTCAGGGAGGTCTATATATAGCCGGGGCGAGGCGCACGGGCTCGGGTGCCGTCGTGCACATCCGGCCGACGCTCTGGCGAGGCTCAGCGAGCACGGGGTGGCCCGAGAAGGCGACGAGGGAGGTGCGGATGAGCTACAGAGGGGCTCAGGGACAAGCAGAGCTCGAGGACAAGAGGAGGAAGAGGCCGCGATGCGAACAGAGCCGGTTGGCTACAGATTTCCCGTGGGCGCACGGTGACGAGTGCTGACAGAGGGGCTAACGGAGGGGGAGATGGCTCCAGGAGGATGGCAACGACACGGGGAACACGCTGGACAAGCCCGTGCTCGCTAAGATGCCGAGCAGAGGAGGGGCCCGAGCAAGAATACATTTTGGACGCAACCATTGCATGCCAAAACAATGGTTACCACCAGTACTGGCATGTGTGGGAGGCAAACAGGTCACAAATGATGTCTAGGGGTTAGTCCTTCCTGGGTAGGTTGCAACTGAGGTGGTAACTCGGTGAAAACTGCTCTGGTTAAATGGTAAGTGAGCTCTGAAGTTTACTGCAGTAAACTTTATCAACTAAGTGTGATCAGCAGATAGATGCTATGTGTCAAGTGTTATGTCTGGGGTGTTTAGGCTAGGAAGGACTACAGTCTTGGGGAGTTTGAGGAGAAATGGACCAAGAATGAATATAGTTGCTTCACAACTGCATTTTTGGTCCATAAATGAAGATCATGATGATTCTCTCACATAGAGTATCAACTTGGGCTAAGATTGGGAAAATCTTGATTATTTGGACATATGAAGATGCTGTAAAAAGCTCATGCCAAATGGACAAGCCAAAATGGCACTTACTTCACAAACATTATTTCTGTCCAGAAACTTGGAATAATTTTGGTGATAAATGGATCAATGAAATGATGCCAAATTGGGTGGAGAGAGGTTTTATGGGTGTAAGAATGATCTGGTAATTTATCAGGATTTTTGAAGCAATATAAAATACACTTGCTTCACGACCTGAAAATATTGCCAAAATCAAAGATTTGCTCCTGTGCTCACATAGATAATTGGATGGGGCTGAAAATGGGTGGAGGGGGTTAATATGATTACATTAAGTAGTGTGCAAAAGTTCAACTCATTTGGATACTCCTAGCTAGTTTCCTTCACAAAGCCTTCTGTCTGACAGAAACTTTGAAAAAATCACTGAGGAAGGTTGGCTATGCAAATAAGGTTAAACTTGTGCATGAGGCAATTATTTGGACATATAAGCATGCCCAAAAAGGTTGGGAGCCACTAGGAAAAACATAAATGACACTTCCTTCACAAAGTGCCATTTAGGGCAGAAAGGAAGAATAATTATTGGGGAATTATTATTGAGCTAGGATAGGAAAGTTTGGGCATATTTGATCAACATATGACCCAAAGGGATTTTGAGAATTAATTGGGAATTTTTGGATGGACAGAAATATATGTTGCTTCACAACCTAGGGCAGATAGGGTTATTCCTTTAATAGAAAAAGGAATATTCCCTAGAAAAGAATTTTAGGGTTTGGTCAAGGAGTGAAGTGACATGATCTTGGCAAGGTTTTGAGAATGATGAGCCACTTGGGAGGGGGAATGAGGATGATTTCCCAGGTGGCAAGGCCACAGAACCACTCCAAAAAGAGAAGCAGAGCAAAACAAAAATAAATCAAAAGAAAAAGGGAAGGGCCAAAAATCAGGCTGTTACAAACCTTCCCCCTTAAAGAAATCTCATCCTCGAGATTTGGTTGCTCAGGGAACAAGTATGACTTGAGGACTCCGTTTCCAACTCGGGTATCCTTTTTCCTTTATTTATTGTTCCTACAAGAATTTCAGATGATCAACTTACCTTGCTCTAGGGTGGTTTGCTTCACCTTTCCACAAATTCTGACGGATTTTTGCTCACATACCAAATCTTTTTGTTGACGTTAATTTTCTCATATCTGCGGTGATATCCAATGGATCTGAGTATAAATTTTCCTTTGGTCATGAAAACCTTTTTACTTCCGCCATGGGGTTGCTTCAAATAAATGCAGGCCTTCTGGGTTCAATAAATGTTGAGAATTAATCATGGCCATTCTCCTGATGGGATCTGACATCTCATAGGTGGTACTAATTTATTTTGATTTATTCCCTTGGCCCGAGCATGTGGCATATACCAGAGATTTGACTGTCTTCTAGAGTGAACAATATAACAGTGTATGGAGTTATAGCTCTGTCGTACCTCAAATATTTACATCTTGAGACTGGCCCGACTGGTGGCTAACGGACACATGATTTTACTGACAGACTGACCGTGTACTTGATTCCGTCGGTGAGTATACCGAGTCTAAGCTGATTGTTCGGCTTTTTGATTTTTTTCCTCATGTGGTCGATATACCCATCTGTGGTAATAGACTGTGGTATGCTTTAACACTGCTGCTGAGGTCAAACTGCTAAGGTTGCAAAGGAATCTTGGGTCTGACAGAGCAAACTTGGATATTCCACACTAACCATGTCAAACGGGTCAGTGGGATATGAAAATCCTTGTAAATAGAGTAGGCCGCTGAGAGTATGCCTTTGTGGATCCATATGGAATTATGGCCTCCATCCGACTTGGGTATCCGGACCCTGATGGTCGTGCAAAAAATCATCATACTTTCGCTGTCAGTCTCACCCTTTGCCGGTCATGATTTTCCTTGTTAGGATACCTTACTGAAATAACTTGGCCACACATGTTCTTGATTCTTCGTATGACCATGGACGTGATTAGTGCAATATTTTTGACATTATTCCTTGTGCTTGTTTTCTGACTTGGGTCCGCACACATATGACATATGCCCGAGGTTTGTAGTTGTATGGAGCTCATTGCTAAGGCCAATCATACAAGAAGGTGACAAGGTTTTATGACATCACCTTGTCAATTGCGGGAATAATGACCTTGATGACCATTGTCAAGACTGTTGATTCTGTGATATCATCTCTAGATATTGTCGATCCTTGTAATTCATGAGATGTATCTCTGCTTATTTTCCTTTGCCTAACTCGGGAGGTTGTGGGGTCCCTACTTTCCTTAGGTATATCTGCTGGATCTTTGCCGCATCTCGTATGAGTTACTGATATGACTGGGGATACATGCTCACCATATATAAGAAGGATATGCTACCGAACACTCAATCCTTGCGGTAGGCATATGTTTTGACTGAATTGTACCTCTGAAAAAATTATTGCAAGTCTAGTTCTTGAGTGGTGCTGCCATATATTGGCAACTCATCATATAATATCTGAGGACGGTGCAATATTGTGGTACTGACGCAGACTGGGTGGCTTACGAGAGAAGCCATCCGAGTAGCTTGCTGAGGAGGACTCGTTAACTTTTGCTCAAATCTTTTGTCTGGGTATCGTGCAGAACAAGGCTCTATAGCTTACACATGAAGCTTGTCCTGAGTATTGTGCTGGAGAAGCCTGAGTTCCGTACTTGAGAAGCTTCTCCTCGGGTTTGCTTGTTGAGAAAATTTCATTTCCGTCTGTCAGAAGCTTTTACCGAGGTATCTTGCTGAGAAAGACTGGGTATCGTGGACCGAAAATTGTTCACATATCATGCTGAGGAAAAATTTAGGAGCCTTGCATCATAAATTTCTTCTAATAGCGTGTGGAAGAATAATGGGTTTCTTATGTCCAAAACTTCATACTGATATGCAGACTGAAATCCATACACACGCCTATAATATTCTGAGGCTGATTATTTGCATGAGAAAAAAATGGTTGGACTTTCTTCCTTGAGCATATCACATTCTGACTTTATTTTGGATGATAACATATTTCAATCATCATGCATTATTGAGCCAAAACTTTGTATATGGTCCATACCTCTGTCTGAAAATATACCGTTGACCTTGTACGTGACTTGTTTTTCTCCTTGCTAGATCATAACTGCTGTGAGGATTTTGTATTGATGTGGACTCGATGCTGATCATCAATCCAAGACACCGTTGGTATCCTGAGCATATATTAATGCCATAATGCAGTTGACTGGGTAGACCATAATGTTTAGCTGAGCTTCTTCCAAATATTTGAAATCCTTATTGCTTCTTCAAGTACGGCATCGGTGGATGAGCAACTCTTTATGGGGAAAAAATAATGTAACACCGGGGCCCAAAAAGAAAGAAGCAAAAACTCAACTAAACAAAAGCACACAGCAACAATCAATTCACACACAATCAATGTCACATATTACTGCTAGTCACACAATATGAATGCCTACACAAATCTCGCGGGATCTCCGGTTCTACGATCTAGCATGTTGTGACGATGTGCACGAGGACGAATAAATGTGTGGAAGAGTTGGTGTAAACATCGCTACACCAAGTGTTAGCTTAGCCAGGTGGCAACCTGAACTAGCTCGAAGGTGAGGACTTACTCGGTAATCATGTAGTGGGACACGAAGGTCGCAACCACATTATTATCAAACGGGCGGAGAAAGATCCATACTCGTCCAAGAAATAGGATAGCAGGGGAAAACAGAGGCTGCTGACATTGCCCTTTCTTGATAACTAAGATCATTAAGGGTTGCCAACACGACAAAATAAAAGAATGATCCGGGATATAAGCATGTCCATCACTGAAACGATAGACATGACCGAAAGAAAAACATCGGCGCGATACCTGAGCACCATTTTTGCAAACAGTGTCGGGATAACTTGGCATCACTCTGCTGGGACAGAAATGACACCAAACACCAAAAGAAAAAGGAATTGGAGAAATGCAAAGGTTGAGCTTTAGTGGATTCGAACCGATGCCAGCTACACTCACTAGATAAACCATTATCACAAATACTTAGGCTATATGCATGCTATGCAAAAAACAAATGCAGCAACCAAATGCAATCATCAAGCTAGACTCTATACTACTGATTTCTACCGGTTTCTACCACTCACGCTGACTAGGTCGTCCTACAGCCAGACCTGCTCTGATACCAAGCATTAGGCACCCCATCTCAGAGAAACCGGAACGCCTCGTATTCTAGCCTAGACATCGAGTAGAAGTCTCTGGAATACGACACTGCTTGACATAGAACAAATCAGCTCTTATTACAAAAATAAATACAAAGATCTGATGTTACAAAGGTTCACATCAGCATGGCGACACTATGCCTGCGATACTACACTTGCTCTATGCTAGCAGTAGAACAACTCGTAGCAGCAGAAATCTTCTAGCAGTGGAACAACTACGAAGGTAGTGAACTCCACTCTGCAGGGACTCTGGCTGGGACACGATCTAGCTCGCACGAACGGAAACCAGTACAAGCAATCAAGCAATCACGACATCACCTGCAATCTGGCATGACACACCAGGTCAGTACATTGAATGTACTTGCAAGTTCACAACAACCAAAAACATCAAGGCAAGACAATAACATAGCATTAAGCAGGTTAATTAAATTAACAACTACCATAATGAAGCAACTAATAACCACGATATGAACTACTAGAATACTGATAAGCCATCATCTCAGAGCTCAAGTACCACATGAACCATCTCACACTTGGATAACTGGCCAAGCAATATACCATCTCGATCACCTCGTGACCAAAACAAAAACGGTGATCACTCACAGATCACAAACGGAATATCCACATGATCACCTCGTGACCACATCACAAACTGAATGATCCTTCTCAAGATCATTCCAACATCATCATCAACATCCTCCCAAACTGTTACTACTCACATATATCATATAAATCAACTATAAGTTATTCCGTCACATGAGTGTTGATTGAACGGTGTGACCTAGTATGGACGCGGCTATCGGTAGCTTAAACACACACTCTGAAGAGGTAGCGCACTGTACCCACACCACGGAACCCATGGCCTCGCACTCCCATTCGGGTGGACCAACAGCGTTCCAACAAAACCGATCTACTGCCATGACACTCTCCCGGCCACTCCGACCAACACCCCCTTTGGGTTCAGTCCTGGCTGGCCCCGTGCCTACCAAAGGCACCAACGGCCACCGTCGTGGCAAACAAAAAAATGGTCCCAAATGGGGAGAAAAGCGCACAAAATCCAACTACGGGCACACAAGGCTTATGTCCACCTACCCGATCATGGTAGCATGCGGCCATAACCTTCCCGCGTTGGAGGCACCGGCGAGAGACATGGCAATAGCATCGCATTAGGGCCTTCCCATAAAGGCAAATGTGGTTGCACTGGAGAAAGCCCGGTTCGGTGGCACCCAACCAACTTAATGATGGAATTTATCCCCAAAAATATAAATGTGATAACTGATACTCCGATATCGACTATCAAACTATAATCCAAGTCATAGCAATATCCAACAAATAATCTAAGCATAATATCATCATGTCTAAATACTCCAAGGATAGCATAACATTTCTATCATGATGAATCTGAAAACAATAACTCTACTACTCCAATAACAAGAATGAAGCTATCCAGCTAAGATCCACATGTAAACATCATCTCCAAAATTAATACTCCAAGCAATAGTAACAGAACATCAACTCGCATCATGAAAATAATCATACTAACCACTAATAATCCAAAAGCAGCATGACATCCGAAGTAATACTCCAAAATATAATAACAGATATCATCATGAAAACAATTATAATATCCACCACTAATACTCAAATAGCAACATGATACTCATCAACTTCAAACATAACACCTAGTAATCCAAACAATAGCATGGAAACAACAAGATCAAAATAATACTCCAAGAAAATGCCATGCACAGAGTCATGTTGCTAAAGCAATATTTTAAACAAGTTCAAATAGATTAAACCATGTCACTTCATTACAGTGATGCAAATGTAGGGTGTGGCTTGCCTGGGGTGGAAGAAATCACCGGGAGAAAGTGCGAGAAACTCGCGGAACGAATCACTGGAAAACGTACTCTCTCAAAGGGGGCTGAATAAGGGCAAGGGCATAATGGTCATTTTCAGAATGTGAAAACATGGTGAAAGTGTGACCGATGGAACGGGCTCGACGAAACAAAGAAGTGGGCTTTGGAATCACCTCATTTGGAGTTAGGATCAAGAAGTTATGATAGTTTTTCTTCCAGGGACCTATCTATAATAGAAAATTTTACAGACTGGGACAAAACAGAAAAACTGAAAGCGTATTCCAGGAACTACGCTTCCACTTATCCAGCGTGGAAGTGGCGGGGCCGACCCTTGTGTGGCTGACAGGTGGGTCCCACCTTATCCACTTCTCTCTCTCCTCCCTTCTCTTCTTCCTCTCTCCTTCTCCCGACGGTGAACTAAGGCAGAGGCAGGGTCGAGCGCTCCGGCGACGAGTCCGGCCGACTCCTGCCACCTCTCGGGCCGTGTGACCTACGGGCGAGCTCAGGATAACGAGCCGCACTCGTTCTCGGTCGTGGAAGGCACCGAGGATCACCGGGAGGGGCGGGGCATGGGACACTGCGGAGGAGAGCTTTGGGCGCCGGTGAACCGACGGCAGGAGGCCACCCGAGGAGGGGGAGAGGTTCTGGGGTGGTGTACTGGTGGTGGAGGAGATGGCTAGAGGTGGTGGGGCAGAGGGAGATGGCCAGGGTCGCCGGAATCGGAGGGACCTGAGGCGGCGGCCGAGGCAGCGATGGAAGAGCAGGGGAGCAGCTCGAGCTCAAACGAGAGGCTGGGGAAGTTGCTAGGAGAGAGGTGAAGCTGGTGGTGAGGTCGAACGGCTCGAGGAGGGCTATATATAGCCGGGGTGAGGGGCACGGGCTCGGGTGCCGCCGTGCACATACTGCCGACGCTCTGGCCAAGCTCAGTGAGCACGGGGTGGCCCGAGAAGGCAACGAGGGAGGTGCGGACGAGCTATAGAGGGGCACAGGGACGAGCAGAGCTCTGGGACAAGAGGAGGAAGAGGCCGCTGCACGAACAGAGCCGGTCGGCTTGAGGTTTCCCGTGGGCGTGCGGCGACGAGCGCTGACGGAGGGGCTGACGGAGAGGGAGATGGCTCCAGGAGGATGGCGACGACGCGGGGAACACGCTGGACAGGCCCATGCTCACTGAGACGCCGAGCAGAGGAGGGGCCCATGCAAGAAGACGCTCTGGACGCAG
The DNA here is from genome assembly GCF_002162155.2 of Triticum dicoccoides. Lineage (NCBI taxonomy): Eukaryota > Viridiplantae > Streptophyta > Magnoliopsida > Poales > Poaceae > Triticum > Triticum dicoccoides. The sequence continues at coordinate 443,502,816 of NC_041391.1, read as the reverse complement.
CCATTGCATGCCAAAACGGTGGTCACCACCAGTACTGGCATGTGTGGGAGGCAAACAGCTCGCAAATGATTTCTACGGGTTAGTCCTTCCTGGGTAGGTTGCAACTAAGGTGGTAACTCGGTGAAAACTGCTCTGGTTAAGTGGTAAGTGAGCTCTGAAGTTTATTGCAGTAAACTTTATCAACTAAGTGTGATGAACAGAGAGATGCTATGTGTCAAATGTTATGTCTGGGGTGTTTAGGCTAGGAAGGACTACAGTCCTGGGGAGTTTGAGGAGAAATGGATCAAGAATGAATATAGTTGCTTCACAACTGCATTTTTGGTCCAGAAATGAAGATCATGATGATGCTCTCACATAGAGTATCAACTTGGGCTAAGATTGGGCAAAGCTTTATTATTTGGACATATGAAGATGCTGTAAAAAGCTCACGCCAAATGGACAAACCAAAATGGCAGTTGCTTCACAAACATCATTTCTGTCCAGAAACTTGGAATATTTTTGGTGATCAAATGGATCAATGAAATGATGCCAAATTGGGTGGAGAGAGGTTTTATGGGTATAAGAATGATCTGGTCATTTTTCAGGATTTTTGAAGCAATATAAAATACACTTGCTTCACAACCTGAAAATATTGCCAGAATCAAAGATTTGCTCCTGTGCTCACATAGATAATTGGATGGGGCTGCATATGGGTGTAGGAGGTTAATATGAGCACATTAAGTAGTGTGCAAAAGTTCAACTCATTTGGATACTCCTAGCTAGTACTTCCTTCACAAAGCCTTCTGTCTGACAAAAAATTTGAAAAAATCACTCAGGAAGGTTGGCTAGGCAAATAAGGTTGAACTTGTGCATGAGGCAATTATTTGGACATATAAGCATGCCCAAAAAGGTTGGGAGCCACTAGGAAAAATATAAATGACACTTCCTTAACAAAGTGCCATTTAGGGCAGAAAGGAAGAATAATTATTGGGGAATTATTCTTGAGCTAGGATAGGAAAGTTTGGGCATATTTGATCAACATATGACCCAAAGGAATTTTGAGAATTAACTGGGAATTTTTGACAGAAATATAGGTTGCTTCACAACCTAGGGCAGATAGGGTTATTCCTTTAATAGAAAAAGGAATATTCCCTAGAAAAGAATTTTAGGGTTTGGTCAAGGAGTGAAGTGACATGATCTTGGCAAGGTTTTGAGAATTATGAGCTACTTGGGATGGGGAATGAGGATGATTTAGTGGCAAGGCCACAGAACCACTCCAAAAAGAGAAACAGAGCAAAAGCCAAATAAATCAAAAGAAAAAGAAAAGGGCCAAAAACCAGGTTGTTACATGTTACTACTATCGTTACTTGCTCATTACAAATTATTTTTCTATCAAACTACTCTGCTACTTACAATTTTAGCACCTGCAGACATTACCTTGCTGAAAACCACTTGTCATTTCCTTGTGCTCCTCGTTGGGTTCGACACTCTTACCTATCGAAAAGGCTACAATTGACCCCATAAATTGTGGGTCATCAAGGCTATTTTCTCGCGCCATAGCCGGGGTGTGAAGAGCTTTTGCTAAGTGGAAATTGGTAAGGAGACAATATTACTACGTGCTGAAATTTATTCTCACTTGCTATTATGGAAAACAATCCTTTGAGGTGTTTGTTTGGGGTATTGATAACCCACAAGTATAGGGGATCGCAATAGTTTTTGAGGGTAGAGTATTCAACCCAAATTTATTGATTCGACACAAGGGGAGCCAAAGAATATTCTCAAGTATTAGCAGATGAGTTGTCAATTCAACCACACCTGGAAACTTAGTATCTGCAGCAAAGTGTTTAGTGGCAAAGTAATATGATAGCAGTGGTAACGGTAACAAAAGTAAAAACAGCAAAAGTAATGTTTTTGGTATTTTGTAGTGATTGTAACAGTAGCAACGGAAAAGTAAATAAGCGAGAACCAGTATATGGAAAACTCGTAGGCACCGGATTAGCGATGGATAATTATGCCGGATGCAGTTCGTCATGTAACAGTCATAACATAGGGTGACATAGAACTAGCTCCAGTTCATCAATGTAATGTAGGCATGTATTCCGTATATAGTCATACTTGCTTATGGAAAAGAACTTGCATGACATCTTTTGTCCTACCCTCCCGTGGCAGCGGGGTCCTATTGGAAACTAAGGGATATTAAGGCCTCCTTTTAATAGAGAACCGGAACAAAGCATTAGCACATAGTGAATACATGAACTCCTCAAACTATGGTCATCACCGGGAGTGATCCCGATTATTGTCACTTCGGGGTTGCCGGATCATAACACATAGTAGGTGACTATAGACTTGCAAGATAGGATCAAGAACACACATATATTCATGAAAACATAATAGGTTCAGATCTGAAATCATGGCACTTGGGCCCTAGTGACAAGCATTAAGCATAGCAAAGTCATAGCAACATCAATCTCAGAACATAATGGATACTTGGGATCAAACCCTAACAAAACTAACTCGATAAGATGATAAATGTCATCCAACCCATCACCGTCCAGCAAGCCTATGATGCAATTACTCACGCACGGCGGTGAGCATCATGAAATTGGTGATGGAGGATGGTTGATGATGACGACGGCGACGAATCCCCCTCTCCGGAGCCCCGAACGGACTCCAGATCAGCCCTCCCGAGAGAGATTAGGGCTTGGCGGCGGCTCCGTATCATAAAACGCGATGATTTCTTCTCTCTTATTTTTTTCTCCCCGAAAGCCAATATATGGAGTTGGAGTTGGCGTCGGAGTGCCACCAGGGGGCCCACGAGGTAGGGGGGCGCGCCCAGGGGGGCGCCCCCACCCTCGTGGACAGGGTGTGGGCCCCCTGGTCTTCATCTTTTGCGAGGATTTTTTATTGTTTTTTTCTAAGGTGTTCCGTGGAGTTTCAGGTCATTCCGAGAACTTTTATTTTCTGCACATAAAACAACACCATGGCAATTCTGCTGAAAACAGCATCAGTCCGGGTTAGTTCCATTCAAATCATACAAGTTAGAGTCCAAAAGAAGGGCAAAAGTGTTTGGAAAAGTAGATACGATGGAGACGTATCAGGTATCTTCACCTCGACCGGAACCACAATTAGTTACCCCTCAACCCACTGCACCTACTGAAAATATTGAATATGAAATTCCTTCGGGGTATGCAAGAACAACTGCTAGCTAATCCTTATGCAGGAGATGGGACCGAACATCCTGATATGCACTTGATATATGTGCATGAAATTTGTGGATTGTTTAAGCTTGCAGGTTTACCCGGAGATCAAGCTAAGAAGAAGGTTTTCCCTTTATCTTTGAAGGGAAAAGCATTGGCATGGTATAGGCTATGCGATAATATTGGATCTTGGAACCGGAATCGGTTGAAATTGGACTTCCATCAAAAAAAATATCCTATGCATGTAGTTCATCATGATCGGAATTATATATATAATTTTTGGCCTCGTGAAGGAGAAAGTATCGCTCTAGCTTGGGGGAGGCTTAAGTCAAAGATATATTCATGCCCCGATCATGAGCTCTCAAGAGAAATTTTTATGCTCGGCTTTCTCGTACTGATCAATCCATGCTCGATACTTCTTGTACTAGTTATTTTATGAAGAAGACTATTGAATTCCGGTGGGATCTTTTAGAAAGAATTAAAAGCAACTGTGAAGATTAGGAACTCGAAGAAGGTAAAGAGTCAGGTATTTAACCTAAGTTTGATTGTGTTAAATCTTTTATGAATATCGATGCTTTTCAAAAGTTTAGCACTAAATATGGACTTGACTCTGAGATAGTAGCTTCCTTTTGTGAATCTTTTGCTACTCATGTTGATCTCCCTAAGGAGAGGTGGTTAAAACATCACCCACCTATTAAAGAAGAAGTTAAACAACCGGTAAAAGCTAAAGAAGAAACTATTATTTACAATGTTCATCCAGTTGTTCCCACTGCTTATATTGAAAAACCACCTTTCCCTGTTAGGATTAAGGAACATGCTAAAGTTTCAACTATGGTTGACAAAAGTTATAATAGAACACCCAAGCGAGCTGAACAAATCCGAGTTGAGCCTAGTGTTGCTATGATTAAAGATCTCTTGGTATATAATATTGAGGGGCATGTTATTTACTTCTGTGATGAAGCTTTTAGAATTGCTAAACCCGATGAAAAGGGTAAACATAGACCAGTTGTTGGCATGCCTGTTGTCTCAGTCAAGATAGGAGATCACTGTTATCATGGTTTATGTGACATAGGTGCTAGTGTAAGTGCTATTCCTTTTTCCTTATATGAAGAAACTAAGAATGAAATAGCACCTGCTGAAATAGAAGACATAGATGTTACTGTTAAACTTGCCAATAGAGATACTATATCACCAATTGGGATTCTTAGAGATGTTGAAGTCTTGTGTGGGAAAGTAAAATACCCTACTGATTTTCTTGTTCTTGGTTCCCCACAAGATGACTTTTGTCCCATTATCTTTGGTAGACCTTTCTTGAACACCATCAATGCTAGAATATATTTTGAGAAACAAACTGTCGGTATTAGCTTTGGTGATGAATCTCATGAATTTGAATTTTCCAACGTTAGTAGAAAACCTCATAAAAAAGATTTGCCTAGTAAGGATGAAATTATTGGTCTTGCTTCTATTGATGTACCTCCTACTGATCCTTTAGAACAATGTTTGCTAGACTGCGTGAAAGAAATGAAATAGACAGAATCTTTTTCGAAAAACAACCTCTGCTTAAACACAATCTGCCTATTGAAACTCTGGGAGGACCTCCTCCACCTAAAAGTGATCCTGTGTTTGAATTAAAACAATTGTCAACCACTCTGAAATATGCTTATCTTTATGAGAAAAAGAATATCCTGTTATAATTAGTTCTAAGAAAGACTATTGAAAGTTCTAAGGAAGCACCGAGCTGCTATTGGATATACTCTTGATGATCTTAAGGGCATTAGTCCCACTCTATGTCAGCACATGATTAATATGGAACCTGATGCTAAAACCATTGTTGATCACCAACGTCGGTTAAATCCGAAGATGAAAGAAGTGGTAAGAACGGAAATATTGAAACTTCTCAAAGCAGGTATAATATATCCTATAGCTGATAGTAGATGGTTAAGTCATGTTCATTGTGTCCCTAAGAAGGGAGGTATTACTATTGTTCCTAATGATAAGAATGAGCCTATTCCACAAAGAATTTTCACAGGCTACAGAATGGTAATTGATTATAGAAAATTAAACAAAGCAACTAGAAAAGATCATTACCCTCTCCCATTTATTGATCAAATGTTAGAAAGATTATCTAAGCACACACATTTTTGCTTCCTTGATGGATATTCTGGTTTTTCACAAATACCTGTTTCACAACCTGATGAAGGAAAGACCACTTTTACTTGTCCTTTTTGAACTTATACTTATAGATGTATGCCTTTTGTTTTGTGCAATGCACCTGCTACCTTTCAGAAATGTATGACTGCTATATTCTCTGATTTTTGTGAATAGATTGTTGAGGTTTTCATGTATGAGTTTTCTTCTTATGGGAAGTCTTTTGATGACTGTTCAAGCAATCTTGATCGAGTCTTGCAGAGATGTGAACAAACAAATCTTGTCTTGAATTGGGAGAAGTGCCACTTTATGGTTAACGAAGGTATCATTTGGGCCATAAAATTTCTGAAAGAGGCATTGAGGTGGACAAAGCCAAGGTTGATGCAATTGAGAAAATGCCATGTCCTAAAGATATCAAAGGTATTCGTAGTTTCCTTGGTCATGCTGGTTTCTATAGGAGGTTTATCAAAGACTTTTCTAAAATTTCTAGGCCTCTTACAAATCTTTGGCAAAAGGATATTCCTTTTGTGTTTAATGATGATTGCTTGGAAGCCTTCGAAACATTAAAGAAAGCCTTAATTACTACACCTGTTGTTCAACCACCTGATTGGAACTTGCCTTTTGAGATTATGTGTGGTGCTAGTGATTATGCTGTTGGTGCTGTTCTAGGACAAAGAGTTGATAAGAAATTAAATGTTATCCATTATGCTAGTAAAACTCTAGACAGTGCTCAACGAAATTATGCTACTACTGAAAAGGAATTTTTAGCAGTGGTGTTTGCTTGTGATAAATTTGGATCCTACATTGTTGATTCTAAAGTAATTGTTCACACCGATCATGCTGCTATAAAATATCTTATGGAAAAGAAAGGTGCTAAACCTAGACTCGTTAGGTGGGTTCTTCTGCTACAAGAATCTGATTTCCATATCACTGATAGAAAAGGGGCAGAGAATCCCGTAGCTGATAACCTGTCTAGGCTTGAAAATATTCTTGATGACCCACAACCTATTAATGACAGCTTTCCTGACGAACAGTTTGCTGCAATAAATGTTTCTAACAGTACACCTTGGTATGCTGACTATGCTAATTATATTGTTGCTAAATGCATACCACCTAGCTTTACATACTAACAAAATAAAAAAATTCTTCTATGATTTAAGACACTACTTTTGGGATGACCCAAATCTTTATAAAGAAGTAGTAGATGGTATTATTAGATGTTGTGTACCTGAGCATGAAGAGGAACAAATCCTACGGAAATGTCACTCTGAGATTCTCGAGAACCAAACGCGAATGCTCCTTATGCTCCTATTCATTCTTCGAGTAGACCAATATATCATCAATGAACACCACGACGAACTTATCCAAAAACTCCACAAACACCTTGTTCATCATGTTCATGAAATAGGCAGGCACGTTAGTCAGACCAAATGACATAACGGTATACTTGTATGGCCCGTACCTTGTGGTAAAATCTGTCTTAGGTATATCCTGCTCTTGAATCTTCAGCTGGTGGCATCCTGAGCGCAGATCGATCTTGGAAAATACTTTAGCTCCTTGCAACTGGTCAAGCAAATCATTGATCATTAGCAGTGGGTACTTGTTCTTGATCGTCACCTCATTCAACGCATGATAATCAACAACCATCCTTAATGATCCATCCTTCTTCTCCACTAGAAGTACTGGGGCTCCCCAAGGTGAGGAACTTGGTCGAATGTAACCTTTATACAATAACTCCTTAATCTGCTCCTTAATTTTCTCCCAATCCTTTGCGGGCATCCGATACGGTCTCTTTGATATTGGCCCGGTGCCTGGCAAAAGCTCAATCAAAAACTCAATGTCTCGATCTGCTGGCATGCCTGGCAACTCCTCCGGGAATACGTCGGGGAAATCCTTCACCACTGGTACTTCCTCCTGTGGCTCTCCTGATAAGGAATTCACTTGAGTCCTCTTTAGCACATGCCGAGATACATACTTGATCCTTCTTCATTTTGGGGTGGTGAGCATAATTGACTTACTGGCGCAATCGATGTTTCCTCCATACATCGATAACCAATCCATACCCAAAATCACATCCAACCCTTGTGACTCCATAATTATAAAATCCAAGGGGAAAACATGCCTACCTATGGTCAATGGCATCTGAAAACATCCTTGGCTTGCCATATGCTCCGCTCCTGGCGAGCTTACTAACATAGGTGTCCTAAGAACTTTGGTGGGCAACTTATACTTATCCACAAATCCCCTTGATATGTATGAATGGGATGCACCAGTATCAAAAAGAACGATTGCAGTAAATGACTTAACCAAAAACTTACCTATTACTACATATGGCTGCTCTTCAACCTCCTCCACGCTAATGTGGTTCACTTGTCCCCTGTTGAAACGGTTGGGCTTCTTTCCAGAACTTCCATTGCCATTTCCATTCTTTGCTTCAGAACACTCGGTGGCGTAATGTCCATTCTCCCCGCACTTGAAACAAGTAATGTGACTTAGATCCTTCTTGGCGGGCGTTGCTGGGTTGGAATGGTTCTGGCTGCTGCTTCCTCCATTCCCATTCCCATTCTTGGGGCCACTATGGTTATGCAAACTTCCTCCATTGGAATTATGGCCTCCATGGTTATGGTGAATGTGTCCTCCCGAGTTCGGGGTAAAACGAGGTCTCTGCTGAGCTCCTGAATTGTACTTCCCTTGTCCATACTTCCTCTTGCGGCTCTCTATCTGCTGCTTCTTCCTTTTAATCATAAGAGCTCTATCTACCAAATCCTGGTATTTGTTGAATGTTGCCACCATCAACTGCATGCTTAGCTCATCATTCAGTCCTTCTAGAAACTTCTCCTGCTTAGTAGCATCAGTTACTACATCATCAGGGGCATAGCATGCTAACTTACTAAACTCATCCACATACTGTCCCACTGTGCGTCCTCCTTGGTGCAAGTTGCGAAACTCGCGCTTCTTCATGTTCATAGCTCCTGCTGAAACATGGGCAGTGCAGAAAGCCTGTTGAAACTGATCCCATGTAACAGTGCCAATGGGGTAAGTGGCTGTGAAATTCTCCCAGCGTGATGTTGCGGGTCCATCAAGCTGATGTGCGGCAAAACGCACTCTCTCCGCATCTGTGCATCCTGTAGTGGTCAGCTCTCTTCCAATCTTGCGGAGACAATCATCTACAACAATCGGCTCGGTGCTACTAGAGAACACCAGCGGATTTAGCCTTAGGAAACAGGCTAAGTGATCAACATGTTGTGGTGGTGGTGGGTTGTTGTTGTTGCCTTGGTTCTGATTTTGAACTAGTAGCTACATCAAGGTATTCTGCTGCTGGATCAACTGAGTGAGCTCCGGTGGGAAAGCAAATCCATTGTCACGTCTCGGAGGCATCTGATGGGTTTAGAAAAGGTGAGAAAACAGAATAGAATGAGGTCTAAAGGGAAAACAGTACCCATATGCACATGAGACAAACACATTCACATCACACCAATCAATTCAAACAAGGGCATACAATCGGTCTAACTATCGTTACAAAAGTGCTCGGACTATTCTATATACATGGGGAAATACTACTAATAATATGGTGGTCGACTAGAAGTTTTGATCGATGGAAGACTCCATGATATCCTCTCCAGCTTCATCAACGTAGTCATCATCGCTATCGTCGGGGCCAGAATCGGTGTCGTCGATGATGATGTAGTCCGCTGAATGAATGTCCTTGGAATGGTCGTCATCTCCTCCTGGCGCGGGGTCTCCCATGAATAATCCTAGCTTCCTCGTCAGGTCATCATTCTTCTCCACTAGTATCGTCATTTCCTCCTCATATCCGTCGCGTGTAGACTTTAGTTCCTCCTATAGCTCCGTGATCCTGGTCATCGCCTTCTTCACATCTATCATGCTTGCGCACATCTACCCGGCGACGAATATGCCGGTTTAACTCCTGGATGAAAGCTGCAATGGACATGTCCCTCCTGGTGCTGATCATCTCCCATTGCTCATCTCGGAGCCCACATATCTGGTAGATAGTGTCCTTAAGATCCTTGTGATAAACTTCTCCAATGCGTCCCATGGCGATGTGGGCTGCCATGCTCTTTCCTAGACTCCAGGTTGGTGCATCAAAGGAAAACTCTATGGGCTCAGTAACTGGCATGAATGTCCTTCCTGGAACTTGAACTCGAATCATCCAATGCTCCTCTTCTGGTAAAGTGGCGATGTAGGTCCCGGTGAAGCTTGGTATTCCGATGTTCAGGTACCTAGTGACTTCCTTCAAGTGTCGTCCAAAAGGAGTGTCTTCAACCGGTTGTGTAAACTTGTTCCTTGAGTCCGCCATCCCCTAGAGTGGAAAAGGGAGAGGAGTAAGAAATGAGTAGAGAAGAGTGACCTATGGTTTAACTTAGTGGTCGTGTCCTACAGTCAGCGTGTGCTCTGATACCATCTTGTAGCGACCAGACCTCAAACAGTCTAGTCTCTGTGCATCAGTGTCATCCCTGGATCGGTAATGCTGACATGCACAGTACTTGAGGATTTATAACAGAGTTTCAATCACACACTTATTACATCGAAATGTCTCAAAAGAGAACTTATTACAATAATATGGCTTAAGGCCATCTAAATAAGATAACAGCGGAAGGCTTGGAAGATATAGTGAGTCCATCAACTCCAACATCATAGCTGAGTGAATGACAACGACCTAGCGCACCTTACTCGTCGTCTGAAAAATCTCCAACATGATATGTTGCAGCCCGAAACGGGTCAGCACATGCAATATGCTAGCAATGTAACACAAAAGAGCAATGAACAGAATAATTGCTATCACTACATGCATATATGGCTGGTGGAAAGCTCTATGATTACTGTTTTGCGTAAAGCCAATTTTTTCCTACAACAACGGAATAAGTTTTATTTAACTATCATGGTGGTTGTTAAACATTGAGTAGGCTCCTCCAACTCAATCCCAATTAAGCAATATCAATTAACCCAACAAAACTAATTTAGAGTGATGAGATCAACATGATAATCCAAGAACCAGATACTCAAGATGTACATAACCGGGGATACGGCTAACCTTGATTAGTTTGTACACTCTGCAGAGGTTGCGCACTTTTCTCCACAAGACTTGATCTCCTCCGTTAGATTTCTCGCACTACATGGTGTTTGAGAAACGGATGACCGAGACACAGTCTTTTAGAAACATTAACTCTTTACTCTGGGTGGACAGTTACACCTACTTTCCCCTACATCTGCTAGCCCACCACTGAAAGAGGTCATGCAACCTACTCAACTACGCTAGAGCCCATAATAGCTTGTGGCTGCACACGGAAGTTTCTAGCATGAATAATCTTATGATCCCTTTGAGCCTGGGTGGCGAACCGTAGGATGATCACACGGGTACTCTGGGATATCCTAGGACAACACTAGATTCTCCAGGTGCCCACAACCAATCCACCCAGATGTGTATTGAAGTAGCCACCTGAAGTTAACCATTAATTAACAATTCTCACATCTATCATGGATACACTCACCCAATCCACGTCTACGAGCATAGCATAGCAATCCTGAGCATAACATAGAAGTAACTCCCAAAGGTTTGATAATAAAAGGGCAATAGGTTCTACCTCATCATCTACTTCCCGAACCCACATGTTAAACATATCCTAATCATGCAATGTCTGAGGATTGAAACTAATGCATAAAAACTAGGTAATAAAGGGATATGATCAAAGTGTTACTTGCCTTGTTGGCGATCTGCAAAACCTAGAGACTCGTAGTAGCACACTTCGCACAACGGGAATTCTATCACAAACAAACAATAGCATACATAAGCACTCCAGCATTGATGCACGAGTAAAACTCAAATAAGAAGATCCAACCAGAAAGTTCAACTGAAGAGCTTTGATTGAAAAAAGAATCAAATCAAATAGAGCAACGAAACTCAAGATACGAATGAAACAAGATTCGTTTACTAATTTGAACTAAAGTCAAATTTTACAGTACTAAAATCATGTTCAACTTGGTTAAACAGAAAGAAGGCTCCGAGACGAAGATTTAGGCGCTAGTTTCATCTAATTTGGACTAATGTTAAAAAGCTATACTAGATTGAAGATCAGGGGCAGAATCGCGATAAAAAATAATCGCAGATAAACCCTGGAAAATAAAACGAAACGAATAGACTAACGAATGAGCGTTCGCTGTCTGAACCTAACCGGTTAATGACGTTCGTTAAAACAAACGAACGGACGAATGCCTGCTAATTAAATAAATCGACGAAAAACCAAACCGATCTATATAATAAAAAACGAACTAGGGGTTTTAAGAAAACCGGAGGTTTTGTACCTAAAACCGAAAAAACGGCGGCGGATCCGACGAGGTCAACGGCGAGATTCTGGCGGGCGGGGCGGCTCCAGCGACTCCGGCGGGTGGCAGGGCTGCGCAGGGCGAGGCGAG
>NC_041391.1:443468499-443490802 GCF_002162155.2 Triticum dicoccoides | reverse complement strand
GCGACAATGGCTATTTAAAGAGGGGGAGGGGGCGAGGTGGCTTGGGGGAGGGGCTGGCCGCGATGGAGTCCGAGGCGGCGACGGCGGGCGGCGCGGGCGAGCGGGGCTCCGGCTCGGGGTCGGGGACGGCGCAAGCTGGGCCGGCTGGGCTTCGGCCCAGTCGGTCTGAAACTTTTTTTAAATAAATTCTGCCGAAACAGAAAAATCCTAATAAATTATAAAAAAAATTCTAAAAATGCCAACAACAATTTTCACAGTCTAAATAAAATATTTAGAACAAAATTAACATTTTTCTAGCCTAATAATGCAATTTTGAAAAATGCATTTTTTTCTAATTCAAATAAAATAGAACTAAAATCAAAATAAAATAATTATTTGATTTTAACATTTTTCCTCCAATATTTCTTTTATTTTGGAGAAGCCATTTTTATCCCCTCTCTTTTATTTTAATATTGGAAATATTTGGATAGAAAATGATTAAAACTAAAATGATCCTCTTTTCAATATTCGAGAAAATTCAAATATTAATATAAATGAAACCCCCAACTCTCCGTGGGTCCTTGAGTTTCTTAGAGTTTCTAGGATCAACCAAAACGGAAAAAAAATATGATATGCATATGATGACCTATGTATAACATTCCAAATTGAAAATTTGGGATGTTTTACCCAAGGTTTGGAGTCCCTAGATATTTAATGACTGATGGTGGTTCACACTTTATTCATGGTGCTTTCCATAAAATGCTTGCTAAGTATGATGTTAACCATAGAATCACATCACCTTATCATCCTCAGTCTAGTGGTCAAGTTGAACTTAGCAATAGAGAAATAAAACTAATCTTACAAAAGACTGTCAATAGGTCCCGGAAGAATTGGTCTAAGAAACTAGATGATGCACTTTGGGCTTATAGAACAGCATATAAAATTTCTATTGGTATGTCTCCTTACAAAATGGTTTATGGAAAAGCTTGTCATTTGCCTCTTGAGTTAGCACACAAAGCATATTGGGCAATCAAAGAACTTAACTATGATTTCAACCTTTCTGGTGAAAAGAGGTTATTTGATATTAGCTCATTAGATGAATGGAGAACCCAAGCTTATGAAAATGCAAAGTTATTCAAAGAAAAAGTTAAAAGATGGCATGACAAGAGAATCCAAAAGCGTGAGTTCAAAGTTGGAGAATATGTTCTTTTGTACAACTCTCGTTTCAGATTCTTTGTAGGAAAACTCCTCTCCAAATGGGAAGGACCCTATGTTATCGAGGAGGTTTATCGATCCTAAGCTATCAAAATAAATAATGCTGAAGGTACTAAAATGAAGGTTGTTAATGGGAAACGAATAAAACATTATATCTCAGGTAAGCCCATTAATGTTGAAAGCAATATTATCCAAACTATGACACCGGAAGAACACATGAAGGAAACCTTCCGGAACACTCCTGAATCGTGAAAAGAGGGAGGTGCGTGATACAGTAAGTAAACGGACTCCAAAAAATCCACAAAATATTTTTCGTCAATTTTAGAATATTTCAAAAATTAGGAAAATAAGAAACTTCAAGGAAAGTGACCTGGTGGGCACGATACACCAGGGCGCGCCTGGCTAGCCAGGCGCGCCCCGGCAGGTTGTGCCCACCTCGGGTACTTTCCGGACTCCGTTTTTCTTCCGTTATGCTTGTTACCCAAGATAAAAAATCTTTATATACCCCCCAAATCTGTTGACCTCCGTATCGCGGAGAAATCTCCTGTTTTCTTTTATTGTTGTTTTCTGTCAGATCCAATCCACCATGGCCGCTTCAAGCTCCTCCAAGGACAAGTTATTCGACAATGTCATCAACCCATATCCGCGGGAAAGTGATGCATCACCCTCAAGCTATCCAGATGCGCGATGGGGTGCTCCACATCCGCGATGTGCAAGGACCCAAGGGGACTGGATCCATGGAGGCCAGGCTTGAAGCTATGGAGCAGGAAGTCTTCCAGTGCAAGGGGATGGTGGAACATGGACTCAATGCTAATCACCTCATGATCGCGGACTACACCCGTGATCTCAAGGTGGATGGCAAATCCATGAAGGACACCGTCTTCTCCCTCAACGAGCAAATCAAATTCCTGCATAGCCAGATCCACAACCTTCAAAGCCAAGTCTTTGAATATGAGGCAAGCTTTAAAGGTATGAGTTTGGCTGCCAGTTGCAGGATCCGAGAGACTCACTCTTCCTCTTATGATGGAGACCCTCTGCCGTGGAAACCCGAGGACAAGATTGCTTCTACTTCATCACCACCACCTCCTTCTTCACCACCAAAAGAAAATTAAGTATCAGGTATGGGCACTCCCCTTGGATTTCGCCAAGCTTGGGGGAGGTTCCCCGCTATCGTATCATCTCCACTATCTTTTGCCTTTAATTTTATTAGTTTGATCCACGGTTTTCTTTTACTTTAGATGAATAAAAGTTTAGTTCTATGCTTTCTTTTCGAGAGTTTTCTTAGTGATCTATCTTTGTAATCGTGTGCGAGATATATAATAAAGTTTAGTTTGAGTTTTGCTTCCTTTACTTTCTTGTTTCAATAAAAAGAAAGGAAATAAATGAAAAAGATCATATGCTAATCTTATGGGAAGTGATGACATTACACAAGGAAAAGTATAAGTAGTAAATTTTATTGTAGATTGACAAACATAACATTAGTCAATGATGCAACTCATGAAATAATTAAAAAGGGAAGAGAAGATTCACATGCAAATACACTATCATGGAAATCTTTTGTGATTGTGAGCACCCATCAAAATATTATATGCCAAAATTGTTGACGTTGGACAAGGAAGACAACATAATGATTTATGTTTGTTCATATTCACATAGAAGTTATATTGTCGTAGATCCTTCAATATGTGGTGCTTGCGCCTATCTTTGCTAGCCAAAACCGCACTAAGTAGAGATACTACTTGTGCATCCAAAACCCTTAAACCCAAATCTTGTTTGAGAATCCACCATACCTACCTATGTATTGAGTATGATCCTTCAAATAAGTTGTCATCGGTGCAAAAAGGGAAATTAAAATTGCTTCTAATAGTGTAAGATCATTTAGTGTAAGGGAAAATTGAGCGTTGTACGAACTTGTGATGGCGAAAAATAAAAGCGACAGACTGCATAATAAAGGTTGCCATCATAAGGGGCAATATAACGTGACGTTCTCTTGCACTAAGGGGTTGACCATACAAACAAAAAGCGCATGGAAACCTCTGCTACCCTCTGCGAAGGGCCTATCTTTTACTTTCATGTATTTACTTTCATGCAAGAGTCAATGTTCTTCTCTCTATTCCTTTTTATTTTCTCCTTTGGCAAGCATCATGTGGTGAGGAAAGATCTAGGCACATATATCCAGTTGAATATGGATAGCATGAGTTATTATTGTTGACATCACCCTTGAGGTGAATACGTTGGGAGGCGAAACTATAAGCCCCTATCTTTCTATGTGTCTAGTTAAAACGTTTTTCTCATATGTACGCGGTGAGTGTGTAGCGACCACGATCCCAATGGACCGAAGTCTCTGTGCTTAAGTGTCATCCTTGGACTGGTGCTACCTCTTGAGCACTGCGTTGGTTTTCCCTTGAAGAGGAAAGGGTAATGCAGAAAAGTAGCGTAAGTATTTCCCTCAATTTTTGAGAACCAAGGTATCAATCAAGTACGAGACTCCTCAAAAGTCCCACGCACCTACACAAACAAACAAGAACCTCACAACCAACGCGATAAAGGGGTTCTCAATCCATTCATGGTAACTTGCAAAAGTGAGATCTGATAGAGATAATAAGATAAGATAAATATTTTTCGTATTTTTATGATATAGATTGGAAAATAAAAGATGCAAATAAAAGTAGATGGGAAACTTAGATGATAAAAGATAGACCCAGGGGCCATAGGTTTCACTAGTGGCTTCTCTCAAGATAGCATAAGTATTACGGTGGGTGAACAAATTACTGTCGAGCAATTGATAGAAAAGTGCATAGTTATGAGAATATCTAGGCATGATCATGTATATAGGCATCACGTCCGTGACAAGTAGATCAAGACAATTCTGCATCTACTACTATTACTCCACACATCGACCGACTCCTGCCTGCATCTAGAGTATTAAGTTCATGAAGAACAGAGTAACGCATTAAGAAAGATGACATGATGTAGAGGGATAAACTCATGCAATATGATATAAACCCCATCTTTTTATCCTCGATGGCAACAATACAATACGTGCCTTACTGCCCCTGCTGTCACTGGGAAAGGACACCGCAAGATTGAACCCAAAGCTAAGCACTTCTCCCATTGCAAGAAAGATCAATCTAGTAAGCCAAACCAAACTGATAATTTGAAGAGACTTGCAAAGATAATCAATCACACATAAAAGAATTCAGAGGAGATTCAATTATTTCTCATAGATAAACTTGATCATAAACCCACAATTTATCGGATCTCGACAAACACACCGCAAAAAGAGTTACATCGAATAGATCTCCAAGAAGATTGAGGAGAACTTTGTATTGAGATTCAAAGAGAGAGAAGAAGCCATCTAGCTAATAACTATGGACCTGAAGGTCTGTGGTAAACTACTCACAACTCCTTGGAGAGGCCTTGGAAATGATGTAGAGGCCCTCCGTGGTCTATTCCCCCTCCGACGGAGCGCCGATGAAGGCTCCAAGATGGGATATCGCGGATACTGAAGGTTGCGGCGGTGGAAATAGTTTTTTGTGGTGCCCCTGGATGTTTCCGGGGTACGTGGATATATATATAGGAGGAAGAAGTATGTCGATTGAGCCACGAGGGGCCGATGAGGGTGGGGGCACGCCCACCCCCTTAGGGCGCGCCGGGCACCCTCGTGGCCGCCTTGTTTGCTGCTTGACGTCCACTCCAAGTCTCCTAGATTGCATTTGTTCCAAAAAGATCGCTCCCGAAGGTTACATTCCACTTGGACTCCGTTTGATATTCTTTTTTTCTTTGAAACACTGAAATAGGCAAAAAAACAGCAATTCGGGCTAGGCCTCTGGTTAGTAGGTTAGTCCCAAAAATGATATAAAAGTGTAAAGCAAAGCCCATAAACATCCAAAATGGGTAATATAATAGCATGGAACAATAAAAAATTATAGATATGTTGAAGACGTATCAAGCATCCCCAAGCTTAATTCCTGCTCGTCCTTGAGTAGGTAAATGATAAAAACAGAATTTTTGATGTGGAATGCTACCTAGCACAATTCTCAATGTAATTTTAATTATTGTGGCATGAATGTTCAGATCCAAATGATTCAAAATAAAAGTTCATATTGACATAAGAAATAGCAATACTTGAAGCATACTAACTAAGCAATCATGTCTTCTCAAAATAACATGGCATTAGAAGGTTCATCCCTACAAAATCATATAGTTAGCCTATGTTTCATTTTCATCACACAAAATACTCCCATCAAGAACAACCCCGGTTTCAGCCAAGCAATTGGTTCATACTTTTTAACGCGCTTCAGCTTTTTTCAACTCTCACGCAATACATGAGCGTGAACCATGGATATAGCACTATGGGTGGAATAGAATATGATGATGGAGGTTGTGTGGAGAAGACAAAAAAGGAGAAAGTCTCACATTGACAAGGCTAATCAACAGGCTATGGAGATGCCCATCAATTGATGTCAACATGAGGAGTAGGGATTGCCATGCAACGGATGCACTAGAGCTATAAATGTATGAAAGCTCAAGAAAAGAAACTAAGTGGGTGTGCATCCAACTTGCTTGCTCACGAAGACCTAGGGCATTTTGAGGAAGCCCGTCGTAGGAATATACAAGCCAAGTTCTATAATGAAAAATTCCCACTAGTATATGAAAGTGACAACATAAGAGGTTCTCTATATGAAGAACATGGTGCTACTTTGAAGCACAAGTGTGGAAAAGGATAGTAACATTGCCCCCCCCCTTTTTCTTTTTTTCTTTTTTTTGGGCCTTTCTTTTTTTTATTTGGCCTTTCTTTTTTTATAACGGACAATGCTCTAATAATGATGATCATCACATTTTATTTATTTACAACTCATGAATTACAAACTCAAAACTAGAACAAGATATGATTCTATATGAATGCCTCCGGCGGTGTACCGGGATGGGCAATGAATCAAGAGTGACATGTATGAAAAATTATGAAGGTGTCTTTGCCACAAATACGATGTCAACTACATGATCATGCAAGGCAATATGACAATGATGATGCGTGTCATGATAAACGGAACGGTGGAAAGTTGCATGGCAATATATCTCAGAATGGCTATGGAAATGCCATAATAGGTAGGTATGGTGGCTGTTTTGAGGAAGATATAAGGAGGTATATGTGTGATAGAGCGTATCATATCACGGGGTTTGGATGCACCGGCGAAGTTTGCACCAACTCTCAATGTGAGAAAGGGCAATGCACGGTACCGAAGAGGCTAGCAATGATGGAAAAGTAAAAGTGCGTATAATCCATGGACTCACATTAGTCATAAAGAACTCATATACTTGTTGCAAAAGTTTTATTAGCCCTCAAAGAAAAGTACTACTACGCATGCTCCTAGGGGGGAGGTTGGTAGGAGTTAACCATCGCGCGTCCCTGACCACCACACAAGGGAAGGCAATCAAAAGAGCACTCCATGCAATAAATTTGTTACACAACTTTTAACATACGTGCATGCTACGGGACTTGCCAACTTCAACCCAAGTATTCTTTAAATTCACAATTACCCAACTAGCATGACTCTAATATCACCACCTCTATATCTCAAAACAATTATCAAGCATCAAATTGATCATAGCATCCAATTCACTTTCTATGATAGTTTTTATTATACCCAACTTGGATGCCCATCATTCTAGGACCAATTTTATAACCATAGCAAATACCATGCTGTTCTAAAAGACTCCCAAAATAATATAAGTGAAGCATGAGAGATCAAAAATTTCTACAAAATCAAGCCACCGCCGTGCTCTAAAAGATATAAGTGAAGCAATAGAGCAAATATATCTAGCTCAAAAGATATAAGTGAAGCACATAGATTATTCTAATAAATTACAAATCATGTGTGTCTCTCCCAAAATTTGTGTACAGCAAGGATGATTGTGGTAAACTAAAAAGCAAAGACTCATATCATACAAGACGCTCCAAGCAAAACACATATCATGTGGTGAATAAAAATATAGCTCCAAGTAAAGTTACCGATAAACGAAGACGAAAGAGGGGATGCCTTCCGGGGCATCCCCAAGCTTAGGCTTTTGGTTGTCCTTGGATTATCTTGGGGTGCCATGGGCATCCCCAAGCTTAGGCTCTTTCCACTCCTTATTCCATAGTCCACCAAATCTTTACCCAAAACTTGAAAACTTCACAACACAAAACTCAACAGGAAATCTCATAAGCTCCGTTAGTGTAAGAAAGAAAAATCACCACATAAGGTACTGTAATGAACTCATTATTTATTTATATTGGTGTTAAACCTACTGTATTCCAACTTCTCTATGTTTCATACCCCCTGATACTAGCCATAGATGCATCAAAATAAGCAAACAACACACGAAAAACAGAATCTGCCAAAAACAGAACAGTCTGTAGAAATCTGTAACTTTCGAATACTTCTGGAACTCTAAAACTCCTACCAAAATAGGAAGTCCTGGGAAATTTTCCTATTGATCTACTGTAGAAAGAATCAACACAAAACACGTTTCTGTGATTTATTAAAATTATTCTTGTGCGCGCAAAAGTTTCTGTTTTTCAGCAGAATCAGATTGACTAACACCATAGGTTATCCTATAGGTTCTACTTGGCACAAACACTAATTAAAACATAAAACCACATCTAAACAAAAGCTAGATGAAATATTTATTACTAAACAGAAGCAAAAAGCAAGGAACTAAAATAAAATTGGGTTGCCTCCCAACAAGCGCTATCGTTTTAATGCCCCTTGCTAGGCATAAAAGCAAAAATAGATCTACATGTTGCCATCTTTGGCATTCAAATCATAAGTAGCTCGCATAATAGATTCATAAGGTAATTTGACTTTCTTTCTAGGAAACTGTTCCATGCCTTTCCTTAATGGAAATTGGAAACTAATATTCCCTTCCTTCATATCAATAATTGCACCAATCGTTCTAAGGAAAGGTCTACCAAGAATAATAGGACATGAAAGATTGCAATCTATATCAAGAACGATAAAATCTTCGGGCACATAATTCCTATTTGTAACAATAAGAACATCATTGATTCTTCTCATAAGTTTCTTAATGGTGGAATCCGCAAGGCGCAAGTTTAAAGAGCAATCATCAAATTCATGGAAACCTATCACATCACATAAAGTTTTCGGAATTGTGGAAACACTAGCACCCAAATCACACAAAGCATAGCATTCATGATCTTTAATTTTAATTTTTATAGTAGGTTTCCACACATCATAAAGTTTTCAAGGTATAGAAACTTCCAACTCAAGTTTTTCTTCATAAGATTGCATCAAGGCATCAACGATATGTTTGGTAAAAGCTTTATTTTGACTATAAGCATGAGGAGAATTCAACACGGATTGCAACAAGGAAATACAATCTATTAAAGAAGAATTATTATAATTAAATTACTTGAAATCCATAATAGTGGGTTCAATGCTATGTAAAGTTTTGACCTCTCCAATCCCACTTTTACCAAATTTTGCATCAAGATCTAAAAACTCCGAATCATTGGGATGCCTTTTAACTAAAGTTAACTCATCTCCAGTCCCACCATTATCAAGATTAATATTGCAAAACAAAGACTTAATAGGAGACACATCAATAACTTTTACATCTTCATCATTATTTTCATGGAAACTAGAAGAACGCGCTTTTACAAAGCAATCTTTCTTAGCACGCATCCTAGCGGTTCTTTCTTTGCACTCATCAATGGAAATTCTCATGGCCTTGAGAGACTAATTGATATCAATCTTAGGTGGAATAGATCTAAGTTTCAAAGAATCAACATCAAGCGAAAATCTATCAACGTTCCTAGCCAATTCATCAACTTTAAGCAATTTTTCTTCAAGCAAAGCATTGAAATTCTTTTGAGAGATCATAAATTCTTTAATCGTATTCTCAAAATCAGAGGGCATCTTATTAAAATTTCCATAAGAGTTGTTGTAGGAATTACCATAATTATTAGAGGAATTACTAGGAAACGGCCTAGGATTAAAGTTTCCTCTATAAGCATTGTTACCAAAATTATTCCTACCAACAAAATTCACATCCATAGATTCATTATTATTCTCAATCAAATTAGACAAACGCATATCATTAGGATCAATAGGATAACTCTTAGTAGCATACAATTTCATAAGTTCATCCATCTTTCCACTCAAAACATTAATCTCTTCTATTGCATGAACTTTTATACTAGTAGATCTTTCGGTGTGCCATTGAGAATAATTAACCATAATATTATCAAGGAGTTTAGTAGCTTCTCCTAAAGTGATTTCCATAAAAGTGCCTCCCGCGGCCGAATCTAAAAGATTTCTAGAAGCAAAATTCAATCCGACATAAAAAATTTGTATGATCATCCATAAATTCAAACCGTGTGTAGGGCAATTGCGAATCATTAATTTCATTCTTTCCCAAGATTGGGCAACATGCTCATGATCAAGTTGTTTAAAATTCATAATATCGTTTCTAAGAGAGATAATCTTAGCGGGAGGAAAATACTTAGAGATAAAAAGCATCTTTGCACTTATTCCAAGAATCAATACTATTTTTAGGCAAAGACGAAAATCAAGTTTTAGCACGATATCTAAGTGAAAATGGAAATAACTTCAATTTAACCATATCGTTATCCGTATCTTTCTTGTTTTGCATATCACACAAATCAACAAAGTTTTTTAGATGAGTAGCGACATCTTCACTAGGAAGGCCGGAGAATTGATCTTTCATAACCAGATTCAACAAAGAAGCATTGATTTCACAAGATTCAACATCATTAAGAGGAGCAATCGGAGTGCTAAGGAAATGATTATTATTGGTATTGGAAAAGTCACACAATTTGGTATTATCTTGAGCCATCATGACAAGCAATCCAACACACAAGCACACAAAAGGCAAGCGAAAAAGAGAGGCGAACGAAAAAGAGAGAGCGAATAAAACGGCAAGGGTGAAGTGGGGGATAGGAAAACGAGAGGCAAATGGAAAATAATGTAATGCGAGGGAGATGAGTTTGTGATGGGTACTTGGTATGTCTTGACTTGAGCGAAGACCTCCTCGGCAACGGCGCCAGAAATCCTTCTTGCTACCTCTTGAGCACTGCGTTGGTTTTCCCTTGAAGAGGAAAGGGTGATGCAGTAAAGTAGCGTAAGTATTTCCCTTGGTTTTTGAGAACCAAGGTATCAATCCTGTAGGAGGCTCCTCAAAATTCCCACGCACCTACACAAACAAACAAGAACCTCGCAACCAACGCGATAAAGGGGTTGTCAATCCCTTCACGGTAACTTGCGAAAGTGATATCTGATAGAGATAATAAGATAACATAAATATTTTTGGTATTTTTATGATATAGATTGGAAAATAAATGATGCAAATAAAAGTAGATGGGAAACTTAGATGATAAAAGATAGATCCGGGGCCATAGGTTTCACTAGTGGCTTCTCTCAAGATAGCATAAGTATAATGATGGGTGAACAAATTACTATCGAGAAATTGATAGAAAAGTGCATAGTTATGAGAATATGTAGGCATGATCATGCATATAGGCATCACGTCCGTGACAAGTAGATCGAAACGATTCTGTATCTACTACTATTACTCCACACATTGACCGACTCCTACCTGCATCTAGAGTATTAAGTTCATGAAGAACAGAGTAACGCATTAAGAAATATGACATGATGTAGAGGGATAAACTCAAGCAATATGATATAAACCCCTTCTATTTATCCTCGATGGCAACAATACAATCCATGCCTTGCTGCCCCTGCTGTCACTGGGAAAGGACACCACAAGATTGAACCCAAAGCTAAGCACTTTTGCCATTGTAAGAAAGATCAATCTAGTAGGCCAAATCAAACTGATAATTTGAAGAGACTAGCAAAGATAACCAATCACACATAAAACAATACAGAGAAGATTCAATTATTTCTCGTAGATAAACTTGATCATAAACCCACAATTCATTGGATCTCGACAAACACACCGCAAAAAGAGTTACATCGAATAGATCTCCACGAAGATCGAGGAGAACCTTGTATTGAGATTCAAAGAGAGAGAAGAAGCCATCAAGCTAATAACTATGGACCCAAAGGTCTATGGTAAACTACTAACAACTCATCGGAGAGGCCTTGGAGATGATGTAGAGGCCCTCCATTGTCGATTCCCCCTCCGGCGGAGCACCGGTGAAGGCTACAAGATGGGATCTCGCGAATACAGAAGGTTGCGGCGGTGGAAATAGTTTTTCGTGGTGCTCCTGGATGTTTTCGGGGTAGGTGGATATATATAGGAGGAAGAAGTATGTCGGTTGAGCCACAAGGGGCCCACGAGGGTGGGGGGCGCGCCCACCCCCTTAGGGCGTGCCGGGCACCCTAGTGGCCGCCTTGTTTGCTTCTTGACATCCACTCCAAGTCTCTTGGATTGCGTTTGTTCCAAAAAGATCACTCCCGAAGGTTTCATTCCGTTTGGAGTCCGTTTGATATTCTTTTTCTTTGAAACACTGAAATAGGCAAAAAAAACAGCAATTCGGGTTGGCCTCCGGTTAGTAGGTTAGTCCTAAAAATGATATAAAAGTGTAAAGTAAAGCCCATAAACATCCAAAACGGGTAATATAATAGCATGGAACAATAACAAATTATAGATACGTTGGAGACGTATCAATCGGTAATGCTGACACACACAGTACTCGAGGAATTATAGCAGAGTTCAATCACACACTTATTACATCGAGGTCCTCATAAAGAGTAGGATTACACAAATAATATGGCTGAAGGCCATCAAAACTAAATAACTATGGAAGCTTCAAAGGTAAATGAGTCCATCAACTCCAGCGGTATAGCTGAGTGCATGACAACGACCTATCTGACCTTATTCGTCGTCTGAGAAGTCTGCAACATGAGACGTTGTAGCCGTTTAGGTCAGCACACTGAATATACTGGCAGAGTTACACTGTAAAGCAATGAATGCAAGAACTATATCTACATGCAATATTTGGCTCGTGGGGGCTCTAAGTTTAAGATTTTGCATAAAGCTAGTTTTCCCTACAACAAAGAAATAATTTTTTTTTACTACTCCCAAGTTGTACCAATATTTGATAAGGTTCCTGCAACTCAAATGCCAATTTAAAAAGTATCCACATTAAACCCAATTCAATTAATTTAAGAGTGATGAGATCAACAATAATATCCAAATCCAGATACTCAAGATGTCCATAACCGGGGACATGGCTAACCATGATTAGTTTATACACTCTGCAGAGGTTGCGCACTTTTCCCCACAAGACTCGACCGCATCCATGATCGGAAGTTTGAGAAATAGTCTTTCCGAAGCATTAACTCTGTACTCCGGGTAGACCGGTACACCTACTTTCCCCTACATCTGCTAGTCCACCTCTTCAAGAGCTCATACAACTTACTCAACTATGCCAGAGCCCATAATTGCTTGTGCTGCACACGGAAGTTTCTAGGAATGAAATATCATATGATCCTTTTAAACATAGGTGGCGAACCGAGGAAAAATCACATGGGTACTCTAGGATTTCCCAAACGGACAAACACTAGATTCTCCAGGTGCCCCAACCGATCCACCCAGATGTGTATTAAAGTTGCCACCTTAATGTTATCCAAGATTAATAACTCTCACAACTTCCATGTGTATCACGATCCAATCCCCGTCTACGAGCATGGCTAAGCAATAATTGAGCATAATGTATATTCCCGGGTGATCAAAGGTATTAGGTTCCTACCTCAAGTACTACAACCAAACCACATGTTCCCAATCCAACTCATGCAAATATTTGAGGGCAATACTAATGCATAGTAAAAACTTGGTATAGAAAAGTATGATCAAAGTGCAACTTGCCTTGCTGATGATCTGCAAACTCTAGGATTTGTAGTAACGAGCTTCACACTCTGGGTAATCTAGCGTAGACAAACAGTAGCATACATAAGCAATCACTAAAACAAAACAAAGAGAAATCAAGAAAAGAACCAAAACAAACTCGAAACAAGCAAACGGCTAATCTAAATAGAAAACAAAACCTAACAGCATTATTTTCATGTGAATTAGATCTTAACAGTAGGTAGAGGTGATTAGCTACAATTTGCAAAAAGAAACAACTCAAACGGAGTTATGAAACTCAAGATACAAACGAAACAAGATCAAATACTAATCTGAACTAAACTCAAATTTTAAATTGTCAAAATCATGTTCAAGTTAGCTTACTGGAAAGAAGGGATTGTTACGAAGATTTAGGCATTGGTTTCAGGTAATTTGGATAAACGAGCAAAGAGTTACGCTAGTTTTAAGATCAGGGGCTAAATCGCGATAAAACTATTCGCGGATAGGTTCCTGGCCGAAAATTAAACTAAAAAGAAAAATCTATAGAAAGAACGTTCGCTAACAGAACTAAACGAACGAATCAGTTCGTTAACAGAAACTAACGAGTGAACGTTCGTCATTTAAACTAGCGAATAAAATCAACCGATCTAAACCTAATAAACCAAAACTAAAAAAACAAAAACTAAACCGAGAAAAAAAAGACCGGCGGTTTTATATTGGTTAACCAGACTTGGACCGGGGGCGGCGGCTGTGGCGGTGAGATCCGGCGAGCGAGGTGGCGACTTCGGCGCGGCGGCGGTGGTGCGTCTTGGGGAGGGAGAGGGCGGCGGGGCGGGGCATTTATAGGAGGGGAGAGGCGGCTGGGCGGCTTGCGGGAGGGGGCGGGGTTCCCCGTGTCCTTGTTGGGCACAGCTGCGGCGCGAGCAAACTCGGGACTCCGGTCCCGAGCCGGAGGAAGGCGGTGGCGCTCGGCCCAGGAACTTTTTTTAAATGATTTCCGTGAAGAAAATCCTAATAAAATAAAAATAAAAATCTAAAAATTCCAGAAACAATTTTCACCTTCCCTACCTAATATTTGGGACAAAATGAACATTTTTGTAGACTAAATGCAATTTTTAAAAATGCATGTTTTTCTCTAATTCAAATAAAAATGCAAATAAAATCACATAAAATAATAATTTGATTTCAAAATTTCTTTTCCAATATTTCTCCTCTGTTTTGAAGAAGTCATTTTATCTTCTCTCATTTAATTTTTTGTTGGAAATAATTGGAAAGAAATTGTTGAAAATCAAATTGATCCACTTTTCAAATTTGAATATAAATTCAAAAATGAAAGTTTTATGAAACCTGCAACTCTCTTCTTGGGTCCTTGAGTTGCTTAAGATTTCTTGGATCACAACCAAATGCAATAAAATATGAAATTCATATGAATGATCTATGTATAACATGCAAATTGAAAATTGAGATGTTACAAATCTACCCCCCCCCCCTTAAGATGAATCTCGCCCTCGAGATTCGGGTTGGTCAGCAAAAGGGTATGGGTGGTCCTTGTGGAGGTCTTCTTCTTTCTCCCAGGTGGCTTCCTCCTCGATATGGTGGCTCCACTGAACTTTGCAAAACTTGATAACTTTGTTGCGAATAACTCAACTGGAAAACTCAAGAATCTTGACCGGCTTCTCTTCATAGGTCAGATCACTATCCAACTGAATTGCTTACAGTGGCACTGTATCTCTCAGAGGAATATCAGCCATCTCTGCGTGGCACTTCTTCAAGTGGGAAACATGAAACACATCATGAACTCCTGACAATACTTCGGGCAATTAGAACTTGTACGCAACTTCTCCCATGCATTCCAAAACTCTGTATGGTCCCACAAAACGTGGTGCTAGATTTCCCTTGAACCCAAAATGTTTAACTCCTCGGAGTGGGGACACACGAAGATATGCCCTGTCTCCGACTCGTAGGCTACCTCCTTGCGTTTAGTATCTGCATAACTTTTCTGCCTGGACAGGGCTACCTTGAGTCTATCTCGAATCAAATTAACCTTTTCCTCGGAATCTTTGATTAAGTCTGGTCCACACAACAGTCTATCTCCAACTTCTTCCCATGATAACGGTGTCCTACACCTCCTTCCGTACAAGGCTTCCAAAGGGGTCATCTTCAAACTGGCTTGATAACTGTTGTTATAGGAGAACTCTGCATAGGGCAAATTGTCATCCCAACTAGACACATAATCTAGCGCACAAGCTCTCAACATGTCCTCCAGAATCAGATTGACTCTCTCGGTATGTCCATCTGTCTGTGGATGAAAGGCTGTACTGAACTCTAGCCTGGTACCCAAAGTTTCATGCAACTGATTCCAAAACTTTGAAGTAAATTGTGTCCCTCTATCTGATACAATGGTCCTCGGAACTCCATGTAGACATATGGTCCTGGTCATGTATATCTTTGCCAACTTAGCACTCGTATAAGTTGTCTTCATAGGGATGAAATGGGCTATTTCGTTAAGCGATCAACTACAACCCAGTGATAAAATCCATGCCAAGTTTATCCCACTTCCATTCGGGTATTGGCAAAGGCTGCAGTAACCCTGCTGGTTTCTGATGCTCTGCCTTAACTCTCTAGCATACATCGCATACTGCTACATACTCTGCAATATCCTTCTTCATTCCTGTCTGATACGTCTCCAACGTATCTATAATTTTTGATTGTTCCATGCTATTATATTACCCCTTTTGGATGTTTATGGGCTTTATTTTACACATTTATATCATTTTTGGGACTAACCTACTAACCGGAGGCCCAGCCCATATTGCTGTTTTTTTTGCCTATTTCAGTATTTCGAAGAAAAGGAATATCAAACGGAGTCCAAACGGAATGAAACCTTCGGGAGCGTGACTTTTGGAACGAACATGATCCGGAGAGCTTAGAGTGCAAGTCAAGAAGCTCCCGAGGGCCCCATGAGATAGGGGGCCACGCCCCCCCTGTAGGGTGCACCCCCTGTCTCGTGGGCCCCTCGGGCGGCCACCGATGTACTTCTTCCTCCTATATATACCTACATACCCCGAAAACATTCAGGAGCACCACGAAACACAATTTCCACCACCGTAACCTTCTGTATCCGCAAGATCTCATCTTGGAGCCTTCATCGGCACTCTGCCGGAGGGGGAATCAACCATGGAGGGCCTCTACATCAACATCCTTGCCCCTCCGATGAGTTGTGAGTAGTTTACCACAGACCTACGGGTCCATAGTTATTAGCTAGATGGCTTCTTCTCTCTTTTTGGATCTCAATACAATGTTCTCCCCCTCTCTTGTGGAGATCTATTCGATGTAAAATCTTTTTGCGGTGTGTTTGTCGAGATCCGATGAATTCTGGGTTTATGATCAAGTTTATCTATGAATAATATTTGAATCTTCTCTGAATTCTTTTATGTATGATTGAGATATCTTTGCAAGTCTCTTCGAATTATCAGTTTGGTTTGGCCTACTAGATTGGTCTTTCTTGCCATGGGAGAAGTGCTTAGCTTTGGGTTCAATCTTGCGGTGTCCTTACCCAGTGACAGAAAGGGTTGCAAGGCACGTATTGTATTGTTGCCATCGAGGATAACAAGATGGGGTTTATATCATATTGCATGTGTTTATCCATCTACATCATGTCATCTTGCTTAATGCGTTACTCTGTTCTTATGAACTTAATACTCTAGATGTAGGCAGGAGCCGGTCGATGTGTGGAGTAATAGTAGTAGATGCAGGCAGGAGTCGGTCTACTTGTTATGGACGTGATGCCTATATACATGATCATGCCTAGATAATCTCATAACTTTGCGCTTTTCTATCAATTGCTCGACAGTAATTTGTTCACCCACCATAGTACTTGTGCTATCTTGAGAGAAGCCTCTAGTAAAACCTATGGCCCCCGGGTCTATCTCTTATCATATTTGCTTTCAATCTACCTTTATTTGCATCTTTACTTTTTGCATCTATATTATAAAATACCAAAAATATATTTATCTTATCATACTATCCTTATTAGATGTCACTTTCGCAAGTGGCCGTGAAGGGATTGACAACCCCTTTATTGCGTTGGTTGCGAGTTCTCAGTTTGTTTGTGTAGGTGCGTGGGACTTTTGAGGAGCCTCCTACTGGATTGTTACCATGGTTCTCAAAACTTAGGGAAATACTTACGCTACACTTTGCTGCATCACCCTCTCCTCTTCAAGGAAAACCAACGCAAGCTCAAGACATAGCACTGTCCACCAGAAACTTTCCTTCAAATCCAGATACATCTTGGTGTTTCCTGGGTGAATCGAGTAAGGCGAATCATGAGCCTCCTGAAAGAATCAACTTCCTGATCTCAGGGTCATTAGGCACATACATTCGATCCTCAAACCATATAGTGTCGTGCTCATCCTCACAAAATCCTTTAGCCTTTCCTTTACTCATCCTTTCCTTTATCTCAGTAATCTCCTTGTCCATCTTTTGGTCTTCTTGGACCTTAACCAACAAAGTGGATTGAATCTCCCATGCTGCAAAATAACCTCTCGGAACTATCTCCAAGCATAGTTATCGATGGTTGCCTGCTAACTCCTTAGGTAATCCTCATGTTATGAGCATGTTAACATAACTCTTGTGGCTCAACGCATCTTCTACAACATTGGTCTTTCCTGGATGATAATGCAATCTCATGTCATAATCCTTTATGAGCTCCAACCATCTCCTTTGCCTGATGTTCAACTCCTTTCGCGTGAAGATGTACTTCAAACTCTTATGATTCGTATATACATCACAACAGTTACCGATGAGAAAATGTCTCCTTGTCTTGAGCGCATGCATTACTGCTACTAACTCCAAATCGTGTGTAGCATAATTCAACTCATGAGGTCAAAGTTGTCGTGAGGCATATGAAACAACTCTTCCATCCTGCATAAGCACTCCTCCATGTCCTCGACGTGAAGCGTCACAATACACTTCGAAATCCTTGCGTATGTCCGGGAGAACCAACACTGGGGCTGAAACCAATCGTTTCTTCAGCTCCTAAAAATTGGCCTCACAATCCTCACTCCATTTAAACTTGGTGTCCTTCTTCAATAACTCCGTCATGGGCTTCGCAATCTTTGGAAAATTCTCAATAAATCTCCGCTAATAACCTGCGAGTCCAAGAAAACTTCTGATCTCTCCCACTAAGGTGGGTGCCAACCATTTAGTGACAGATGCAACCTTGGTAAGGTCTACTGCTATTCCTTCTCCGCATATAACATGTCCAAGAAATCCAACTTCCTTCAACCAAAACTCACATTTGCTGAACTTGGCATACAACTGATGTTTCCTGAGCTTCTCGAGAACCGAACGCAAATGTTCGTTATGCTCTTCTTCATTCTTCGAGTAGACCAATATATCATCAATGAACACCATGACGAACTTATCCAAAAACTCCATGAACACCTTGTTCATCATACTCATGAAATAGGCAGGGGTGTTAGTTAAATCAAATGACATAACTGTATACTCATATAGCCTATACCTCATGGTAAAAGCTGTCTTAGGTATATCCTGCTCTTGGATCTTCAACTTGTGATAACCTGATCGAAGATCGATCTTGGAGAAAACCTTAGCTCCTTGCAGTTGGTCAAACAAATCACTGATCATTGGCAGAGGGTATTTGTTCATGACCGTCACCTCATTCAGCACACGATAATCAACAACCATTCTCAAAGGTCCATCCTTCTTCTCCACTAGAAGCACTGGGGCTTCCCAAGGTGATGAACTTGGTCGAATATAACCTTTCTCCAGTAACTCCTTAATCTGCTTCTTAATTTCCTCCAGATCATTTGCGGGCATCCGATACGGTCTCTTTGATATTGGTCTGGTACCTGGCAATAACTCAATCAAAAACTCAATATCTCGATCCGGTGGCATGCCTGGTAACTCTTCTCGAAATACATCGACATAATCCTTCACCACTGGTACTTGTTCCTGAACAACTCCTGATAAGGAATTCACCTGAGTCCTCCTAGACACATACTTGACCTCTTTCCTTCCGAGGTGGTGAGAAGAATTGATTTACTGGTGCAATCGATGTTTCCCTCATACTTGGATAGCTAATCCATGCCTAGTATCACATCCAATCCTTGTGACTCCAGGACGGTCAGGTTGGTGGGGAAAACATGTCTACCTATGGTTACTGGCAACTGATAGCATCCCCTACTAGCCATATACTCCGTTCCTGGGGAACTTACTAACATAGATGACTTAAGGGCTATGGTTGGCAACTTATACTTATCCACAAATTCCCTTGATATGAATGAATGAGATGCGCCAGTATCGAATAGAACAAGTGTTGTAAATGCATTAGTCAAAAACTTACCGACAACTACGTCGGGCTGCTCCTCAATCTCCTCCACACTAACGTGGTTCACCTGACCTTTGGTGAAGGGGCTGGGCTTCTTTGCAGAACTTCCATCGCCATTTCCATTCTTTGCTTCAGGACATTCAGTGGCGTAATGTCCGGTCTTCCCGCACTTGAAACAAGTAATGTGACTCAGATCCCTCTTGGCTGGTGTTGCGGGGTTGGAATGATTCTGACTGTTGCTTCCTCTATTCCCATTGCCATTCTTAGGGCCACTGTGGTTGTGCGAACTTCCTCCATTGTGCGTATGTCCTTCATGGTTATGGCCTCCATGGTTGTGAGTAGGTCCTCTCGAGTACGGGGAATAGTGGGGCTTCTGCTGAGCTCCAGAAGTGTACCTCCCCTGTCCATACTTCCTCTTGCGGTTATCAATCTATTGTTGTTTGCCTTCTATCATGAGGGCCCTGTCTACCAACTCTTGGTAGTTGTTGAAAGTTGCCACCATCAATTGCATGCTTAGCTCATCATTGAGTCCCTCAAGAAACTTCTCCTACTTTGCGGCATCTGTTGCCACATCATCCGGGGCATAGCGTGCTAACTTGCTGAACTCATCCACATACTGTCCCACTGTACGAATCCCTTGGCGCAAGTTCCAGAACTCGCGCTTCTTCATGCTCATAGCTCCTGCTGAAACATGGGAGGTGCGGAAAGCCTGCTAAAACTGATCCCACGTCACTGTATCAATGGGATAAGTGGTGGTGAAATTCTCCCACCAAGATGTTGCGGGTCCGTCAAGTTGATGTGCAGTAAATCGCACTCTCTCTGCATCTGTGCATCCTACAGTAGCCAGCTCTCTTCCAATCTTGTGGAGCCAATCATCTGCAACAATCGGCTCGGTGCTGCTAGAGAACACCGGCGGATTCAACCTCAGAAAACGGGCTAGGTTGTGTAGCGACCAGACCTCAAACAGTCTGATCTCTGTGCATCAGTGTCATCCCTAGATCAGTAATGCTGACACGCACAGTACTTGAAGGATTTATAACAGAGTAGCAATCACACACTTATTACATCGAATGTCTCCAAAGAGAACTTATTACAATAAATATGTCTTAAGGCCATCTAATAATGATAACAACGGAAGGCTTGGAAGATAAGTGAGTCCATCAACTCCAATGGCATCACTGAGTATAGAACCACAATCCTAAGGCATCTTATCGTCGTCTGAAAAGTCTGCAACATGAACATTGCAGCCCAAAACGGGTCAGCACATGGAATATACTGGCAATGTAACACATAGAGATTAATGAAAGAATAATGCTATAATACATGCATATATGGCTGGTGGAAAGCTCTATGGTTACAGTTTTTGCATAAAGCCAATTTTTCCCTACTGCAAAGGAATAAATTTATTTAACTATCATGGTGGTTGTTAAACATTGAGAGTGGTTGACAACATTCTCAATCCCAATTAAGTAACATCATCATTAAACAATCCCAAAAATATTAATTAAAGTAGCATGATGAGATTCACATGATAATCCAATTACTAGATACTCAAGATGTCCATAACCGGGGACACGTCTAACCATGATTAGTTTATATAGTCTGCAGAGGTTTGCACACTTTTCCCCACAAGACTCAATCTCCTCCGTTGGGATTCTCGCACTACATGGTATTTGAGAAACGGATGACCGAGAAATAGTCTTTCAGAAGCGCTAGCACCTTACGATCGGGTAGACAGTACCAACCTACATCCCCTACATCTGCTAGTCTACCACTGTAAGAGTTCGCACAACTTAGTCAACTATGCTAGAGCCCATAGTAGCTTGTGGCTGCACACGGAAGTTTCTAGCATGAATAATCTCATGATCCCTTTGGGCCTGGGTGGCGGTCCATAAAGAAAAACAACAGGCAATCCTGGAATACCCAGGTACCTCAATCCACCCAGATGTGTATTAAAGTTGCCACCTTAGATAAACCATTAATTAA
Organism: Triticum dicoccoides; assembly: GCF_002162155.2. Taxonomy (NCBI): domain Eukaryota; kingdom Viridiplantae; phylum Streptophyta; class Magnoliopsida; order Poales; family Poaceae; genus Triticum; species Triticum dicoccoides. The sequence goes on along the minus strand of NC_041391.1, from coordinate 443,469,432 downwards.
CAATCTCACATCTGTCATGGATACACTCACCCAATCCACGTCTACTAGCATAGCATGGCATAATAAGCAACATAGAGTAACTCCCAAGGGTTTGATAATAAAACAGGTAATAGGTACAACCTCATTTACTTCCCAAAATCCACATATTAATCAGATCCTAAATCATGAAATTGTTTGAGGATTGATTGATCTAATGCAATAAAACTGGGTAGTAAAAAGGTATGATCAAAGTGTTACTTGCCTTGCTGATGATCCGCGAAATCTAGAGATTCGAAGTAGCAAGCGGCGCAATCCGGATACTCTATCACAAACAAACAAACAAGCATAGAATAAGTACTCATCTAATGCTCAGGTAAAACTCAAATAAGAGATCTAACCAGAAAGTTCAACTTAAGAACTCCGGTTTGCAAAAAGAATCAAATCGAACGAAGCAACGAAAGTCAAACGGCGAAAGAAACAAGCTTCCTTTACTAATATGGACCTAAGTCAGATTTTGCAGAAGCAAAAACTTGTTTGAGTAGATTATTCGGAAAGAGGGTTTCGAGACGAAACTCTAGGTGCTTGAATCGCCTGATTCCGATAAACGAGCGAAAAGTTATACTAAAACGAAATTCAGACCAGAAATCACGATCAGAAAAATCGCGGAATAAATCCGAGAAAAAGAAAAATGACAAACAGATTAGCGAACGAACGTTCGTTATCTGGATCTAAACGATGAACGCGTTTGTTAAAACGAACGAACGAGCGAACGCTCGCTAATTAACCTAAACCGAAAAAACCGTTCTAATAACAAACGGATCTAAAAAAACCGACGAAAAACCAACGGAAAAACCGAACGGTTTTTTTCAAAAAAAAACGGCGGCGGCGTGGGTCAACCTCGGCGTGCGGGTCGGCGGCGGCGGCGGCTCCGGCTCCGGCGGTGGCGGCGGGCGA